>NC_136492.1:19936059-20139601 GCF_053919585.1 Euprymna scolopes | reverse complement strand
TCGAGCGAAGGATGAAGCTTCAATATGATACTGAGTTTGTGAATTTTTGTTGTGTCTGTTGAAAGTTTTTAGCGGACACACAAACACACATACATACATAAACACATTTTCGCTTTTATATTTATAGAAGATAAAAGGCAAAATGTATGTATGTATGGTTTTATGGTCGGGTCACTGGCGACTAAACTGGTTCCCCCACCAGACTTGTTTGGTGAGGAGGGTGGCTAGTCTCCCTGAAGGATCAAAAACAAAACCTTCCAAATGGCGAATGAACCCTTTTTCGGGGTCAACGGCCAACTAGCACCGTGTATGTATGTGTGTGCTGGGGTGGAGAGGGCTCCCGAAAGCCGTGGTGAAGGCAACCTTTCTAGGAGAAGCAAATCTCTGATTTAAAAAACCATAAAGTTGAAGACCAGTACCCGCATTAAGCTGGTCTGCAGTTTCACTTGTTGCTGGCTATCTTGCTCTTGCTTGTTGCTGGATCTCAACATTTTGAACCGAGAGAGAGACTTAGCTGTCGTACAAAGCTAAGACCCTGTAACATCATCTGTGTATAGATACTCCCTCAGGCATTTGTCTATAAAAATTGTCCTGTGGCGATGGAAGTCATTTTTGGGCTCATGGACGAGGGAGTGGCACTCGTCTGACAAGACGTTGCAATCATCATGTATGTATGTACACTTTTTATGTATGTCCACAAAAGGCTGTTTTCCGGGGGCTGCTCGCTCGGTTCCCTCATTATTAAAACTTTTTATATCACGTCTAAATCATAATATTTATGAGTTAACAACAGGGGTCACCTGTCTATTTAATTTGCCCGACTTTGAAAAGCTAAATATTCCACATTTTTGGATCGCCGTGTGTTGCTTTTGTTTTTCGGTATAAAAAAAGTGAAACTTGATTCGATTAGCCACCTCTCCGGCCCACGGCCGATAGTCTCCAGAAAGCGGTGTAAATGGGTTTTCACCATCATATCAGACAGTTGCTTTCATTTCAAGACACTCCCCTAATAACCGGGGGAACTGCTTTTCTTTCCCCAAACTGTCCCGCACAAAATCTTAACTGCTGAACAGCCATTGCGAACGTTATTTTTCAAGGTCAAACATCACGCGACTTAACTTCCTCGCACCTGTCAATTTAACATTATAAATGTTAACTTAACACGCTTATCAATTCCCCGAGATGGTTAGGTGTCTGGCTTTTTTTTCCCTTTCGTTTCCACCTTCACATCAAGGCTTCAGAGTTCAATGTGAACTTTGTAAAATAGATATGTTGTAAGTCTAGTGTCAGGTTCAACAGAGGAAATAACATGGGAAGAAACCTACAAATATTAATGATAGAAAGGGAGGTTTAATAAAGGATACAAGTGAAGTAAGTATCGTAAGTGCCAAACTCTCACTCCTATCACATCGCCAGTGTTGCATCCGTATGCATGTTTTATAAGTATTTCCATGAAATGGGATCCAATGAAATTTACTGAAATTGTACCCTCTAAACGAAATACTAGGAGCAAAATTCCATCTCTTCAGTGTAGTGATCTACAGATGTCGGAAATTTTTCTAGCCTGAAAGTTTTTCTTTCAAATTCTTTTCCTGCTTCACGTTAAATGTAATGCGTACAAACATCTTATTTCTCAATTTCCCACCCATGGAACACAATACTACGGAGCTACTTCCCAACTGACTACCACATGTTTTTAAGTCTAATTTTAACACCTTTGTCATCTTAAATAATCAAAGTCATATATTTTATGTTATCTCACATTCCACTTGACAAACTCATGAACTCTTATCCTCGATTGGTCTTTCAGCCTTGATAAGCTGTGAATCGTTAGTTCATTAAATATGAACGCATACCTTCATACTAAAACATTTTCTTTTCTTTTACACCTCCAAGCACCCGGCCATGTTTTGATCTACACACCTCCAAACACACCGGGCAATGCCGGGTACCCCCTGCTAGTCTTTTATAGTTGTTGTTTCAACTATTTCAACTCCTAACTTTATCCTCAGTAATTACTGAAGATGCAGTTGAAGACTTAGCATTCCTATCCCATCACGATTAACTACCTGACGAAGGCCAGAGGAATAGTTGGCCGAAACGTCACAAAACAACAACTAGATGAGGTGGATAGTAGTCCACAAATAAATCAATGATCCTTATTCTTGCCTTTCATATGGATGTAACCATTTTTTGTATACCTCACCTATGATTCGATCCATTTCCATGAGTGTATAACCCTGGTGATGAAAATAGCAATCTTTGAGAAATCGCCAATACTGGAAGTTGTTCATTAGGTAAATGTTATCTGGACTTTCTTTGCAGCCAATACGAGAATAAAATCTATAAATCGCCTTCAACGAAGCAATGTGTCTCCAAATATTGTTGCTAATCTACAAGAGCAAATTTAAGAGATAAATTACAAAAAGTTGAGAATTTTACAACAGACAATGAAAAGTTGCAATTTATCTTTGGTGATTATTTACATTAAAACAACGCATTTCAGGTGAAAACATTACATACTTACATATCATGATGAAATTAGTATAAATTCCAAAATTTACGAAAAACTGATCCAGTAGAAAAATAATTACATGTAAAAATAGAATTTATCGAATTACTGAATTTCATCGTATGTTTTAATGTGGAAGAATTGTACGACTAATTTAGTATGACAAACAAGGGAAGTAACCTCTGACTTAAATTGATGAATTAAGGGTGTGATATTTTTTAAACCAATGCATTTTAGAATATAATTGTGGCTGATATTTTTGTTAAAAATACATCTAACACATCTTCTACTAGATCAGTTATCATAATTAAAGAATCTATTTTAACTCGTTAGAAAAAGTAGTAACTATCAATCCACCAAAAGAAAAGAAAATGCATTCGGACATAAATGAGTTAAGGGCAAAATGGATTCATTGATTGATATAATAATTAAATGAATGATTTTGTGCTATGAAACAGATACGGTCAAGAATTGTAAATGTCAATGGAATTAAAGAAATAAATTGTAAGATGGCCAACATCATGAAATTTGGAATATAGACTTGTCATTTATTTGTTATAGGTTCTGTAATCACAGTGAGCTTCTTAAATTAAGGATTTGTATATATAAAAAATGTGAAATATAATTTGATAGAATCATATTTCCACAGAAAGAAATAAGAAATAATCAAGGCAATGGAAATGAAATATTTACCGGATACAAGCAAGAATAAACTTTAATATAAATAAAACAGCGCCATACAGATACAATAGAAAGAGCTTGTTATAAGGGGAAAAAATAAATTAAAACTGTAAATTAAAATTTACAATTAAATTTATTGTCAGATAGAATACTCTAAAAGCAATTGCTTTTGGAATAATCTGTTGAACAATAAATTTAATTGTCAATTTTAATTTACAGTTTTAATTCCTTTTCATATATATATATATATATATATATATATATATATATATATATATATATGTTCTATCAAGCTTTTACATCTGGTTGAGATTACTGTATAAATATTAATTCTTTAATATTTATAATATACTTTAGTTTTACCATCTTGGATGATTTTGGTAAATTTAATTGTAATTTATATATATATATATATATATATATATATATATATATATATATATATATTGGCGTCTAAAAGCAAACTGGTTTTGGAGCAAAAATCTCAATCCTTTTTATTCAACCATTCTGGACTATCAACAGTGTCTACTGTATAATCATGACCCTTTCCGATGTGTTCCGGTGTTCAGGCATCATTTATTTTAAATGAGCACATGCCAGTTGTGGCCGCTTATCTTTTTATCTCTCTGTACCTTCACCACAACAATATGTGCTGCAGAAGTTCAAAACATTTTTATTTTACCTGTTCCAGTTCTTGTTTCTTGCCCAATTTTGGGTAGTCCTTCAATAAGTCTTCGATATCCAGCAGAAAGTTTATGTCTGTTGTACTCTTTTCAGAATCACCTGGAACACCTTCAAATAAAAACAATTCCAAATAACGAGTCGAAAAATAGCCATGTGTAGTAAGCCTTGTTAGAAGATACCACATCTATGTACTGTTTACTTGTTTGTTCGACGTGGCTTAAAACCTAGATATGTTAATGACCTCCTCTAGCAGGTTATTTCATGGGCTCGAAATCTTTCTTCTATTGAGGTGCAAGCAATGGTAGAACTTGACATGGGGTCGAAACACGGATAGAGAACTTTTCTTTCTTTGAGCTGCAATCGATGTTGTTGTTTTATTTGTGCATGAAAATTTTAGTTTTAAAATGTGAAATTAACATTGAGTTCAAGAAAAATTTGATTTTGTACTTTCTGGATGGGAGCAAAGTGTAGTATCTATTCTGGCACTGTGTTACATGATAAGGACTGTCCCCTTTTCATGTAAGTAAAAAAATAGGGAATTAGTTAAATGAAAATGATATCAGATTAAGTGGGGATTGAACCCTGTAGATAAGTTTTAAAGAACAATAGGTTTAAATGGAATGCCTAGTTAAATTGTTGATTCTGTTAAAATATTTAATAAATAAAAATTTGGCTGGAACCTATTCACATTCTTAGAAAGAATGCATAATAAAAATATCGGTTACAGAATTAGACAAGTAGGTTAAATTCCTTTGTAAAACAACAAAGAGAATGGGAAATTTTCTGGTCGTCAGAAATGGTTTCAAAATGTGCAAATCGCGCATGTTTGAAACACGTGAGTTGTGGTCACGTGTGATTTATCAATATAGGAAAGAGTTCGAAGTTAGTTAAAAGAGAATCAGATCAGTTAGATCAGAGAAGCAGAGGAGATCAGACCGATTCTCCGTTAGAGTCAAGGCACCCTCTAGGAAGCGAGAGGTTTAGAGGTAATCATGTAAACAACTTTGAATCCCTGAAATACAGAATCATGTCCTACCGGTCGAAGAAGAAATAAATGATCATGTTTTTTATAACTGCCGTCTTTCTGTGTTCATCATTACAACGAAAAAGGTAACGTGTTTATATTATATGTACAACTGTCAAACGTAAATGCCAAACGCACTATCTCTCGGTCTATCTATCTATACATCAAATCTCCTCTCATTGTGTATTACATGCCGTCGGCTCTCCTGTAGTAATCTGTACTCTGCCTGTCTCGTTATATATAAGAACTGTCTCTCTCTTTATATGTACCTTGTCTCTATATCTCACCATTGTCTACATCTCTCAACAATATGAACACTCACAATGAATATATATAAAATCTAGCATCCAACAACATGATCACACACATGAACACAAACAGCAATGTGGAGTTTGTAACATAGGCGCCACCAAAAACCTCAGCAGTAGAGTGGCCTTACATAAGAGCAACATAAAAATTGCAGAAAACAGACACCTCCGTGTTTCAAAACATATATGCATTGGAAATAACTTCAAAATAATGCCTATTTTCATCCACATCAAGTCTGACTTTCTCCAAGGCAACTTGAACCTGGATATGGTAGGCATTGTTACAACCTTCTCTGGCAGACCATTATAGGGAGCAAAAAACACAGATATTGAATACTGCTTTTCTTCTGTTGATATGAAAGTGATGATAGTACACCTCCCATGGATAACCACAGAGATGACGATTAAATGTTGCAGTGGATAAAAGAACACACTAATATACACAAAAAGTATAAACAATCATCATCAGAAACATGACCAACTCCCTGCAAAAAGAAACAAAAGAATACATTGCTGTAAGCATTAGAGTCTTATTGTTAATTGAATTAACCTACAATAGAAAATACTTACAAGCATAAATAACATACAATGACCAACTAGACTAAGCCCAAGTACATAAATACATATTTATTACAATATCGACAAACGGAAATGAAAACAGAATTACAATACAGAACAATACAATAAAGTGGTACTCACTTTCGTGGTGGCTCTACCGTGAGCAGAAAGTAATATCATTGATTCTAGAGTCTTACTCTGATTCAAGTGGGTATCGTTCCCATGAGGGGTAAAAACATGCATTCCTATCTGATGCCAGGGCTCTCTCTGTCCCCCAAGGGAAGTAACCCTCTGGTTTACTCTGTAACCGATGTTATTTTTCCTTATTCCCCTATAACATTTAGCACATCTACTGGATTATTTTTTGTAATTTTTTAAACGTAAGTAGATAACGGTTTCACCTTAAAAGCATTCGTTTAAAACATCACTAATCTACATAAGCACAAAAAAAATGGGGAGACGACAATAAGATGTTAGGGGCAAAAAACTCTTCTAAAAGGTAGATTTAGATCATTGTCCTTTCACATCGTTTATTGCTCATCTGCAACCACGTGCCCCCCCCCACTCGACAACATTTGTAAACCACCATCGCTGTTTCCGCAGCTTCCTTCTCTTCCATCCTCATTTATGACATTTCTATAAAAGTCTGAGGGTCGTTATTTATGACTGCTATGTCAGTTTCCCAAAAATCGGCACCTCTGCATTATATGGATGACACCATTTTTTGTGCATTTCACTAAACTATTGCCAGGTGGCATTTCTCGGTTAAAAAGCTATATTTTGTTACAGTGACAATTTTACTTCAATTCAAAAAATGTTTTTGAAAAAAAAAAAATCCAATGTTGGTTTAATTTAAAAAAAGGTTTCATTTAAATTATTTAACTGTTTGCAAAAAAAAAATCCAATTTTACTTTAGTCCAAAAGAGAAAGAGAGACAAGGAGAGAAAGAAAGGAAGAGAGAGAAAGAGAGACAGAGAAAGAAAGAGAAACAGAGAGAATAAAACACAGTGAGGAAGTAAAACAGAGAGAGAGAGAGAGAGAGAGAAAATTTGGACAGGTTCTAGACTACTGTGGTTGGATATTAACAGGTGACCCCGTGAAGAGAAACATTCGATAGGTTGAACACACAAAGCTAGATTCCATGTGAGGAATGCAGGTCTTTCCACCATTGTCTATTGGAATTCATAATTTAACCCAGAAATATGTGAGAGGATATCGGTCAAAGGATTGAAACAATAGACAATAGGAAATATTAAGCATTCCAATGGGAAAAGAATGTTTACATAAATCATCACAAAGAGAAAGCGGGGCAGTTGGCCAGAGAGAAAGAGAGAGAGACAGAGCAAACCTGACACATTTCTTCACCACCAACATCTACTTCATGCATTTTCAGAGATGTCAAAACACCACTAATAACTTTAAATTCAAAGCTGCTTGCCAGTGTGAAATAAAAACAATATATTTTCTTATAGATCAGCTGTGTTGTGATTTATTCGCTGTCAGTGTGTATGTATCGTAGACCAGCGACCAAAGTAGATTTAACAATTATATAGACTGGAAAGCACATTTTGAACCACTAACCACAAAGAATACATAACATGAGTAATTTTTTTAATTTTATTTATATAGAAAATCGGAGAGGGGAGAGTGAAAAAGGATCAGAAGATAGGTAGTTGTTTAGGATGAGTAAGGACTAGTCAGTCAGAAAAAGAGAGCAAGCCTGATATATTTCTTCACCACTAACATTCACACTCACCTCACGCACCTTCAGAGATATCATAACACCAGTAATAACTGTAAATCCAAAGCTGCTTGTCGGTGTGAAATAAGAGCAGTATATTTTCTTATAGATCAACTGTGCTGTGTTTTACATAGACTTAACAATTATATAGACTGGAAAGTGCATTTTGAACAACCAACCGCAGCAAAGACATAACACTGTATTCTCTTCTGTGTAAATTTCTACCATCCTTTTCCTTACAATTGTTTTATTTTTTGCAAAATTAAATTAAGTTGGATCAAGTGGTTTAATGCCTTGTTTGGAGCGATTTCCAATAAATTTTTATTCTAATCTTTGATAAAATTAAAAAAAAAAAAAAAAAAAAAAGAACCCATAAAACAACATAAAGAAAATGCAATTCTACTCACAAGGTACACCATAAAATAATGATGGTAGTCCAGGAATCACAGTGTTGGGGGGTAAATTATTGTTTATAAATTGGCAAGTATGTGTTTCACCAGTCCTGAGGGTAAATTTAGCCTGAAAAAAAAAAAAAAAAAAAAAATTTAATGTCAAAACTTTAAGAGAATTACTTTGCTAGTCCATAATCCCCCCTCCCAAGAAAAAACACAATAAAGAAAAATCTTTGTGATGTTACTGATGACAGAAAAAAAAACTTTGTACCCCCAAAATAATGTAAATTCATTAAATAGTTTTATTTTTATAAAGAAAATAATTTTTAAGCAAATTTGAATTTTTCCAATGCCTCCTTCTCCCTATGTTAAGAATGGTTTCCTAAAATCTTGCAAAAGTTTGAATTATTTGGAATTATCTCCCTTCTCTTGTAAAATGGCGTTAAGAGATCATCAATCATCATTCAGCCATAAAATTTGATTTTATCATTTAAAAATAAAACAAATTCATCAATTGACATGATTTATATTTTCTTTCTGTCATGGGTACATTCACCATAAAGATTTTTTTGTAGTTTTTGTTTTTCAGGGGGGGGGGGGTTATTGAGTTGCATCTAATCGAACATATAAAGGTGTCTTGTTGGATTTTCAAAATGGAACCCAAATATCAATCTGTCTGACATATCAATATTTGATTTGGAGTATCATATGTTTCAAAGAAATTTTCTTAACACTGTGTTACTTGCATGACTCTAGTTTTTAGTCTGCTAAGAAAACTTTTCCCTGAGACACTGAAAGAAATGTTATTGTATGCAGTGTACAGAGTTCTCTTCCTTGAATTCTTCAGTGTATATATATAAATTAAAAAAAAAAAATATATATATATATATATATATATATATATATATATATATACTAACAAAAATACCTGTCGTTGACTGGGTTCAAAAACAGCCTACAGAAAATAGACTCTGATTTATGAAAGTATCATAGGTTATGAAAAGGAAGGGTTTTAAAGAGATAGCTTCGAATTTGCGGGGATCAAAACAAAAGCAAAATATGATGAAAGTAAAAATAAAATAGATAAACCCCATAATGTATTATACCATACCTGTTCACACTGAAACACTTATTACAATATTCTGTGGATCTATATTAAAAAACCTTGTTAAACTTTGTGATATATTTTCATTCTATGGAGGTCAGGCGCAAACGAACACCCCATAATTTTATTATACCATATTTCTTCAAACTGAAACATAATTATCAAAGTATACTTACACAGTTAGATATGAAAAGTCTTTATTAAAGTTTGTGCCTATTTCCATTCTATGGAGGCCAAGACTTAAACTGTTCTTCTATGCATGCACAAATATATATATATACTTTTTTTTTTACTCACCTTCACCCCAAACAATTTGAACTTCTGCATTTCAGTACTGTTTGGGAAACAGGTAGCAGGAAGAGAATTCCCAAGTCTAGCTGTTCTAGGGAAGAAGCTATTTGAGTAAAAAACTTTCTGACATTTAGGGACCTCAACAGTGAAGGGGTCTGATTTTGTTGCTAAGCAGGTTGTCAGGGATATGTATGTTGAGAGGGCACAAGTGCAAGGAGTTCAGCAGATTATTTATATATATATATATATATATATATATATATATATATATATATATATATATATATACACACATACACACACACATTTGTACATTGTTAGTTTATTTTTAGCTATTTTTTTATCTGACTGATGATGGTTTAGGCAATTTTGCTTTCGGTTTTTATTCTAGCTGATGGCACCTAAATCATACTTTTTTTTACTTTTGAAATCACGACCATATATTGGGTATAATATAATATGAAATAAGCAATAGACAATTGACTCTATAATAATATATACCAAATTTAATCAAATTAAAATATATTTAAGTGTACTTACAACCGGATAATGCCGAGCCCCTCCCCCTACTCTTATGTAAACTTGCATAGACTTGCATAAATACGTTCATCATTTTTTTTTACTCCCTGGAAATATCAGGTGCAGGTAGTGACATTAAATATACAATGGAAATGTGTCGCAAACTCCTATAAGTATATTGGAGATAAACTGGAATAACTAGATATATTCTGACACTACATTAATTAAATTACTTAGATAAATAATTTGACAGCTTTAACAAAGGGCTACAATAATATCATGAAGTCTCCAATCACACTGAACATCCACAGAATACCCAGCAGCAATATATTACACATGGAAGATGCTGCTGTAAAATTTCCACAGGTCCTGCTAGTTTTAATAAATGTTGTATTTAAGTGACACTCATGTTATTGATGCGATTTATTGTTGAGTATTTTTGAATTATAAAATGGTGTGTCAAAATGAATAAATTCAACAAAGCTATTTTTTGTGATACGATCCTAGATATGCTATTAGCAAAACTATTTCTTGTGATATGATCCTAGATATGCTTAAACTAAATACTTATGACTATCCTTCCAGAGTTGTATGCAAAACAAAAGGATATATGAAATTCTGGAGTTTTGCTTTAGATGAAGTAAAACACCTATGATTACATTTTTATTTAAATATCATACATGGGTTTAACTCAGAACTGGGTTAAAATTTTTGTTGTTTCACAGCATATCAATCTGTAGGTCATTTTATGCAATACGATGTATTCATAAAACAATCGTTTCATAGGTTCTATAAACTTATTTAATTTTATATTTGTAGGCTTCTATAAAATTAGTTTTTTTTTGGGGTATTTGTAGGTCAATATATGGCAGTTCAAAATAATTCATAGCACAGTCATTTTATGCAATAGAATTATAAAATTTGTAAAATATTTATAAAATATAAAATAATTTTCAAATAGTAATTTCTAGTGGTGGGATGATTAATCAAAATCGTTATTCGTAAGAATTGTGTATTTTGGGGGGTAATCGGAATCGCATCGTTAAAAAATACCTTAGATTTACGACTCTTTCATTACGATTCTCTTATATTTTTAAGTTGAACTGTTTGTTTGAAGTGAGATTAATGCTGTCAAAAATTTATGATAAAAACGTCATAGAACTTTTCATAACATATTTAATATGATATACAAGAATTTTATTAACTACTTTAAAGGTAATCTTTATTTATCTTAATGAGTTTTCTTATTCCGTCACATACATAGGCACTGTCTGTCTGTTTTGAAACTTCGAGGCCCATGATTAGTAATATGTTTGCACTGTTGCGAAACTTTACGGGCCGCGAGGTAACATTGTTTTCATTTGTGAGCGAAGTTTATTTATGTATAAAACAGCCTAACTACGTCAAGTCCATGAAAAAGTTGATGACTACTTAACCCTTAGAGAAAAAAGATTTTACAGTGCTCTCATTGCGAGTAAATCATGTTAAAAACCAGTGGTTTTTACAACTTGAAAAAAAAAAAAGAAAAAAAAAAAAAGAAAGCGTTGATCTTTTGGCACATTTTTTTTTTACCGACACTCTTCCATGAGTAAATGAAAAATGTCTTGTCAACCTTTATATTTTTTAAAAATAAAACAAGCAAAGTCAAATTATTTAAACAATAAAGGTTTAATAGAACTATTTTTTGAACGAAGGCTGTTTCAGGAAATATTTCTAAAACTAAAGTGAAACTGATCACGTGGTATCAGTTCGCAAGACTTTGACAGTCAGTCGGCTTTTTTGAAGTATCCAAAAACAAAAACGTTAGAACTACATATTATGCTGACTGGCGGTTCCGCTTGAGGTTTTTCAAAAACTATGAAAGAAAACAACCATTTTGCTATCTGTTAAATAAATGCGGTAAGTGAATTTAATTTTTTTTTTCTTTTAGAAATTTACATTTCATTAAAATATTCTATGAATGAAGAATTAAACATTTCTTTTGAAACTTCTTTGCACAACAAAAATAAAAAAAATGTGAAGAATTTATTAAAAAAGGAAAAAAGTTTAACTTTTTAAAAAAATCCTTTGAACCCTAACTTTGCAAACTAACTAGTCACTCAGAGCCGTTCAACTAAAGGACTGTAGAGGCTTGGTCGACATTAACCGATGCCTGGTATCACAGTTGTGATGTGAGCATAGGTAAATGTTTCCCAACCCCTAACAAAATATAAAAAGGTTGTCAGAAGCAGCATTAAGGCGGAGGAGATTTCAAAAGTTCAATAAATGACTTTTATTTAACAACAGAAATAAACAATTACTAAATACTTACTTATTTATATAGAAATAAAGAGGTAAATTAAGACATTGAATAAACATTAAAAGATGACAAGTATATAATTAAGACATTGAATAAGAATAAACATTAAAAGACGATAATTATATAATAAAAATAAATATAGAAATAAACCAATTTATTTAGATTTAAAAAATAACATTGTTAAAAATATTTTTTAAAAGTCAAATGAATAAATAGGAATAATTTGAGATGATTGAATATAAAAAGGCTAAAAATTTAATCAAAGATTTAGTTTTTCTTAAATTTCATTTAGAAATAAGAATATTCTAGAAAGTGGAATAAAAATTAGTCAGCAATTGAAGCTGCAAAAAAAAAAATGTTAAATTTTAAAGAGTTATCGAAGATAAAGAGAAAATAAAACAAAAAAATGAATATCAAAAGATAAACAAAATGTTATTCCCCTTGAAATTTGATGTTATTGTATTTTTGTTGAATTAATCATGACTTATTTTTCCTTTATATTTTTTGATATATAAAATAACTCCTGAAATTGATTGTTATTAATTTCATGGTGCATGTTTAATTCATGGTTAAAATATTTGTCTTGACTTATCTTCAATGAAAGAAATTTTACAAAAATAAATCAAATCATTTTCGAAATTCCCTTAATTGTATTTCCACTTTTTCGCTGTACCAAATTTTTTCACTACACAAAAACTTTCGATTATATAATGATATATTTCAAAACAACAATTCCATGAAAATCGGAATCGTACTTGGTATTGGAATCGTTAATCAACATTTTCCTGGAATTGAAATTGGAAAAATTTAAGAATCGTCCGAACAATAGTCGTTTCATAGGTTCTAGTCTACTTTTATCTTTCTATGCTTCTATAAAACTAGAAGCTTTCTTGGAACCTGTAATTAAATATGGCAGTTCAAAATATATTAACAGGAAAATTCTTTCATATATTTACATATAAGGCAAAACTGGCAATCTATACCACAAATCAAATCAGAAATGAGTTGTGTTTGAAGACGAAACATTGTTTGGCAAAGCTTTCTTTTGTCTGTTATTTTTTTTTTTTATTTATTTCTGGAAGTCAGTGTTGCAGACTGGCTGTTAAATTAATTTTCAGGATACGAGTCATGATGAATATTAAGTATTGTTGGGAATTATTGTAACTTTTTTTTGTTTACTCTATATAGATGATTAATTATATATGCTAACTAATGTCCACAGTGTTTCCTACCAACCGCATTGACATAGCCTTCAAACACAATTCCTTTTACACAATGCCCAATGCTTCAAGCAAACTAAAACATTCTTCTCTATCTAGTAGAATTTTAATTAAAAATATAAATCAGTCTTATCGGAAATTTCCAATTCTCCATTGGCACAAATGCATTTTAGGTTTATAAAAAGGAGAACAGGGGAGATGTCATTAAATTTAAAAGGTTCAGTTTTAAATTCTGTATAGGTTTCCGAGTTTGAAAAGATACACCTGAAGAAGGTCAGAGGTTACACTGACTGAAATGTTGTGTAAATAACAACTAAGGTGAGAATAGTAGTCCGAATAAACCAAATAATCCAAACGATCAATCCTCATCTCAAAAATTCCCAAACATATGAAATATTGTGCAGGAATACTTACTGGCCCATGTTTCATATCTTCATACCATTCCCCATCATATTTGGCTCCATCAGCATATTGGAAGATTCCTTTACCATGTTTCCTGCCATTCACAAACTGTCCAATGTAAGAGTTACGGGTGTTAAATTGGTTTCCTGGCAGTCGATAGGTCATCCAAATATGTTCTCCAAATCCGTGCTGATAAAATAAATGCATAATCATTTTCAGCATACAATACCCACAATTCAAATAAGTTTTTTATCTATTTATACATTGTAATTACTTTTTGATGGTAGACAGACGTCAGTCATATGTTATTATAATCTTTTTTTTTTCTTTTTTTCCTTACATTTTCACCCCAACAAGGCACATTGCCACTTTGATGTAGAGGACTACTATCACGGACATAAGCTACAGAGGTACTAAGTAGGGAGTTGGGCAGCAAGATGTCAGCTCACGTTACACTTGAACTTCTGCATGTCAGTACAGTTGGGGAAGCAGGGACTCAGAAGGGAATTCCAAAGTCTAGCGGTTCTAGGGAAGAAACTACTGGAGTAGAAAGCTCTCTTACATCTAGGGATCTCTACTGTGAAGGGGTGGGATTTAGCTGTTTGTTGAGTTTGGTGGGAGGTATTTGCGTTTAGGGGGCACAAGTGCTTGCAGTTCGTCAGAACATTCACCGTTAAAGTACTTGTAGAACAGGCAGAGGGATGCTACATTTCATCGATGGGACAGAGGCTGAAGCTTAGGTGACAGTTCAGGACCTATCAGGTTGTCAACTACCTTTTGAACCTTGTCAATTTTGTCAGGGAGGTCATTTATGAATATTAGGAATAATAGAGGTCCAAGGATAACCCCTTGAGGTACTCCCGCATTTATATCATATTGTTTAGATGTACGACAGCCGAGGACATTTTGTTCCCATAAAAAAAAATAAATAAATTTTTGATGAGTTAGATTTCAAGCACTCCAAAATGTGTGCTAACAAATTTAATGGCAAAGTTACAAATATATGTAGTTTAAAAAGTTTTATTTATTTTTTGCACAAACATTTTGTTATATACACACATTTTAATTAAAAAATATTTTTGTAAAGAAACCCTTTTATTTTTTTTTTTAAACAATCAAACTTTGTTTTTTAATTTTTTAATTTAAAAAAATCTGTGATCTAAAAGTTCTAAATGTGTTCTGTTTATGATTAAACTCAACCGGAAGTAAAAATTAAAAAATCTGATGTCCTTTTGATCAGTGTTCATTTTGGAGTGCTCGAAATTTATATCATCCTCAGTTTCAAAATCAGATGCCTGTTATGTTGATTAATCAACTTTCCCTACACATCAGTGACATCAAGATGCCAATAACACTACCACTATGTCCAGGTGGCAATACAAAAAAAAAAAAAAAAAAAAAAAAAAAAAAAAAAAATAGAAAAAACTCTTATTGTCTGTCTACTTCATTTTTTGTACTGTGCGTTGACTATTTTGTTCAAAATAGTTCAATTTTTGAGTTATCTCCCCTCTTTTAACTCAGTTATGCGAGTTGTCATGTGAAGACATGTGAATGGCACAAGACAGAATGACTTTGAATCTGAGTAAATGAAGTTTGTCCATGATAATTGTGATACACAATTTCAAGTAATATCGGACTAAGACTGACAGATGTAATTTGTATTTGTTTTTTTTTTAATTTTTTTTTTTTTATTATATTACAAATTGCCACTTTGGTGTAGGGGGCTACTATCAGGGGCAACAACTACTGGGGTACTATGTAGGGATTTGGGCAGCAAGGTGTCGGTTCACGTTACACTTGAACTTCTGCACGTCAGTACTGTTGGGGAAGCAGGGACCTGAAATGGAATTCCAGAGTCTAGCGGTTCTGGGGAAGAAACTATTGGAGTAAAAAGATCTTTTACATCTAGGGATCTCTACAGTGTGGGGGTGGGATTTAGCAGCCTGTCGGGTTTGTCGAGGGTGCACACGTCGTGGGGGCACAAGTGATTGCAGTTCGTCAGAGCATTCACCACTAAAATACTTGTAGAAAAGGCAGAGGGATGCAACATTTCGTCGATGGGACAGAGGCTGAAGCTTAGATGCCAGTTCAGGGCCTATCAGGTTTGCGACTCTCTTTTGAACCTTGTCAAGGAGCGAGAGACTAGTAGCAGATGCACCAGCCCAGATGTGGCAGCAATACTCCATACATGGGCGAATGGTGGCCTTATAGAGGTACAGGATACTTTCGGGTGTTAGTAGTTTTCATACCCTGTTAAAAGCCTTAGATATATCTAGAGCTACCGCTCTGCCCTCCCCCGCGTTGTCCAGTGAATGGTATATACGTTCAGAGATCACAGTTAGGATGTCTGCTGTGGAACGGGCTTGTCTAAATCCATATTGTTTGTCAGTCAGTAGTTTAGCATCAAAATATCTATGTCAACTCACATGTGAGTATCTTCATTTCTTTTACGACCGTCATTCATGTGCTATGCATAGGCACACATATTTTTGTATTTCGTATTTTCGTATTTTGGTATAATCTTCTGCAAGGCATTAATAGTTATGATATGCTGACACCCCCATTCATAATATGAACTATATCTCTAAAGAAGACTGGAAGAGATGCTGGTTGAAATGTAATATAGATATCAATGTTCATACATACACATATTCGTCTTTGGGCAAAATCTTCTGCAAGTTAAATATTAGGTTGATAAGAAAATTATTGCGGTTTTTAACTTTTTTAATTCAGATGAACATATCTCGGCTCAAACAAAAATTTATTGATCAAAAGCATCATCAGAATCAAAACAATGGCGATGAAATTGTTGAAGGCGTTTTTTATATAGCTTAGGTTTTCGAAGCATTTCTCATGCATAAAGTTATCGAGATACTTGAAAAAGTGGTAGTCGGTAGGTGAGAGGTCTGGAGAGTATGGTAGATGAGGCAGAGTTTCGTAGCCCAATTCGTTCAATATCTGCAGGGTCAGTTTAGCAACGTTTGGTCGGGCATTGTCGTGGAGGAGAATTGGGCCTTTTCTGTTGACTTTTTATCGCAAGTCACAATCGGGTTATTCTAGTTGCGTAAAATGGCTCATTCTCGTTGTGTAAAAGAAGGGAAGGAGACACTTCATAATGGCGTTTCTTTTGATTGTTATTCAATTCATGAGGCACCCATTATCAAGTTATTTTGTCTTTCCAATCCCTTTCAAGTGGTTGTCAATCTTCGTATACATTACGCCTGTTTCAGAAGCAAGTTCTCAAACAGTTGTGCATGGATTGGCTTCAACTACGGCTTTTAATTGATTGTTGTCAACATCCGATGGCCGAATACTAAGCTCATCATCTTCAAGACTCTCGTCACTGCCACAAAATTTCTTAAACTGTGAACAGACATCTCACTGCACAACTACCCACATAGCCTCAATAATACAAATAATAGCCTCTTATGTTCAAGTGGTAATATGCCTTGTGCTTGAGGTAAATAAATAAAAATACTGACAAACCTGTGTCCCTTCACGCCATTGTCCGCAATAAATTTCCGAAGATTTTGAATTTTCTGAAGAAAACCATTTCATGGTGCCATCAATATGTCGTTTGCTGTTAAACCACATTCCTTCATATTCATTACCGTTTGGATATCTTCGCTTCCCCCAGCCATGGAATCGATCATTCACCCAGTCACCATCGTAAAATGAATTGTTTTCACTGTCATACTGTAAATGACCCTGAAGGTAAAAAAAAGATAGAAGAAAACCCTTCTTGTTATTATGCAACAAACATTAAACACAAAACAAAAATAGATTTTATTAGTTGTATGTAGTGAAGTAGAACAAAAAGAAATTAAAAAAAAATATATATAGGACACAGCTGTTCCTTCCAAAAGGTCGAGCTCTTCAACGTCCAAAAATAATTCGCTGTCACTTCTTCCAACCGTCGTTTCACTCTCTGCGCTCTTCCCCTGCTTAAAAAAAAGTACCGTTAATATGCTGCCCATTTCTCCACTTATGCAAATTGACTATCAACCAGAGCCATCTAGTTTTCCATTTCTCCAAACAGCCAATTTGCAAAGGGGGACAACTCAAACCACATTGTATATACTCGATGTTGCTAGGTTGAAACATTAGCGGGCAGAGAGTTTAGTCCCATACTATATAAGATATACTGAATATCTTAACTTCTTACAATTTTCCTGAAAGTGAATCACATGTCGGATTTATGGAAGCAAAAATACATCAATTTTCATCTAAGAAATTTAAATGAGGAAATAGCTTAAAGGGGAAACAACTCTTACAACTTAAATAAATAGACTTCGGTTTTTAAAGGCAACTGGTATAGTCTCTTCTCTATATAAATAAAATGAACTCATTTTTTCCCGCCGGATTTTGACCTTAATAGGATTAAAAATCAAGATATTTCATGCAAATATAATATGCACAAACGGCAGAACAATATCTGAGGTGCGTTATAGGCTTATTATTTCTCAAATTCCTCGATAATCTTAGATTTCTATACTTTTTCTGCTGAGAAGTCACGGCCAAAATCGGTTAAGATCAATGGAAGTGGTAAAATATTTTCTCTCTTATAAATTCCTCCTCCCCCTGCCACCACTTAACACCGTTTGGGGATCGTTCACAAGGAACAGTTGAGAAGAGAACACTGGTTTGGCTTCGTAGTTCTTTCATGTGAAGTTATTTAAAATCACTAAAATAAGCTGCAGTGCTCTGTGGCGTAGTAGTTAGCGTGCTGGACAAGTCATATTATATTTTCACGTTCGCGCCGACCTACCGTAGTCGTTTTTTTTTTTTTTTTTTTTTTTTTTTCTAAACAACTGGAATGGACTTTTCTTGGTGGCCGAACTGTTAACGTTGCAGATGTTTTTTTTTTTTTTGTTTTTTTTTCACACTTTATTTTCCTACTTTTACTCATGACTCCGGGTTTGATCCTTCCTACTTACCTACCATAACATTTTTTAAAACTCCTCCCCCCCCCCCGTCCCGGAAACAAACACTCGGGCAACGCCGGGTACCCCCGCTAGTCTGATAATAATTTAGAATAAATTAAACATAAATTAAATACGAATTAAATAAATCAACTTTAAATAATATTTCTAAATAGAACTATGAAGATAATTCTCTTACAACAGACAATTAATAATATGGAACTAAGTGTTAAAATATATTTTCTTTAATGTAATATGCAAATGACATTATTCTTTGAATGCAGATTTCCTTTGAATACATAGTATATATAGAAATCATGGTGAAATTCAGTTTTCAGTGTGAAAATTAACTTATGAAACAGTGTACCTTTTGTACATATTAATCATATTGTGAACAAAGAAACAGACAGGAATACAACTTTATTATAATACAAGATTCAAGCAAGTAAGTAAGCAAGAACATCCGGACAGTCCACAGAGGTTTATAATTATATAGATTAATCTAATACAGCCATTCCCAATTGATCTGAGTGTTCCAACATTAACCATGTATTTTGTTAAAAGCGATCATTATTTCTATAGACCTGATCAATGACACTCTTTCTCTCTCTCTCTCTCTCTCTCTATATATATATATATATATATATATGAAGGACGTCTTAAAAATAACCACCTATTCTGATGAAATTGGTCATTTTTCTAAAAAAAAAAAAAAAAAACATTTTTCAAAATATGTTCACCTTAATAAAAAACAAGCCGCACATGCATGGTCCACCTCTGGTGCTGCATGTGAGATGACACCACAAAAAATAATTAAGAAATAATTAACGTGAGAAATGTGAAGGGCCAACATTGAGTTAGTGGTCAGGCAAGTGTATATGTTCAGTTTCCTTCATGATGGGGATTAGCATGGGCATGAACGAGCATGAATAGACATCACCCATGGATAAAAAGTTATGAGGCAAAACATGTCTTTTTTGACCTCTTTGAAGCCCCTAGGGAGGCAACGAGAATTTTCGCAAAAAAAAAAATTTTTTTTACTGTGCACATCTATTTAATGAAATACAATTTGTGGCAAAATTTCAGGAAAAACTAATGGACGGTTATATAGCAATCATCCAGACTAACGGATGCCACCCAACATAGGCCTCTCTCCAATAAATCAGGGGACCAACAAGATCAGGAAATACCCAACACAATTATGCCTGTATTTCATTTGCAGACTTTCTTCATAAATCTCGGTATGAAAACCACTATATAGACATAAATATAAAGTTTTTGAGAAATAAAAAAAAAAAAAAGAGCCCCCAAAAAAGGTTGCTTTTTAGCCCTAAAAGTTCCCAAGGAATGCAAAGCAGAATTTTTCCAGGGTCAGCGATACTGAATTTATATGAAAAACAATCGCCTTCACATTTTCGCCAAGTTTCAGAAAAATCTAATGGATAGGGCAAAAGTTATGGGATAAGCGCCATTTTTTGTAATTTGGGGGCATTTTGAGCTCCTGGCCGAACCCCAGTGAACATGGACAAACGGTGCAGCTTCACGCCTTAAGATATGTATATTTGAATTCAGCACCATGTAAAACCACTATATAGTTTTTAAGTAATATGAAAAAAGAGCTCCAAAATGGTATGTTTTTTAGCCCTAAAAGTCCCAGAGGGATCCGAACCAGAATTTGCCATACATTTCTACTCACACTATAATAACAAAATAAAAACAGGTATGATAATTGGTTTCTTCTTACGTGCATTCAGAATTTGCAGTCCAGAATATCTAGACAAAGAATTCAAATACCTCATAAACACTTTGAAATCCTTGCAATATCCTATATATTTTATATTAAATGCTAAGCGAAAAGCCGCACAAATATTTTCCGGGATAAATAAACAAAAATCATATACACTAGACTTTTCTCTCATAAACAGACATCTTTTACCTACACACACCAATAATACAATAATTTGTAACACACTAAACAAACTAAGAATTCCAATCATACAAACCACATCACAAAATACAAGACAAATATTAAAAACAAAACATCTCCAAAACGAACCAGTTTCCAATATACACTATTCCTTGCCAAAATTGCCATCATAGATACATTGGTGAAACCCAGCGTAAATTATAAAAAAGGCTCAATGAACATAAAAGAGATATAAGAAATAGCAATTCTCTAAGTGCATTATTCTCTCATTCATTGCAGCATAATCACACCTTTGACTTTAAACAAGCAAAAATAGTTAAATTTATTTAAAATAAACCGTGCCGGAGATTTCTTGAATTAGCGCTTATCGCAACTTCAAGCACAATCAAACAATGTGGAGATTTCTATAATGTAGTGCCATTAATAAGTAAACTTTTATTAAAATAACATAATTTAATTGTAGACACAGGTTAACCTTCTCACACCTTAGAAACATAATTATTACACATAAATTTAATCAATAAATTACATGGCAAAAACACTCATTTCATTTCTTTTACACACCTATATCTGAATTTTAACAGACTTATTTTTTCCAGAAAGAATATTAACTGCGTTCATATCTTTTAAAAACATTAACGACTATATGACGTTATTAAAACTTTAACTATGCAAGCTCCCCTCCTTTTTTTGAATTTCGAAAGCTTTTCCGTTTCTGAAACAAAACAGCGTCACACTTTGCCCAGGAAAAATTTTCAAATATTTGTACTGGTGTTTTTGTTTTCTAAATCTCATTCATCCAGAGGAAGTCTCGAAATAAAGTCGAAAAGTTGATGAACACATAAATTGGTTTGTTCCGTTTCATTTCTCTATTTTGTTGGAATGATATTTCCATTATTCTCATCATATATATATATTTAAATGAGTGAGGTCACCAACAATTGTTATGTATTTTTTAAATTATTTTATTATTTTGTATTTTTAATTTTTTTTAATTATTTAGATCATTGTAATAATTTTTTTAAATGATTGAAATAGTTTTTAACGGGTTTCAGATGTTCTGTGAAGCGTCCTCTTCAGAAAGTATTCAAAATGTAAAATATTTAAAATGTATTTTAAATGTGTTCAGAATGTATAAAAGCATTTTCGCAGTCCATTTTGGTTACATGTTTCCGAGCGGTGAAAATATCTGTAAAATGGGTGTGCGTGTGTATATATTAGCAGGGTTACCCAGCATTACCCTGGGCAAAACTGTAACATATTTCTATCAAAACTTCTATTTTATTTCTTTTCTTCCTACCTTTTTCCACTCCAGCTGAACAGCCCATTTCTATTAAAACTTTTATCTTTCCACTGCTCTCTACCTTTTTCTCTTTCATAAATTTATTATTATCAAGTTGAACACACACACAACTCTATTTTATATAATTGATTTCTAGAGTAAGGAGTCAACATTTTCTTTCCAAATAACACTGAAAAACTGCCACCCAATAAAATGTGGTTATGCTGATTAAAAGTATACTAACTTTGTGGTTCTTTGTTTTGTAGCTTTTTGCTTTTAGCTGGACATGCACACCAAAACAACTACTCGTTACCCGGTTGTAAAATCTGCTTAAATATGATATTTTAATTTATTGAAAAAAAAATTGTGACTGGCAATCAGCCAGAATAGAAACCGAAAGTAAAATTTGTAAGTAATAAATGGAGACAGACAGTCATGAAATAGAAAAAAAATGAAGGATGGGTGATAAGTGCACTTTAATTTGAAAAACAAAAGATACAGTGAAGAACACAAAAATGCTGCATCACGGTGTAAAATGGATGAGAACACAAAAATAAAAAAGAACGCGATTGTTGGGCATTTTTAAAAAGTTAAAAATAAACATTTTTATACTTATTGTGTTAAGATAGGATAGAAAAAAAACTTACTTATCATGTTATCAAAAAATTAAGAAAAAAAAATGCCGGACGTTAATTCACAAAAGATAAGACCATAAAACTATGATGACACAGATGTAACGAAGCTGCTAATTTTTAGCTTTTTAAAACGAAGAATGCGCATGACAAAAGTTTTTAGCAAACATACAAACACAGAGAGACAACTCTCCTTTATATAATAAACTAAACTTTTTAGCACATTAAAAATTTATTACTTTATTAAATTTATTTCAGTAAACTTTTTTTAGGCCATTAAAAATTTATTGCTTTATTAAACCTAGGCAAAAGTTATAACCTGTTGGCTTAGAATGAATGCTTTATGCTAAATTGATGGTTGAATTTGTGTTTATTTTTACATTAAATACTAATCCCTATTTATCCCTAGCTGTGCATTGAACGGATACCATAATACTTAGTTCGTTACATCTGATCATAATAAAGGTTCATACAAAATTTCAGTCAGATCAACCCAGTAGTTTCTGAGAAAAAGTGGAATGGATAGACAAAGAGAAATATAGATATAAAATAAAATAAATGTAGACAAATATAAAAATTTAGAAAAATTACAACAAACAGGCCATGTAGAAAGTGTCGATATTTCACTTCTAGTTTGTACATGCTTATTCACGTTCATGCCTAGAAGAAAATCACCCAGAAACAGAATGGATTTATACATAAAATAAATGTGGAAAGAGGTTGGAAAAAATTAGGGTTGTGTTGTAAGAAGAAAGAGTAATTATATAAAATATGGACTGTTCAGAAGTGCGAAAAGTGCCACCAACATTCTATCTGAGACATTGCAACAGACACAAGTCAGGAAGAAAGTGGATTCAAAATCTCCAGCTGCTTGTGTTTGGTTACGTGACTGAGAGCTGGCTTCTGATTGGATGAGCCAGGGAGAAAGTGGATTCAAAATCTCCAGCCACAAGAATTTGGTCCTGCTTGTGTTTGTTACAATTTTTCTTTACTACAAATACCCCCTTCTTAATCGTGTGCACCGTATGAAAGTCTGTGTACAAAGGAATCCATGTTAGCTTGTTTGTATTTATGCTAGCCCATGGCCAAAGGGCCCGGGCAAAATCATGCTCCAACATAGGGGTACGCTGTCAGTTAGAGCTTGCGTTTGTTACAAATCTATCTGCTACATATTCTTATCTTTTCCAGTTTCTTACCTTTCCATGTTTGCGTCCCATATACCATTGCCCAGTATAAGACATGGCATTATCTTTAAATCGGTAAATACCATATCCATGCCGCTTGCCGTCCAAAACTTCTCCTTCATAAGAACTACAAAACAAAATAGAGCACAAATTGATACAAACCTTTAATGAAACCCAATACTTAGATAAACAGCTGTGGCTTCGAAATCAACTGGTGATTTGGGCATTTATTTTTAAATTAATGAACAAACATCAATTAACGCATGATAACTTTGGGTTTAGGCATAGTTTTGGGTCTGAAGCATCATTAGCACTAGCCAAGAGCTCCCCAACAGTATCTCACAATACCACCAGACTTTATTGGATTTTCGTCACTCTGTTGGATTGCCATATCTACGCTAATGTAGATAAAGCTTTTCATATTTTCTTTATGAATTTTATTCTTGTCTGATGGAGAAAGACCAAGACTATTCGTGGAGGTGGAGTTGGCAATAAAACCTCGGTATCCCATGTCAATAGGAAATACAATGGTTTTCCAGCCATTCTCATAGATCTTCATATCTTTCCAACTTGTGCTGCTATGCCCAGTCAGAATTTTCCTCAACTCAATGCAGAAAACTTTTTTTCAAATTAACGGATCAAATGACGATATTTGGACGCCGATTTGTTAACATTATTTTAGTTGGAAGTACGAGCCAGCATTCTAAATTGAATGCAATGTGACAGTCCTTATAGCCATCAAACAATAACGAGCTCTATTCTTATAAACTGTTGTATTTGGATATTTATTTTGACATGAATGTTTCTAAATTCATAACTGTCATAAGAGTATAAATAATAGAACTATATATTATTCATGGATCCAATACAAGCCTATACTGATATAAACAATTATATGAAGGTAATTTATAGAAGGCAATACAATCTATGTAGATTCACCTTTTATTAATACACTATATAGATATATATACACACACAGTGCCTGCAAAAAGAAAGTCCGCACTTGTATTTTTCAAAAACTGCAAATTTAAGCTAAATTTAATGTAACTGTTTAAACAACCTATACCTCATTTGATTCGCCTTTTATTCCTCTATAATTTTACCAAAAGTTTTAGTCAAATATGAATAGGTAAAATTATAGAAGAATAAAAGGCGAATCAAATGAGGTATAGGTTGTTTAAACAGTTACATTAAATTTAGCTTAAATTTTCAGTTTTTGAAAAAATTACAAGTGTGGTCTTTCTTTTTGCTGCCTGTATATATATTTCCCCCCCAAACCTCTGGCCTTGATGGAGGGGAGACCAAAACTTGCTAATATGATTTCAAAAGATTTGAAAGGGGAGACTTGATTCCAAACTTCCATTATATTTTAAATTTCTTTATATTATTCATTTTTATATTTATATCAGATACATATCAATGATAAATATTTCTCATATCATATATCTCCCCTCTTTGGTTTTCATACAGGAGATATAACATTAAATATAAATATTTAGATGAGAGCATTAGTCCGATTAATCTAAATAATACAACCCCCTCCCCTCATCTCAACAATTTAGAACTGTAACATAAGAGCAGATGTTTTGTCCACCATTTTGAAAATAATTAAAAGCAAAGGGAGATAACTCAATAATTCAAACTTGCGAGATTTATGCCGTAATGCCTATAAATTTGTATTAATCATTTAAAAATGATTTTCTTTATAAAAATAAAAGTACTCGATTAATTTTCGTAATTTTTGAAATATGATATTTTTATTTCGTCATGGGTAAATACGTCATAGAAATTTTTATTCATTTTTGTTAATATAGGAGGAATTTTGGACAAGAACCGATATTAGTTTTTCGGTATTAATCTTTATAAATTCACAGTTGCTGTATGAAATGTATGTTAGAAGTGCTCTCGTCAGCCTGTGTGGAGCAGCACATCAATAATAACACTGGAGAATAAGCCTTTTTAAAATGTCCCTCGATTTCTGTCACACATAAATAGTTGGCTCATTGGATAGCGATGTCTAATGGTCGGATCCACAAAGAGAGGGTGCTAGATGCCAATAATGTGTTCTTATATGCTTAATAGGAATCAGGGGAGATTACTCTGGTTACCTTCTATTGTCAGGGACAGATAACTCTTATACCTACTCAATTGGATAGTGATATCTAATGGTCAGCCCTACAAAGAGATGCCAGTAACCCTACTAGCATAGATATTCTTGACTACAACAAAATAACACCAAATAGTTGAAAACATGAAACTCTAAATACAGTGGTTATAAGAATACAATTAATATTTGCTAATTCATAATTGGAAGTTTGGGAGTGGAGAACCATTCCTGTAATAGAACAATAATTTTAAAATAAATGACAAAAGAAATAATTATAGTACAGAAAAGAAGTTTATCCAGTTGTGAATAATAGCCCTTTATGGCCTAAATTATGATATAGATGATTAAAAAAATATTTATTGTCAATTTTAGATGGCAGCATACTGAATGTAAGCAATGGACATTTGCAATCTGGTGGTATCTGGCATCTTCCCAGATACTGAACTAATATGTACAAGGCGTGTTTGAATCAATTTCCACTTTATTTATGCTGTTATAGTTATTTTATTTACGACTGTCTGCTTATCCTTCGGCTAACATTCACGTCTGTGGCGATTTCAATGTTCACAATGTAGAATGGTTAGCCCACTCAAACAAGACAGATGATGAAGGGAGGTTCTGTCATGATTTCTCCATTGCTTAAATGAAACCACTATCAATAATTTTCCCCACTCTTTATCTGTGCCTAAACCTAAACGTAGATTCCATCAACAAAGTTTCTTTCTTAGAACTGCATGCCTGTGGAACTCTGTTCTGTTCTGTTTTCCTGCTTTCCAACTGACTACAATATGGTTGTCTTCAAGTCCAACATGAACAAATTCTTGATGAGCCATTCCCTTAAGTAATCCAATTTACCAAATTTCCACTACTAATGATGACTACAACATGTTCCTCTTGACCAGTGTACACTCATTAACCATTATCCTCGAGTGATCTCTGGGCCTTGATAAGTGGTGACTTCTTTGTAAATAAAAAAAAAATCAAATCAAAAATATACTGTACAAAATGGAACAAGTAATATGAAATCAGGCCAGATGCCAAGCAAAAAAAAAAAAAAAAGAAAATGTTTTTTTCTAAAAGTATTTAAATATGTAATAAACAAACTTACCTGCCATCTGGATACATATAAATACCTTTCCCAGAAATGCGGTTATGATCAAATTCACCCTGAATCCAAAACAATTTTTTTTAATTTAATTAAACTAAAAAAAAATGAAAATTAATATCACATAATTAGAAACTAGCTTCTATTTTTTGTTTTAGTTTAAAAATATTAGGGTGCTTGTACAGTATAGGACACAGATGAAAGCCGGATCTCCAAATAAATTAACAGGAAAACTTTTTTGTATCAGGTAAAAAAATATATCTATACCAAAAATTATGAAAAATTATCAAGTAGCATTTTAATTAAAGATAAAAATCAGTTTTATTGTATTTTGCTTATCCACCTTTAATAAGAGCAGAAACACCCGTAAAACAGGGGGAGATAAGTCACTTTGTCATATAGCCAAGTAACAATCAATGGTGAATCGGCAAAATACAAAAATCTATTTCGGTGTAAGAAAAATATTCTGAGACTAAATCTGACATTTATTTCTTTAGATTAGGAACCGTTTTCATGTACTACAAATCATATTTAATAATTATTAGCATGGGTGCCCGGTGTTGCCCGGGTGTTTGGAGGTGTGTGTTGAGCAAAAAAAAAAAAAAAAGTGGTAGTAGGAAGGCAGGCTCGAACCCGTACTGCGAAGGAGGAAAGGAACGTGACGCCTTTGCTGTTACAACCAAACCGGAAGTGACATAGGTTTAAATTAAAGCTAGACAATCGAAAATATCGGTGAAAAAAGCGACTCCTCCCTGTAGAAAAGTGCCCAGTTGAAGATGAAGATATTAATGTTTTTAGCCAATTTTTCGGTATTTGTCATCGAAAGGTCGAGCTTCAAAACGATACTGATCTTGTGAAAATCCGTCGCCTTTGTCCAAAGTTTTAGGCAGACATGCAAACATACATACATACATTTATATATTGGTAACAAAAATTTTCAACCCAAACCGATTAAAAAGCTTGCCCTATCTCTGAATACCCTTTATGTAAAATTTTAAATGTTTAGACCAGAAATTGTCTAAGTAATTTGGTAGAGACCGCAGAAGTTAAATTTTTTTAAACTTCGACCCCTATTATGACCCCTTTACATTTATTGTTTGGGGCTCAAATCAAATTATTAAGTTAGATCCATGTCCAAGGAACCTATATCTAAAACTTTGAGTGTTTAGACCCAAAATTGTCGGAGGAGTTTGGTAGAGTTCTCAAAGGTTGAACTTTAACCCCTTGACAGCCAAATTTCTGGCCGAAAACCGATCACATCGATTTACCCAAATCTCAGTACCCTGTATATCAAATTTCGAATCTGTAGACTTAAAATTGACAGTTATTGCGTAGGGAAATGTACACGCAGACACACAGATATGTTCACTTTTATAGATATATAGATGTTATGTTCATTTTTGTTTTCTGAATAAATTCTGTCTGTTATACATGGTGTTTCACCTGATTTACTTCCCCTTCGCCTATGTCACGATCCAATATGTCCACTCAACGTGTAACCTTATCAAAGTATTCTTACCCTTATTGGAACCGTTTTTCATGAATAATTAATTTTCTATCTTATCGTTTTCCATAATGTTTCCATATGTTACTATTTGTGACATGACAATTACATAGGTACCATTTGTTTTACTCGAAATTCAATATTTTTTCATTAAATATAGAAGCACCAATTTTTTACTTATAACCGAAAAAGAAAATCAAGGGGAATATTTTTATTGAAGAATATAAAAAAAATTGTCTATCTTACGACAAAAATTTTATTTCTTTTTCTGAATAAATTTTTAAAGTACGCAAACAAAACTTTTTTTCTTTACTAATGAGTAACTGCTTATTAAGGTCCAAGGGTTCTTTGGAAAACAAATATATTTCAATAGACTGTAAAAATGAGAGGATGCTGAAATACATTAGACGGTTATAAGAAATTGATTTTCAAACTAACCTATCTCTGGTCAGGTCTATTTATCCCTCTTACTATCAATTCCATTTTTATTACTTTCTCATGTTTTCCTTGATCTTCTCCTGTGAAATAAATCTGCTATCTCAATTGTTCTATATCTTCTGACCCAAGAACTCTCATCCATTCTTTCAATGTGACCAAACCATCAAAATCTCCTGTTCTACACACATCTTTTTATATTGTCCAGATTTAATCTTCTTCCGGAGTCATCAGATCTATGTCTGTTTTTAAGACTCACATTACATATCCATTGTATTATTCTCATATCATTTCTTTTCATGCAGCGCATGTCCCCAACTCTCATTGACCAGGTTTCACTCTCATATGTCCTTGCACTGTGTAGATAACCCCTTTTTCTTCTACTGGTTAGTAATGGCAGAAGCTCTTTGAACTTATCCGATCCACTCATAACACCTACTCCACCCTATGCTCCAATGGTCCTGAACAGTGATAGCATAGATGGGGGAGCAGCTGCTTTTTATCTTACAGTTGGAAGCTCTCTTCTTATTTCTGGATTCCATACATAAGGGTGCTGATGACATAGGCCGTTTACACGGCCTATGTCATCAGCACCCTTATGTATGGAAGCGAAGTATGGACAACCTACAGCCACCAAGAATGGAAACTGAACACATTTCACACATGTAGTCTTTGGAGAATTCTTAGAATTTCTTGGAAAGACAAAGTTACAAACAATGCTGTGCTTGCAAGGGTATTTTTTTTTTTTTACAAAGGCATCACCACTTATCAAGGCTCAGAGGCCACTAGCGGATAAGGGTTGAAGAGTGTACAGTAGACAATTGAGCAATATAGTAATCGTTAGTAACGGAAATTTCGTAAATTTGTTAACTTATATGAAACGGCTCATCAAAAACTTGTTTACGTTAGACTTAAAGACAACCATATTGTAGTCAGCAGGAAAACAGGAAAACGGAAGACAGTTCCATGGGCGTGCAGTTCTAAGAAAGAAGCTTTGTTCATGGAATCTACATTTAGGTTTAGGCACAGATAAAGAGTGGGGGAAATTATTGATAGTGTTTTCTGCTAGACAGGTGTTTCTTGTGAAAGTTTGGAGAGGGGGGAACCATCGCAAAATATGTGCTGGATAGGCTATGTGCACCGCATGGACAATGGGAGAATCCTAAATGATATTCTCTACAGTGAATTCACCACTAACAAAAGGAAAATTGTCCGTCCTTACCTCCACTATGTCAATGTGTGCAAACACAGCATAAAAGCATGTGGTATTGACCTTATCAGCTGGGAGCCCAAAGCTAAAGTCTGCAACATCTGGAGACAAATGGTAACCAAAGGCCTGACCACTAATGAAAGAGCCATTGCAGAACAGGCAGAGACCAAAAGACAGTTCAGGAAGGCCTATCAACAAAACTCAACAGACCACTAATATGATGCGCTAACCTACACCTGTAATGCCTGCAACCGACAATGTAGATCAAAGATAGGCTTATTCATCCACAGAAGACGGTGTTCAATCACCTCTACAGGCACAACCCCATATTCTTCTAGACTGACAGATACCAACAACAATATAATCTATAAATATAAAAGGGAAAATGTATGTATGTATGTGTGTTCGCTTTTTCTGTGTATCTACAAAAGGCTTCTTTCAGAGAAGTGGTCGGTCGGTTCACAACTTTTAAAAACTTTTTATATCACATATAAATCGTAATATCTCACAGTTAACAACAAAGCTCGCCTGTCTATTTAATTTGCTCGATTTTGGGAAGATAAATATTCAATATTTGTCGCTCGCCGCATGTGGGTTAGTCTTTTTCCTATAACATCTTGAGGGAAAATAAAGCGTTCAGCAGTAAATACTATCCCGCAGTCAAACTTGACCTCATTAACTCATTAAAACGAGCACCTGCTAAATCCAAGTAGTTAAATAAATTCAAACGTGTTTCCGTAAGCATGTCGCGGTGGGGCAATGGTTAATGTCGCACGTTTTTTTTTCACAACTTTGCCTTAACAGTTCGGGTTCGATCCTCATACTTACTTTTTTTTTTAACCCCCCCCCCCCACACACACACCTCCAAACACCCGGGCAACGCCGGGTACCTCTTGCTAGTACAATATAAAATGAAAAATCACCAATCAAAATCAAAGTTTGCTATGTCAGCTTAAATGCTATATAGGCCCAACTTTTAATATCTCATAAAATCATTTTATGTTAAATAAGAATCTTATATCATACTTCATATACGACACCATCTGCCCATTTGTAAGATCCATTTCCATGCATAAAACCTTCATGAAAGTGGCCCTATATTAGAACAAAAAAAGAAAGAGCATAAAGTTAAATTTGATTCCGATCAGATTGGAAATAAAATTATCATACAACATTTATCATTGGATTATTCACAGACTAATGTTCTAATCTTGGGTGTTATTCCCACAACATTTTGACTGATGTAGCATCAAACCTTCTTCAAGTGTATCTTGTCAAACTCAGAAATATGAGAACCATCTATATATTAATCTGTAGTACCTTTAACGTACATATATAGGTACATACTAGCTGAAGGCATCCAAGTAATTTAAAAAAAATCTTTTTAAATCTCTTTTTAAGCAGCTCCCATAGATATGTTAGTTATTAAACTTATTTTTATCAGGCCTCACTTCCATTCGCTAATTAATTTTTATTATTTTCCTCTTTTTGATTGGATGGGTGCATCAAGCCTATACCTATTGACACTTTTACACACTTTGTTTGTGACAGCCGATAGGTAAACATCCGGTTGAGAGTTTATGAATCCCCACAAAAGTACTAGATAAAATCGGTCTTAAGTAACACTATTCTGGAGGTTGAAGGTTTAATCCTCAGTGCAATTGTGAATTAGTAAGAGCTTCTACCCGGTCAAGGTTGATGAAATGAGACCAAGATACCCCTTTGAATTAAATAAAGGGCTCTGTTCAAAATTCTGTGCAAATTCTTGAGCTTGATAAAAATACTCGAAAGGTCAATAAGATACACCTAAAGAAGGTTGGAGGTTACATTGGTTGAAACTGTGCAAAGATGAGAACAGTAGTCTGAATAATCTAATCAATCTTCATCTCAAAAACTCAAAAACATCATTTATCATTATTCAGTTAATTTAATTGGGACCCATATGTCCAATTTGCTGATTTTGCCCATTTTTTCCAGGTGATACAAATGATGTAATATAAATAAGGGAAAATTGAGATTTATGAGTCCCAAAATTATGGTTAAATATGGTTAAACTTGTGCTTATTTTTGCATTAAATACTAATCTCTCTTAATTCCTAACTGTTAATCAAATGGATACCATAATACTTAATTTGCTACACCTTATCATAACACAAGTCCATAGAAAATTTTAGCCAGATCAGCTCAGTAGTTTCTGAGAAAAAGTAGAACGGACAGACAGAGTAAGAGAAATACAACAGTAGATGTATGAATGAGAATATTTAACTAATAAACTATGCATGGCATTATTGAAATATTTTAAGCCATTTCACTTGTTTTCATGTGTATTGATAATAAAACAGTAGATCATGTATGTGTGTGTGTGTCTGTATGTAAATATTTAACCGATAAACTCTAAACTACTGGTCACATAACATTAAAATTAACAGGAAATAGTAATTGTACACCAAGGATGGTTTATAACGAGTAAAATCTTTGTTTGGATGGATGAATAACGCACACAGAAATATGTTGACAAGTTGAAATGCAAAAATGTTTATTTTGTCTTGCCGACATATTTCTATAAATTTTACATAGTTTTATTACGTTTGCGCATGTGAGGTTGAAGTGGTTTAATTTAAATCTTTCTTATCTATCTGGTGGTAACTCAAATGGTAGGGAATGTGGTTGGAGCGCTAAATGTTTTGGTTTCGATTCTAGCTGAAGGCACCCAAGTAATTTTTTTTAAATCTTTTTAAATCAGTATTATATATATAATATTCAATAGAGAATTGGCTCTGTAATAATTAAATACTAAATCTGCATGAATTAAAACAGATAGTGTATTTTATGACCGGGCAAGGCCAGGCGCCCCCACTCCCCACTAGTGTATGAATAAAATTGAACACAAATTGATAAATCATTCTTTTTAACTGAAAATTAATAATTTTTTGTCTTACCTCATAAGTATGTCCATCAATAAATTTAATGAATCCTTCACCTTCAAACAATCCATTTTCTCTTTTTCCTTCAAAACTGAAATCATAAAACAAAATAATCGAGTGAGTTCTTTTTTAACGTTAACATTATTCATAACAAATACTCGTCTAACTACAACAATTGCCAGTAGTTTCCTTTACTATATCAATGCCTAAAACTAAATGAAAATTCCTTGTGCAAATTTTATTTCCTAGACTTGTCTCTCATTGTCCTATTTTTTTTGTATTTTGTGTATATATAGGGAGAGAGGTCGACGATTTTGGGGGAGAAGCCTAAAGGCTCATTTTCTCTTCTTAAGACACACACACACACATCATCACGAAGTCCACCACCACCACCATCACAATGCTTATCTAGTTTTACTGGAATATAAAAATTTCATTGTAAAAGGGAGAACAAATAAAATGTCACAAAAATTTTGCTATGTAATTTTGCTGTGTTAGACTTTAGGAAAGATAATATACCAAACATTATGCAAATTAATCAAGCGGTTTTTTTTTCAGATAAGAAAAGAAAACATTTTAACGGCGAAATGTCTCATCTACCATTTTCTACTTACATTAAGGACAACAACCAAGGGACACAATTCAACACACAATCATCATAATGATACCAGCTAGAAATTGTTTAACGATTTTGTTTTCAATAAAACGGTTTTTACAAAATTCTAATTTTTTACATACAGTGGCACCAAAAAGAAAGTCTGCACTTGTTAATTCTTCAAAAACCGCAAATTTAAGCTAAATTGAATGTAACAATCTGTACCTCATTTGATTTGCCTTTTATTCCTCTATAATTTTACCTGTTCATATTTAACTCAGTTGAAGTATCCTAGAGTTCACGTCAATTTAAAAAATTAACTTCAAATCTAGAAGGCAAGAAAACCCCCCAAAAAACTCTGCAGCAACAAATGAGCTTAAAAAAAAAACAGTTTAAAATAAAATTAAACAAAGCATTTCTAATCGTAATTGTTGTTGTTTCAGGTTATACAACTTAACATTTAGTCCATATGCCTTGACTTTCTCTTCGTGATTGTCAGAAGCTCATTAATCTCCACCTTTCTGGTTTATCTAATTAAGACATCAGCCGCAGATTGAAATGTGATGAGAAAACGGTACAAATGACTGTGCAAAAGCACCAAAATACCAGCAGTGTTCGTGATGCCCCTAAATCTGGTCGTCCTAGAGTTACTTCTTACAGAGACAACAATGCTATCAAGATCCGCAGCCTCAAAAACAGATTTGAAACAGCTCCCCAAATCCAACGACAGTGTAATTTTATTAAAAAGTGCTCTTTTTCTACAGTTAAGAACAGATTGAAGGAATTTAATTTGCAAGGCTGTGTTGTAAGATGCAAGCCAATGATTTCTGTAAAGAAAAGAAAGCGCTGTCTGGACTTCGTCAAATGCAATGAAGATCATGACTCTTCATATTGGTCAAAAGTGATTTTTAGTGACAAAAGCAAGTTCAATAGGCTAGGCAGTGATGATAGGCAGTACATCCGTTGAAGGAAAGACAAAGAATTTAATCCTAGATGCTCAGTTTCAATGCTTCAAATTTTGGTGTGGGGTGTTACTAGTGCCAATGGTCAGGGCCTAAGTTCGCTTGCAAGGTCAAATTAATTCGACCAAGTACATTAATATGTTGACTGAGCATTTTCTACCCTACTTTGGTCGGAATTTGGGATGATAATGCTTCCATTCACACAGCTGGCAATGTCAAGAGGTTCCTGGAAGAGCATGATATTCCATGTTTGGATTAGTCTGCACAATTTCCAGACCTCAATCCTATCGAAAACGTATGGGATTACATCAAGCAACAGCTATGCAATGATAAAATTTCAAATTTGGAAGAACTTTGTGACAAAAATTTAAGTGAGATGCCCTTTCTCCGGAGTATTGCTGCAGTCTAATTCAAGGAATTCCCCAAAGATTGCAAGCTGTCAAATTGCAGAAGGGCTATGCTACTAAATATTAACTAGTTCATTGTGTTTCTGTTGTAGTTGTGTTGTATTAATGTTCTAAAGTTACATTTAAATAACAATTTTCCATTGTGCAGAGTTTCTTTTTGCCCTCTTGATTTGAAGTTAATTTTTTAAATTTACGTGAACACTAGGATGCTTTCATTAAAAGTTAAATATGAACAGGTAAAATTATAAAGGAATAAAAGGCGAATCAAATGAGGTATAGACTGTTTAAACCGTTACATTCAATTTAGCTTAAATTTGTGGTTTTTGAAAAAAAATGACAAGTGAAGACTTTCTTTTTGGCATCACTGTATCTATTTGCTTTAAAAAAAAAAAAAAAAGAAAATTTGATTTGGGAATCTTAAGTAGGACAACCCCTGGTGCGTGTGTGATTGAGAACTCTAATTAGGATTAGCATAGATAAACCAAAGGTAGAGTAACAAGGATGCCAATAGACTTACCGGGTTTGTATTACAATACACAGGCGTATGAAAAAGTGGTCAAAATATAAAAAAAATATAACAAACAAATGTCAGCAAAGGCAAGATAAGTTATTCTTCTACTCATCTGGAAAAGTTTTTAGTGGTTTTACTCACTAAAACGTTTCATCAGTTCGAAAATCATAGTGTTTATCAGTATATGTGGAAAAAAACAAACAAATGGGGGCCAGCTCTGTGTTATATACGTTAAATTTGGGAAAATAAGTTAAACCTAAAACATTATACAAAATACTGTTAGAAACCCACCAAATATGTCAGTCTATACCATGGTAACATATTGAGTGGGTTTCTAGCAGTATTTTGTATAATTGCATGTACAACAGTTGCCACCATTTATAACAAAGAATTACATTGCTTAATATCCGGAAAACTACTCATTTGTGGAAAATTTAAATGCGATATTTTATGTTATGGTGGTCATTGTTGTATTGCGCAAAAGCACGCATATACTTTTTTAAGCAAAAAAATAAAAAACAGATTAACTCTTCATTATCTTGAAAATTCGTTACGTTGAACAAATATGGCCACTGCGTTACATTCCTACATGAAACCTGCAAAAAAATATCTTTTCAGTATCGTGAAAACTAGTCGCTGCTGGACCCAATTTTAAGTGCGATATTCGTTTTCAGCACACCCGAAAACTCCTAGAAAACAAGTTTTTTTTTTTTTTAGGTAAATTTTGTGTTGGCTTGCCAGGTCACAATTACTAAAATAAATAAATAAATAAATAAATAAATAAATAAATAAATAAAAGAACCTTTGGTTCTTTTCCAGAATCGAACTTAATTGGAAAAAAAAAAAAAAAGAATGCAAAAAAATCTGTACTATGTACTTACCTGTCAGAAAGCAAAAATTTCATCTTCCAAAAATCACGTAAATTGATCAAGTAGTTTTATTTTTAACTAAGAAAATCAAATTTTATGAGTACGCAACAATCGCAACAAACGCAACAGCAACATTGGACTGGCAAGCACAAGAAATTCAAACTTGTGAGCGCAGCCTTGTAGTGCTAACGATTTCACATTAATCGCTTAAAATCGTTTAGAAATGATTTTCTTTGTAAGCAATAAAACAACTTGATCAATTTACGTGCTTGTTGGAATATGACATTTTCTTTCTGTAACCGGTATGTAGGACTTTTTTTTTGAGGGGGGGGGGGTTAAACTCTAGACTTGCACAGAACCTTTCAATAATGACATCGGTTAACATTGGTCCATCATAGATTTCTGCCACCGAGTGTGCGTGATCCTCTTCTTTCGACGTTTCGACTTCTCTTCGGCTGTCTTCATCAGCTTCTTCCTCTTCTTCGGCTTCGTCGGCATCTTCTTCATCAGAATCGTTTACCGACGGGTCCTCTTCTTCGACGACCACCTGCTGTACATCTTCCGCCTTTTTCACAGATTTCTTTTCTACATCTTTGTTGTTTTTACCTTTCGGCTGTTTCGTACTGCTCGCCGTCGACATCTTGGTTGGCACGCACGCGTTGCTAGGCTCCGTTAAAATAAATAGACATGTTGGTTTCCGTCGTTGTTCTTATTGTTGTCAATGTAAATAAAACTATTTAAAAATAAGTATCACGACGACGCTATAATCACAATTATCGACAATGATAACTTTATTTGATAGTAATGAAGAATACAGATCGGGCTCAAGTTACATTCAAGTTTCACAGTATCGTTTGTTTATTAAATTATTAGGTGAAATAAAAAAAAAAAAAATTCTTTCTCCCATGCTAAAAATGGATGGGCATTTTGCACTTTTGCAGTATCGACAACAAAATGAAAAAGGTCAATATACAATAAATAAATGTTACCAATTGTCAAGGACCCCAAAATCCTTTAAAAAAATTATTGGTCGGTGTTCTGTTGTAGTTAAAGTACCCCCCCCACACACACACTTTTTTTTTTTTTACTAAGATAAAAACTTAGGGTTTGTGTTACTTTGCATACATAGATTCGAAAAAAAAAAAAAAATGATTTAAAAAAACAAACAAAAAAAAAACAACAAAAATATATAACAAATGTTATCAAAGGCAAAATAAGTTACTCTTCTACCTATCTGGAAAAATTGTTTTGTGGTTTTACTCACTTTAAAACGTATAATCGGTTCGAAAATTATTAAGTGTTTATCGATATATTTGAAAAAGACAAATGGTGGCGAGCTCTGAGTTTAACACGGTAAGTTTGGGAAAATGAGTTCAAACTAAAAAAATTATACAAAATACTGTTAGAAACTCACTCAATATATGTTACCGTGGCATAGGGAACATATATTGAGTGAGTTTCAGTATTTTATCGCGAGCTATGTGTTTTATACAACAATATTGCAAAAATAGAATTTAACGTGACGTACGATTTTTTTTTTTAAAGTGCGGTAACATAGATGCATAAGCATCTAGTTTTGTTTCAAAATATATGAACATTTTAAAATAAAATTACAAAAAAAACTTTCTAATACATATTTTAATTTTTACTGTCGAGGAAAACTGTAAACTTTCGGCGCAGGAAGGTAGCCAAAAGTTTTGCCAGGAAAATTAGTGTACTTTACAGCTTTCGACTTACTCTCGTACTGGATTGGGTGGTTTTGGGGAGGGGAGAGGAGGAATATCATGGTCCTGGTGTTGAATTCAACGTGAGAAAGTTATACACAAGAGTAATATTTTTGACTTGGCAAATTCGTGACAAAAATAGGAAAATTCTGTTAGTTAGTACCCGACTAAAAAACATACTGCACTACTGCAGTTGCCGAGAGATGGTCAGGTAAAAATAGGTGCCTTATTAAGGTGCGGGTGAGATCACTTTCAAATGAGAAAGGGGTACATGAAAACAAATAACAAGTCGATGCAGACAATCCACCTCACACCTACCCCGTCACCAGAAATAAATTAGGTAAAGAAATAAGAAAATATTACTAAATGATATGCCGGATGGCGTAGTGGCAAATTATTTTATATTTATTTCTATTTTCGGAGAGAGTTATCATTCAATTTGTCAATAAAAACAAAAGTACTCATGCAGAGAGTGATCCGTGCTGAAATAATAACGTTATTATTTAAAAAGCCATTCTTAACATTGGAGGGGAGGGTGTTTTGTACCTATTCTGTACTTTAACCTTACAATTGAATAAAATCATATCAGAAAACTTTAATTAAACGTGGAAATACGATTTAAAAAATAGCGCGGATCACTCTCTGCATTAGCACCAAAACGAATTATTTTTTGTATTATTTCGACTATTATACTCATCTTGTTTTTTTTTTTTTTTTTTTTCACAACGTTTCAGCCGATGTAACTGTGAGAAATTTCACATGCGGCAGCCATCTTTTCTTGTTGTCCGTCCACGCATTAGTGGTCGGCTGTTATTGGTTTAAATGTGAATGTGTCAGGTGATTTGACTTGGTGCGCTTTTTGTATCTTGCTTTCTTTTTCAGTCTAACAGAAACGCAGCATTGGGATAGACTCAACTCAGCGGTTCTCTCTTTCGAGGGAACCAAGACAATCCATTCATGGTCACCAAACAGTTGGTGAACGAAGGCCACATCTCTATAAGCTGAGACAACTTAGATTGCTGTATTTATCCTAATTGAGGATGACATTCAAGAACTACTCTGCATGTTTATTTACCAAATATTGGATCTTATCTTATTTCATCTTGAGTCCCAAAGGGATCACAGATGCCTCATTAGAGGCGCCATCATTCCCACCGAGTTTACCATGAAACATTCATGGATCCTTCCAAAGGAACAATGAACTAACATTCCAACAATAGGAAATCGAACTAAAGGCTCCATGCATATGGAAGCAAATCGGACCACCGTTTTGCAAAAGGAATATACCAGAGCCAAAGAACTTTCATTGCTGTTACTTGTGAATAAATTTTGAGTTTGAAAAGGTATGGCTTTTGTTTGTGGAATTCATTTGCTTCTGCAGGGAGGAAATTGAGTGTGTGAGAAAGAAATTTCTTACAGTAACCTCCGACGATCTTCAGGTGCATTCAAACTAGATCTTATTGGTGAATAGTGAAAAAAAAAATTTGGTTTATTTGCTTTCCCAACGAACACAGCCATTAAAAATTTAAAACGCAAATAGTGTCAAGTCTTTAAAAAAAATTTTTAATTAATAAATCTGGATCCATTCTGTTTTTTTGATATGATGAATGTATATTTTGGAGATGAGGATTTATAATTATTTTTTGTATTATTTAGACTATTATTCTCATTTTGGTTGTTTTTTTTTTTTTCCACCTATACCAAGAATGGCTGGTCATCCCTTCCCCTGCCTTTGACCGGGGAAGAGGAAGGCAAGGCAAAAAAATATCTTCAAAGAACTCTTCTTCATCTCACGCACACATTCTTAAACACTAACAAGAGTAAGGCAAACTGAAACAAACTGTTACATCTATACATGCACTAACAAGAACAAAGTAAACCAACACACATACACAATGCTGTGCTGCCAAATACTCACATAAGTATATTACTTATGTAGACATATTATTCACACTTTGAACATTTTGACTTTTGATTACGCATTCAATTTTCGTCATCACAAATACAAATTTGCAAAATAAACATTTACTGATTCTTTTTTACTGTGCCATTTAGATGCAAGGGGCTACTATTTGGGACCACATCTACAGCAATACTATGTATAAACATTTACTAATTGAAAATAACTATTACATCCTGATAAAATGTTTTGTCGTAAACATTTTTTTATTTGGAGCAGATGAAAATTGTAACGAGCACAGTAGTAGGAGCGAATTCTCACGGCTGGGGATTTTGAATCCACTTTCTCCCTGGCTTATCCAATCAGAGGCCAACTCTTGGTCACATGACCTAGTGTATAAAAGGTTTAACCAGCAGCAGACTCCAACTCTTTCTTACCAGCTCTTGCTGGCAGAAGACCTCATCCGGGCCATTTGGGCCCCGGGTTAGTAGCATGAGTCCATTTAAGCCAACATGGCTATCTCCAACACACATATCCACTGAACACTTTTCTATTTCTTTCTCATTAAACCAGCCAGTCTAATCCACGTCTCCACATCAGAAACTCTCCCACGACTACTATAGATACAAACACGCATGAACACTGTTCTCCTTCAACAAGCCTGTATAATATTCAATATACATTTCCACACAAGAACATTTTCAGCTACTAACCCATTTCTCTCCTATATTCTTACTAATGACAATAACCAACAAACTTTCTTTTAAATGTTAGAATGAGACTTCTTTGCTTGTCTGCATTTTTTACTAAACATTTACTAAACTCTGTTCATGTTTTAGTCAGTACTTGCTAACTGGTGGCCTTCCATTCTCTTAATTTTCATTTTATTATGCATGCAAGTCTGTATATATCTTTTATTTTCTTCCTTTGCTAAAACAACAATTGTGGGTGTAGTTCTTGAGTATACACAAAGACTATCGTCATCCAAAATGGCCCTACAAAGGCCAGGGACCGCACCGCTTTCTTAAAGCCTATGCTAAGGAAGGCTCATACAACATAATAATATTGACACACTGATTCTCATTAAATCATCAAATTTAAGCAACATTGAGTATGGTCAGTATCAGATGGGTGACCATCTGTATATAGGAAGATGTCAACATCTCTCTGCAACAACTGCAAAAATCTAACAACATCATTTCACTTGATGGCAATATAAAAGTGACGTGAATTTGATATTCTCATGATACTTCCTCCTTTGGAGGACGCAGGCTCAACCCAATTAGGGTGAGTGTCGCTTCAGTACAGGGTGTGCCAGTTGACACGGTTAAGATTCTGATTAAAAATTGTTATAAAAATAAGTACAATTTAGGCACGCAGTATGATTATGATTATGTTGGCGTGTGAAAAATAAAAAATAACTCCCACGCAAATTCCGGCGTGGCCTTATATATTAAATCGACTCAAAACGAGCGGACGTAGTACAGAGCACCCCACGTGATGTTTCTGTCCAATGGGATTTCTCCAAAGACATTTTTCTAAACTTTTCTTTTTAAGCTCGCTGGGAGCCGGTCCAAATAGTATTTAAGCACACACAAACATCAAATCTCTCTCTCAACTGCATTCTCATTCGGACGTTCCACGCGTGTTACTATCACTCTTCCATTTTCACTGCTCCGCGCGCTTCATACAATTTCACAGGCGAACATTACCTATTGCCTCTCTTACCATGTTTTAACATATGAACAGTTCAACAAAAAAAGACATTCTCCTTTTTTTTTATATACGAACACTTAAAAAGGACTTCTGAACTCATTATAAAGAGAATTATATTTTATTTGTTAATGGTTGGTTTCTGTGAATAAACCTTCGTTTGTTTGCATGTAAGTCTTCTTCTTTTTATTTTTATTTATTTTTGGAGGAAGTTAGTTCCTAAAAAGGCCTGACGACCCCCACAAGGGTCAGTAAGGTAGATTTGTATAGCCATTGCAGCTGATCAATCAGTATAAAAAAGGGGCAATTTTCCATGCTCAAGTCACTTGGGGCTTGTCCCCTACAGTCGTTGCTATGTGAGATATAGGCAGAAACTTCACCATAAGAACAACCAACTAGTAGCGGCAGCTGCAGCATCACCCATTCTCCTGTGATCTATGACGACTACAATTGGCAGCAGATCTCTCCTGCCCGAACTTCAAGATGGCTGATGCGTTTTCCAATACTGCTACCACCAGCAGCTTCATCATCTCTCTGTATAATCTACAATTAAGAATAACAATCCTACCCTAGACGACTAGCAGCAGTTCCTGATCCTGTCTTCATCATCATCACCACCACCACCACCATCATCATCATCATCATCATCTCCCTGTTATTGTCTACAATTAATAATAGTGATTCTACCTTCTCCGATTAACACTAATTTTCAAACTTTGCCTGCTATACACTAAGCGAATTGTTCAATATAGTTTCAGGTTTTCGTAAAAATCTTGTACGGCGTTCATGTTGAAATTGGACCCTTAAAGAGAATTGTTGCCTATCCTGTCAAATAAAAATTTATATTTTTTGTATTAATTGTTGTATAATGTTTATTGGGTAAAAGTCCAGATTAGTTAATACTTGAGAACAACGTAATTTATATAAAATGCACCAGAATGAAATTCTCTACTAAACTCGCATAATTCTTGAGCGTTAACTATTCTGTATTTTTACTGTTGCTGTTTTTGTGGATTTTATATGTTGGCTTGGTTTTTCGACAGTTTAAGCACCAAAAGGGTTGATAAATCATAAACAGCCAAGTCAAAATCTTTATATTTTTCATCTACTAATTCAAATTGTTTGTGGTTTAAAACACTAAACAAAATGAAATGAAAATTTTATATCAAATATTTACTTATAACCTTAAAAGTTTTACTTTTTAAAATGAAAAATGCATCAAAGAAGAAATCAAGTTAAAAACTTTAAAATGTTCAATAAAATTTAAAACTAGCAGACGACAAATTGTATCTCTTAATAATTTCAAAGTTGACATGCTTTAAATGTCAATATATTAAAAAAAAAAAAAAAGAAGTCATATTTTATATATTACGGTTTTAAATCAGTTTCTTGTTTTGTTTATTTAAAATGTTGTTAATAGTTATTTTAAAAAAATAATACAAAAAACAATCTCTTTAAAAGGCCATCGATAATTTCTTTTACGATCTTTTACGGATTTGAATTGTCATTTGTTCGTAAAAGATCGTACAATTTTATTTTTATTTTTATTGTAACCAATTTATTTGAATTCTGAACTTATTAAATTTTTTTTTCAACAGTAAAGAAATAATTTAAATATTAAATTTGAAAAAAAAAAATTGATAAAAATATGAAATAATTATTAGTTAAAAATTCCATGAAAAAAGAGGCGGGAAAAAAGAACTACTATTTTTAAGTAAGTTTATTTTTTGAGAGAAACTTCATTCGAAAATTCAAAAACAGGTGAGTTTTCTATGTATATAAAAAACAAAAACAAGAAACATAAATGGAAAGTGATTTGTTTGGGTTTTTTAAAATGTAATTTGACATTGTGTTCAATTTACAGGACTTATTTTATCATATTTTTTTCTGAAAAGTGAAAATAATTAAATAAAATTGGTGTTAAAATAAAAGCCACTCGATTAGCAAAAAGTCTTCACAATTCCATCCATTTTATATTATATTAAAAAAAAATTTTTTAATCGGTTAATAGTTTTTATTTTGTTCATTATATATATATATTTTGTAAACAAACTTAAAAAAAAACACTTCAGATTATGAATTCCTTCCCCTTTAAAATCCTACTTTTAGTGGGCGATTACACCTAGAAAACTTAATAAAAATAGATAAAATAAAACTAAATATTTTAAAGTGGAGATCATTTTCCCATATAAAATTAATGTAAAATGATCACCCACTTCGAGACCATATATAGCGGTTTTAAGTAAAATGACGACTTTGGTGGCCAAAGTTACTTTTAACGGCCTCGTTTCATTGTAGACACTCTTTCTGTCTTTAAAATTTATTTATTTATTACATTTTGCCAGTCGTACTCAGGGTAAGTGGGAGAGTTAAGGAAGGACATTTTTTTTTTTTTTTTAATAAATTTTAACGTTTTATTGGTAATTATATATAATTACCTCGTCTCCAATTGAATGCTTCTTTTTAGTGATTTATATTTATGGAGGCAGGAATGATTTTATAATGTTTTCCATTTTGGTTATATTTTAGCGGTTGTTGGCTGCGAAATTTTATCGATTACTTTTGTCAAATGATGGGACAGACTTCTTTCATTTTTTTTTTTTTTCGGAAATTATTATTAAAGATTTGCGTTTGTCAGTAACTTATATAAACTACCACTAACCCTAAGTCTAGGTGGCAACAATTTTCTTAGTTCGTTAGAAGAGCTTGGGGTGGGGGGCATCCGGACTTAGGATTAGGGAAGGAAATGTTTTGTAAGAAACAAATACTAAAACCAAACAGTGTTTATCAAAACTGAAATTGAAATATATTACAAATTAAACGTAATATTAGCTTATCAAATAGAGAATATTGCCGAAGGAATTGTTTTTTATACTACGAATAATTTTCATGGGGGACTAATCTAAAATAAATAAAACATTAACAAAATTAAAAAATGAAAACGAAAAGAAAGAAGAAATTTGCAAAAATCAAACAAATAAATAATTCGATAAAATTTGGCAGCCATTTTAGGAGTTACCCGCTTCAATATAACCATGATTTGTTTTTTTTTTTTTGTGCTAAATTTTTATCAAGTACATTAATTATGCAATACATTGTTCAGGACCATTAAAAGTCAAGTTCACCCCCTAAATGAATATTATTCATACCTCTACTTAATCTCTTACTACTCTCTTCCATTCTTTTGAATGTTGCAGGGTTGGTCTCCTTGCCGCTTCGATTGCATGGAGACGTGGGTAGAAAGTGGCAGTCTAGAATCCGTTCAATCAGCCTGACAGCTGAGGGGCCAGGAACTGGCCCACCAGCTGTCTGACTGAGGTATGCCGCCTGGATATTACTTAGGCCTTACCACTCGGTTTTCGGGTGGGGCAAGTTTATTGCTTCTTGCCTGAGGCACCCCTTCCAGGGGATGTTAATAGGATACCCAGGCAATTTTTGCTAGGCCAGAGTGCCTCTCCTTTGGGGATGCTGGCTTGACATCCCCACCTTCTGACCTTATGTCACATCTTGCTGTTGTGAGCAGCAAGTAAATTTCTACTACTCGCTACCTGTCAATCCGCCAGAACTAATGCTAAATCACCCCCCCCATGCCTTGCATTTACCCATCTTTCTCCCCTTCTCTATGAGCCATGTGGTTATTTATTTTGCCTAAATCAGAACCAAATCTGTCTTTATGATTCATAATATGCATTATTAGTGTACCTATTTACTATGCCTCCCCACTGGACAGAGTTAGACACCAGGGTCGTTTTTTAACGTGGAGAAAAGGTACAAAAATAAAAATTGTCTCAGTCGTGAAGGATTTCTCCTCCACCGAAAGAGAACAAGAAATAGAAGTGCAGCATCTGAAGAACAGATACTACACTTTGATCTTGTCCTGAAGGCCAAGTGCCAAAAGTAAAACCTCCTATTTTTTGGGGGTGGGGTGGGGGTGGGGGCTATTCTTAAAAAAAAGAAGAGAAAAAAAAGAACAGCCTGTTAATTTTTTGCTGTGAAAATGGGACTAGTTCTTCCAATAAATTCTTCATTTAATCTCTTTTTTTTAGTAAGCGTAATATAGTGATTTTGCTTCCTTTTTTACACATGTGTTTTTTATTAATTAATTAACTAGCGTTGCCTGGGTGTTTGGAGATGTGTGTGGTGTTAAATAAAAAAGAAACCAGGGGTGAGGGTGGATAAAAGTTGGTAGGACTGAACCCGAAGCCCTGAGGCAAAGTTTGAAAATAAAATCGGCCAGCCAGAATGAGTTACTGAAAGATGTTTGAATTTATTTAAGTAAGAACCAAATTGACAGGTGCGCGCACGGAAGTCGTCGAGTGTTATGATGACGTCAATGACCAGGCTTGTTTGTTATAAGCAAAGTAAAAAAAGAAAACAACATTAAACTTTAAGGGTGAGGTAATCAAAACATCGAAAAAAACACAAAAAAAACTAAGGTAAGGCCAACGAACGATGAAAACAGAAAAACGAACATGTGAAAAATGGCTGAAATAAGCTTGTTTCGATATTAAAATTTAAAAAATCGGTGGGTACCCGGGTGTTTTTTGGGTGTGTGGTCGGGGGTGGATAAGCGAAGTAAAAAGAAAAACGATCTTTACGTGAAAAATGGCTTAAATAACATTTAAAAAATCGAGAAAAAAAAAAAGAAGACATCTCACCACAATTTGAACCCAAAACGTTTAGATAATGAACCAACATGCTAATCAACTGAGCTAACGTGACGTACATGAAATTTAGTCAGTTTTTCAACTATTTAAAGTAAATCAGGTCATGACGTCATCTGACGCATGCGTAGAACCGGTTGTCGTCATGAGAGGACCGTTTTTGTTGATACCCCTCGTCGAAAAATTGTCGATTTCGGGGTGAAAAAGAAATGAATGTTTTTGGCCAATTTTTCGATATTTTTCAAGCGAAGAATGGAGCTTCAATATGATACCGAGTTTGTGAATTTTTGTTCTGTCTGTCAAAAGTTTTTAGCAGACACAAACATACACACATACATACATACATTTTCGCTTAGATTATTTTTCTACATTACTAGCAGGGGTGCCCGGCGTTGCTCAGGTGTTTGGAGGTGTATGCTGTGCAAAAAAAGCAAAAAAAAAAAAAATGGTTAATTTTTTAAAACTTTGACCCCTATTATGACCCCTTAAAATTTATTGTTTCGGGCTCAAATCACTTTATTAAGTTAGATCCAGGTTCAAGGAACCTATATCTAAAATTTCAAGTGTCTAGACCCAAAATTGTCGGAGGAGTTTGGTAGAGTTCTTAAAGGTCAAATCGTTGAAATTTGACCCCTTAACAGCCAAATTTCTGGCTGACACCCGTCACATCGATTTTCCCAAATCTCAGTACCCGGTATTTCAAATTTCGAGTCTATAGACTAAAAATTGACGGAGTTATTGCGTAGGGAAATGTACACAGACAGACACACACACAGACAGACAGACACGTTCACTTTTATAGATATATAGATTGTTTTCCGTAATACTTGGATATGCCACTATTTGAAACCTGACAATTAAGTAGGTACCATTTGTTTCACTTGTAATTCAATATTTTTTTTCATTTGTCTAATATAGAAGCACCAAATAAATTTTTTATGTTTTTCTTTTTCTTTTTTTTATCTGTTCCTTATAGATAGACTGATATAATTTTCCATATTGCCAAAGCATGGCAATAGCCAGATGGCCATGTAACTGAATGAAATTATGCCTCAGTACCTTGGTATAGATTATCTTCAACATGTGAGTAGACAAACTTTTGTAATTTTAAAGATAATCACAATCTTTATTCTTAAAAATTTTAGAAAATCAAATAATGTTATATTTTTTTTTTATTAAATTAATAAAATCATTTTTCAGTATCTCTGCATTTATGAACCCCGTGATTTCCACAAAGTTATTTTGGTGCACCCAGCGAATGACACAAAAGAACCAGAAACAGTTGAGAAGTACTTTTTCAGTGGTCGTCGCCATTCTTAACATGGGGACGGAGGTTGTAACAATTAGTGTGTTTGGTAATAAGGCTTGCCTGGCTGTTTCCAGTTATTCCTGTCATCTGCCAGGCACACCCAAGTAATTTTGTGGAAATCGCGGGTTCATAAATACAGAAGCACCCATTTTTCTTTTTGTTCTGAGACTTTCGGTGTAAGATACCTTTTTCAGAGAAAAGATCTCAGGAAAGATATATATATATATATCGTTTGAGATAGCTTAGCAGTCTTCAGTTTGAATAATAAATCTTGTATATCACTGTATGGATATGGAAGACTATCATAGAAAAAGTGGGAATTCTTAGTGTGAGGCTTGCATGCCTTCCAACATCTCTGCCAGCCAATATTTATGGCTTAACCAACCAATCACAGTATTGCAGGTGGAAAGATCTTATCCTGCCATGATAGAGCTCAAAATAGACTTCGGAGTCAAGTAGGGGATGCCCTTTTCTCTTCCCTGCAACCGCTTTCTCACAAAAGACATTGCGAGCCTGTCTCTGCTTTATCGTTATTTTCATGGCAAGTGCTCATCTGAACTCCAATCTATGCCCCCCCCCTTACTAAACTTTCTGAGAAGCACTTGTCTAGCTAAAAACATTATCAATAATTTCTCCCACTCTTTATCTGTTCCTAAACTTAAACGTAGATTCCATGAACAAAGCTTCTTTCTTAGAACTGCACACCTGTGGAACTCTTCCGTTTGCCTGCTTTCCAGCTGACTACACTATGGTCATCTTCAAGTCCAACGTAAACAAGTTCTTGATGAACTGTTCTTAAGTAATCCAATTTACCAAATTTCCACTACTAACAATTACTATGATATTGTCCCATTGACTAATGTACGCTCTTTAACCCTTATCCACGAGTGGCCTCTGGGTCTTGATAAGTGGTGACTCCTATGTAAAAAAAAATGGCTTAACCAACCAATCACAATATTCTTTACATCACCCTTTTTTCTTTTCATTTTTCTGGTGGTATTAACCTTGGAGAGTTGACCCCTAATGAAGAGAGAAAAGTATACGTCTGGTTTTATTGTTGGATGTCGTTAAGTCTGAAATCAATGTTTGCATAGTCGGTGCAAATTTTGAATAGAAGGAGCTTGGTCACATCACAGTATTTTGTATACTGCCTTGATAGAGTTCAAAACCGGCTTCGTAACCTAGTAGGTGATTCCCTTTTCTCTTCTCTTTAATCTATTTCCCACAGAAGAGACATTGCAAGCCTGTCTCTGGCTTATTGCTATTTTCATGGCAAGTGCTCGACTGAGCTCTAATCTTTGACCCCCCCCACCAAACAACTTTTACAAAAGAAACACTCGATTAGCTACAACCATTATGTATAGTTTCCCCCACTCTCTATCTGTGCTTAAATCTAAACGCAGATTCCATGAACAAAGCTTCTTTCCCAGAACTGCCTGCCTATGGAACACTGTTCTGCTGGCCTGCTCCCCAGTTGAATACAACATGGTAACCTTCAAATCCAATCTTATTCTGTCCCTATAGATAATCAAATTCTACTCAATTTACACCATTAGTGATTGCTACACTACCACCTTACATTCATTAATCCTTATCCTTGAGTGGCCTTTAGGCCTTGATAAGTAGTGATTCCTAAGTAAAAAAAAAAGAAAAAAAGGGTTAATTTGAAAATTTTAGAAAATGAGGCCAACTTCTCAAGGTTGATCCCATGGGCAAAATTAAGGAGAAAAAGTCTTGTTTGAAAAGGGTGTTTTTGACACCAAAAGTTTCAGAAAGGAAATAATGATTTTAATCATTTAATAAAATACATAATTGTTGAAAATATCGATGCTAGTGGATTTTTTAATAAAGTTATCTCCTTTGATTAACTGGTGACGTATATTTTAAAATTTGTAACTGAGTTGTCCTCCATTTTGTTTTTTGTATAAAAGACACGTAATGCAACGTGCTCTTTCTCTTTGGTGTATAGCTCTTTTTCGTGTACAGATGTAAAAAATAAACAGATAAAATGTTGAGTGCTAATTCATTTGTTTCTTTGTCATCATCGATACCTTCCATAATATGAAGTTATTTAAAGAACAAAGGTATGTTTTTCTTTACTTACTTTGTAATTAATTTAACTAAGGTTATCAATTAACCTAACAAAGGTAATTAATTAAAGCCACAATCATAACATTAAAGTTCTGAATTTTTTAGAAGAAGGCTGATTGTTTATAGGTACTGGCGGCAGTCTTAAAATTGACCGGAATTCATAAAAATGGCCAAATTTCGATTGTTTACTAGCATATATCTAGGCACCGCCAAAACTGGGGGGGGGGGGGGGGGCAGGTCAGTACTTTTTGACGGACCGTCTTTTTAAAAATCTACCAAAAATCAGGTAATTATCCGATCAATACGAAATTTTCAGCGATTATTAGAAGAATGAACTTTATAACAGTGTACTTATTTTTCATAAACGATATTTATATATATATATTTTTTTGCTTACAAAACCCCCCTTGTTTTGAAGTGGGAACAAATATGCTTAAAATAATCATCTGAAACTGAACAAAACATATTGTGTTGTTGTAAGGGACAGAATTATAGATTAAAAAAAAAAAAAAAAATTGTTTGCATACCTTATTTTGACGTCTGAATATCAGAACTTCGATTGTGTTTAATTATCCCGCTTTTGAGTTTTGAAGTGTGAAATTCGGTGAATATGTTAAGTAAAATAATTAATTTAAGTTAAGCAAAACAAAAAAAAAATTTTTTTAATATTTATACGAAAAAAGCCATTTTAAAATTTTTGATAAATAAATTAACAATTTTTTTTTAGCGAGCCGAATAATGCATGACCATTATTAAACAGGGCATGCTTTGAATAATCGATACAAAAAAAAAAATTCGATAAATATTGTGCCCTTTGTGTTAAAAATAGCATCATTTTTTTCGATCTTGTTTGAAAACGTTTGCCGCCTTTCGACTACGGTGGACCAAACGAGCTGAAATAATTTTTTTTTATTCTGCTTTAAATTGCCCCCCCCCCCATTTTGGGGAGCCTGGCCCCCACACACATACACATTAAAAACCAAACTCATACAAATGGTCACCCATCTGGTACTGGCCAGCCTCAGCTTAATAATACATTGAAATTTTTGTCACTGAAAAATAAGTTTTTTTGGCCTGTTTGGTCTTCCATAGTTTTCTTCTTATCAAAAGAAAACGTAAACAGAGTCGATCTGAACTCTACGTCGACGCAAAATATGAATAAGTGGAATTATTTGAAATTCAGGTACTTATATTATAATATTTTTGCATATTCTCTTAGAAAATCATCCTAAATCTTAGTTAGACAATAAATAAATAAATTAATTATTTCAAAAACCCTTTTTTTTTAAATATTTAAGTACGTTTTTTGTGCAAAACAAAAAAAATGTCAATTGTTAACTTTTTGGGAAAATTTAACATTTAAAATTGAATTAAAAATAGTAGAAAAAGTTTTACATTATTCTGTTTTCTATATGATAAAATTCAGGGTTTTATCTTTCTGGAAAAAAAAAGTTACTCAGAAATAATGGATTTTAATAAATGTAATTTAGTTTTAAAAAACAACAACTTGATTTTTCGGCCATTTTTGGCGGTGCCTATATATATCTCATTTGTTTGAATTCCCATTTGGATAAAACAAATGAAGCATGCATGGTCCCCCGTGAATGCACAGTGAATGAGGCATTAAAAAAAATGACTAAGTTCAGCATTTGTCAATGTCACAGTACATTTTTCTTTTTTTTTTCTTTTCTTTTCTTTTATCAAATTTTTATTTTTTTTATTTTTGTGAATTCTTCTTGCTTTTGCAAAATCAAATTGAGGCCTTGGAAAAAACTTGTGCTTTCCTCAGTTTTGCTCGATTACCAGTTCCTGATCATTTGGACCAAGTTGAAAATTATCCACATAAGGGACTTCCAGCGGAACATGAAATTCGACAATACCATGAAAAAGGTAAAAAAAAAAATTTTTTATTTATGATACCAGACACTTTAACTGAAAAGGTTACCTGTTGACAAAATAAGGACTAAACAAGGGAAGCTTTTTATTTTCACAAAAAGGCATCTTTAGTTACTTGTAACTGGCTGATCGGAACATACTCATGAATGTGTAGCAACATGTAAATGCTTATGTAGAACAAATAAAAAGTATATTTTGCTCTACTCCAGTATCGAGCACTCTTGTGTTAACCTTGTTCAAAATTCATTTCTTGTTTCACGCCTGGAAAATATAAACCTAGAATATATATATATATATATATAATTTTTTTAAACAGTAATCTACGGAATGCATGTTTCAGGGCCCTACACCTTTTCAGCGTAGCTTGACTGTTTCTAGGAATCGAACTCTGGATCTTATGTATTACAGCCCAGCGTCTAATTCATTACTCTATGAAGCTAGAGACAATTTTACTGTTTATTTTTAACGTTTATATATTTTATGTAGATTTGTTGTTGATTTTTTTGTAAACGGTAATACGGTTAATTTAGCGTCTCCCCCTTGGAGATCATATTTCTTAGAAAATCGTCCTTATTTTTATTTAGACATAGACAAATAACATTTTTTTTATTTATTTATTATTTTTTAAAACTAATCTACAGACATGCATGTTTCAGAGCCTTACCCCTCTTCAGCGTAGCTTGACTGTTTCTAAGAATTGAACCCCAGACCTTATGTATTATGGCTTCATAGTATAATGGATTACACACCCAACTGTAATACATAAGGTCCAGGGTTCAATATATATATATATATATATATATATATATATATATATATATATATATGTGTATATATATATATATATATTCTTGGAAGTTTTTAACCTGTATATATATATATATATATATATATATATATATATATATATTCTTGGAAGTTTTTAACCTTTAAAACTATACAAAAAAAAAAATTTTTTATCATTCGTTAGAAAACCATGTAGTCAGTAAGTCATTCAATCACCTGCAATCACTGCATCAACTTGCTCTCTCTCATTTTCTATATAGTATCAGTAATAATTTATTTTTAAGGGATCATCAGTTGCTTACCATGAAACACTGTTCCAAGGATTTATTTATATATATATCCCAGGGTAGTTTTATTTTCTGTGTTGGAAGCATTGACAGAATTTGAATTTTGAAATGAAAAACCTATAAAATACGTTTGAATCCAAATTACAATGTAAAAAAAAACAAAAGCAAATATTACTTGTTTAAAATTTATATATTTTGGAGTTATAACATCATGGCAAGGATAAAAAATTTTTTAAATAATGACGATGGAGTATAACTCTGAAATATATATATATATGCTCTACAACAGTATTGAGCACTTTCTTCAGTTTTTATTAATTACCATTTCTACTAAACTATATATATATATATATATATATATATATATATATATATATATAATGTGTATATATATATATATATATAATGTGTATATATATGTATGTATATATGTAAAATTTTAAACAAGTGATACTTGTTTTTTTTTTTATTTTGTGTTGTAATTTGGTTTCAAACGTATATTTCATTTTAAAATAAATAAATATATATATATAATATATATAATTTGTGTCATTTAGGGTAGACCGCACAGCTAGCTGTTTTATCACTGAACATATAAACTTACCTAGGGAGGAGATCTCATATTTGGACTGGACATTAATTTTTTAATGATTTGAAGTGGTTTTATTTTTCAACATGACTCCCTCGTCCCCATTTAAAGAGGCAATAACTCTTTCAGGTGAAAAAATCAAGTTCTGGGTGGGCAAATTCTAAGTCAGATATTTTCCCCATCTACATGCATTCCAACCTTGCCTCCCGTTGAACATACAAATAGGACAAAAGTTATGAAATATATTTTTATAATTTTATACACTTAATCTACTATTATTAATGTTTATGTCTTATATGGTGCTTATTCAGATTGGCACTTATGGCAGCATTTAAAATTAAAGCAAATGCAGAAATGTCTGTACGATATACGTACCAGTCACGAGACGAAGATGAAAAATTCCAAAAATTACTTAATTTGATCAAGTAGTTTTTGTTTTTTTATTCAAGAAAATCAAATTTTACTGTTTCAACAAGGGTAAAAAAAACAAAAAAACGTCAATATTATGATCAACAGATTGGTAGGCAAGAGTAGACAACCCTTATGCACGTATAAACTGTCAAAATAATCACTGATTACCTCCCCTTATTATATTCTGTAAAAAAAACACGGCCTCATCTGTCACTTATCGGTAAAAAAACGGTAAATTTGTTTTACGTAAATTAAAAAAAAAATACTAGTTGATCAATTTTTGTGATTTTTGGAATGTACAAGCTTTATTCTGTGACAAGTCGGTACAATATAAAAGTTTTTTTTCATTTTTGTTTATCGTTATAAGTGCCGATCTGAATAAGCACTTCTTTTATTAATTTATAGGTATTGCTTTGAAGAAATTATTCCATGAAACAGACATTTCTTTGCATGACAGTTTCAAATTGCTCAGTGATAGAATGCCCGTGATACCTTTAGAAGTTTTTTCCAAGTAAGTCAAAAAATTATCTTTTATGGGTAAAAAAAAATAAAATCTTACATTTTGAAATATACGTCCAGTAGTTATGTGTAATGGAGAGTTCTCGTTTACAGTTGCGAATGTTGGACAGTAACGAAGGCAGCTGAAAATCGTTTGATATGGTTTTTAAGGAGAATTCTACAAATCTCATGGACAGAAAAGAAGACAAATGAAGTTATGCGTAAGGCAGATCAGAGTACAGCAGATCACTACTTAATACCATCCTCGTGAGATAGTTAAAGTTCTTTTGTTATTTAATGTGGGTAAAAAAACTTGATGTTAGGAAAAATCTCTGGAGAAAAGAGCAGAGGAAGACAACGAACAAAAGTTCACCAAGAGTCTCAACAGGGTCACTAAAAACACGACTATAGATCCCATTAGAAAGACCGAATGCAGAGACGATTGAAGAGCCATGATCAGCGATGTCTGCAATAACAGACCTGATACCTAAAGAAGAAGTTACATGATTACGATTTATGTTCTTTTTTATTTACACGCAATCTCTTTGAACGGGACCCTTTATTTACTTCACGGGAGTAGCATGCTCTCATTTCGTCAAGGAATGCAAGAAATTCATTAAATTAAGAAACGTTTTTAAAACTGAAAATGATTTTTTACATTCCTGAAATCTCCCATCCTTCCGTGATTGAAACATGAAAAGACAGCACTCCTTGACAACACGTTTCCCGGTGCTATTCAAATTAATTATCATATATCTAAATAGAAAGCCATTTTTTATATGAAGAAGGAGAGACAATGCGTTTTGAATTAATCATCTGACAGTCTTCGCTTGAGCATCTTCCGGCTACTTATATAACTTGCTGGAAAATGCTGACGTGAAGTTGCCAGAGATTGGGTTATAAACTGGATAAGTACTGTTAAGAATGTGTTTGATAGAAAAATAGGAAGAAAAACAGTGAGTGTCTAGAAGAAGCCAATGGCAGAAGAAATAGAAAATAATGAAAAAGTCTATGATGCAACATTGAGAGTATACCGCTCCAGAAGATATCTCATGATGCAATTCTCTATCTATATAAAAGTTAAGTACGTCCAAGGATGGAGTACTGCTGCCACATCTGGGCAGGAGCTGCTTAAAACAGCCTATCCTGCCTTGACAGAGTACAAAATAGACTCTCTTCCCTGCAACCCCTCTCCCACAGAAGAGGCGTTGCAAGCCAGTCTCTGTTTTAGCGTTATTTCCATGGCAAGTGTTCGTCTGAGCTCCATTCTCTGGTCTCCTTTCGCCAATCTTTCACGAAAAACACCCGACTAACTGAAACCACTGTCAATAATTTTCCCCACTCTTTATCCGTGCCTAAATCAAAACGTAGATTCTATGAACAAACAAAGCTTCGTTCTTAGAACTGGACGCCTGTGGAACTCTCTGCCGCTTGCCTGTTTCCCCTCGACTTCAACCTAGATGTCTCCAAGTCCAACACAAACAAATTCCTGATTAACCGCCCCCTTAAGTAATGACACTTTATCAAATCTCCAATACTAACTATTACTATTATACTATCCCCAGTTTTGGCAAAATAGTAAACAGAATCCTGAACAGAAGCATGTGCTCTATCCCAACTATCATCAATGGACCTGAGGTAATCTCGTCAGCATCAGACAAAGCCAAACTCTTTGCCAAGAACTTTGCAGCTAATTCTACCCTTTGCGACCAAGGCCGCCAACCCCCAATATTTCATCCTGTATCATAAAACACTCTATGTGATATACATATACATAGATTGGGTTATAAACTGGATACATATATCTGTACGTGATGTTGCCAAGCTAATCAAAAACCTTGATTCCAGTAAAGCAACTGGCCCTGACGGTATTCCAATTATAGTACTTAAAAAATTTCAACCAGAACTAGCGCCCATACTTACAAAACTGTTTAAACGTTGTCTTAAGGAGAACGCTTCCCATCACCCTGGAAAATCTGATCAGTATGCCCTGTATTTAAGAATTCAGGTGATCGCTCATCCCCCCTCTCAGTACAGGCCAATAAGTCTCCTGTGCGTCATGAGTAAGTTGCTGGAATGTGTGTTAAATACAGAAGTAATCAACCATCTCAACAAAAATAACCTTAGTGACACTCAATATGGTTTCTGTTCTGCTAGATCTACAGCAGATGTCCTTACAGTTATATCTCATAGGATTAGCAAATCTCTCGACGGAGGCAATCTTTCTAGGCAATTGCTCTTGACATATCCAAGGCCTTTGATAGGATATGGCATAAAGGTTTACTTCACAAGATCTCTAGCTATGATATAGCTGGAAATGTCTTCTCAATTATTAAATCATTTCTTTCTGATAGGTTCATAAGAGTAGTAGTTGAGGGGCAAAAATCAGAAGCTCACAGTATTAATTCTGGAGTCTCTTAGAGGTCCATCGTGGGCCCAACTCTTTTCCTGATCTACAGTAATGATCTTCCAAATCACATCCTTACATCATTTGTAGACATTTATGCTGACGACACTACCATTTATGGTAGCACATCTAAGACAGTAAACCAAGTTCTCTTCGATTCTCTCTCCTCTGATCTTGAGCACGTAGTACAATGGGGAAAGGAGTGGCTGGTTACTTTTAATGCATCTAAAACCAAGCTTCTCTCTTTACATCATCAACATTCTGATCCCCATCTGGCATCAATTGAAATGAATGGCTCTCGTCTTCAGGAGGCCTCAAGTTTTGACAAGCTTATGGGCTTGACTGTTACACCTGATCTTAAATGGAACACGTTCATCAAATCTGTTGCCTAGGCCGCTGGAAAAATGGTGGGATCTTTCTATCGATCCAGTAGATATCTCACTGCTGATGCAATTCTCTATCTATACAAGAGCCAGGTACGTCCGAGGATGGAATACTGTTGCCACACCTGGGCAGGAGCTGCTAGAAAGGACTTGTCCTGCCTTGATAGAGTTCAAAATAGACTTCGTAGCCTCGTAGGAGATGTCCTTTTCTCTTCCCTGCAACCTCTATCTCACAGAAGAGATGTTGCAAGTTTGTCTCTGATGTATCGTTATTTTCATGGAAAGTGTTCAACTGAGCTTCAGTCTATGGTCCCCTCTCGCCTAACTTTCACAAGAAACACTCGTCTAGCTGTACACACTATCAATAATTCCCCCCACTCTTTATCTGTGCCTAAACCTAAACGTAGATTCCATGAACAAAGCTTCTTTCTCAGAACTGCACGCCTGTGGAATTGTTTTCCTGCTTTCCGGCTGACTACAATATGGTTGTCTTCAAGTCTAATGTAAATAAGTTATTGATGAGTCGTTCCATATAAGTTAAAACATTTACTGAATTTCCATTACTAATGATTACTATATTGTCCAATTTCTACTGTACACTCTTTAACCCTTATCCTCAAGTGGCCTCTTGGCCTCGATAATGTGGTGATGTTTGTGTAAAAAAAAAAAAAAAAAATACTGTACACACAATAACCCTTATCCCCGGGTGGCTTCTGGGCATTGATAAGTGGTGACCTCCATGTAAAAAAAAAAAAAAAAAAAAAAGCATATGGTATTATTATTTGTTGAAGAGAGCTGGAGAAAGCTACAAGATTAACACATTACGAAAAAAAAAATGCGGATAGCACCATTAAGATTATAGCAATTATATGATGAAAATTTTAATTTTTTGTATTAGCATGCAATGTCTTGTGTCGTGATTCGTACATGGCTAATCGTTTCTTAACTTCTGTGATCTTATCGGAAATGATGTGTCAACCTGATTATGCTATATACACACATACACAAACTCTGAAGCATGAACAGACAGCACTCCTTGACAGCACGTTTCCCGGTGTCATTCAAAATAATTAATTACCATATATACTTGTGTATAAGTCGCTGTGCATTTTAAGACCAAAAAATTGTGTCATTTTAGGTATTACTGTAGATTCTAGACAAGTTAAAGGTCTATGGAATAAGTCAGAGAGAATGGCAACCTTGGTTGAAGTGAGTGTCTCTAATGATGGAGGTCTGAACAGAGCTGAAAGGGAGAAACAGACCAAATATCAAGGTCTCGTGTATGATATGAAAAGAAACGGGAATCTTAGAGAGATATCAATCATACCAGTTATTATAGTTGCCACAGGGCTTATGAAGAAGAACTTGAAGTCCTACCTAACTTATATTCCTGGTGAACCAAGTGCAAAATAAATCCAGACAATTGCACTTAAGGGAACAATGAGGATATTAAAAAGAGCTCTCGGCTGGTTTCAATAAAAACCAGGACAATGTTGGCAGCTGGTTTGGTTGCCCCATACCCAACGGTACAATCTTCAAAGGAAAAAAAAATTTTTTAAATGGGATAAATGGTCCATCTCATGGCTTTTTCTTGCACAGATAATTTCCCTTTTGGTGTTTTTTTTTTTTATAAGTTGTTTTTCGTGGTCAAATAGTTAAAAATAATTAACTAATTAAAAATTTCAATAGTGTTGATTTGTCCAAAAGTTTATTGGAGTTGTTCTTAGGGCTGAACTATCAGATGTAGATATGTATTTTATTTAAAAAAAAAAAAAAAACTACAGTAAGAATGGTGAGCCGTAACATTAATATTGTCGTTTATAGGATTTTTAATAGTGAACTTAGGGGAGAACACTATATTTCCTAACCTACTAAAAAAAACTCATATCAACATCAAATACATCATTACAAGAACCTTCTCTACCACCAATAGCAATGGCCAAAGATTCTTTATCTGAAAGTACATCTTTTAAACTCCTCGGCCTAACGCTCACAGGAAACATGAGCTGGAACAATTACATTGACAGTATCGCCAGGACCGCTGCGAAGAAGGTAGATTCTCTCTACCGTGCTAGAAAGATACTAACACCCAAAAGTATCCTATACCTCTATAAAGTCACCATTTTCCCATGTATGGAATATTGTTGTCATATTTGGGCTGGTGCATCTACCACTAGTCTCTTGCTGCTAGACAAGGTTCAAAAGAGAATCGCCAATCTGATAGGTCCTGAACTGTCATCTAAACTTCAGCCTCTGTCCCATTGACAAAATGTTGCATCCCTCTGCCTGTTCTACAAGTACTTTAACAGTGAATGCCCTGACGAACTGCAAGCACTTGTTCCCCCTTGACGTAAATACCCTCGACAAACCTGACAAGCAGCTAAATCCCACCCCTTCACAGTAGAGATCCCTAGATGTAAGAAAGCTTTCTACTCCAGTAGTTTCTTCACCAGAACCGCTAGACTTTGGAATTCCCTTCTGGCTCTCTGCTTCCTCAACTGTACTGACATGCAGAAGTTCAAGTGCAACGTGAACCGACATCTTGCTGCCCAACTCCCTACACAGTACCCGTGATGCCTATGTCCCTGATAGTAGCCCCCTACAACAAAGTGGCATTATGCCTTGTTTGGGGTGAAAATGTAATAAAAAAATTTTTTTTTAAATCATATCGAACTTAGGTCTATAGCCACATCTAGAGAGTGAACATTGCGAAAGCTATTCCAATTATTATTAAGACTCCTGCTGAAAAACCGTACATGTGCTTACATGCTGGCAAACACATAGCAATAGGGTTCGGAAGGAGTGTGATTAATTATTAGAATTACCAGTATATACTGAGTGCACAAACAAAATAGCATTTTTCTACATTATGATCAAGTGCCGAGTTGCTCTTCAACAACACTTGCAAAAACATTATCTATTTATAAGTCAACCTTCAAAAAATAACCTTAAAATCGTCTCCCAGAAATTCAATTTAGTCCTCATTACCCCAACTGTCTTTCTTTTAATTTGTTACAATATTGCTGCTATCAGGAGAGAGGAAGCCAAAGAAATTTTGCTTGCTACATCACCATTCAGTGAGCCAACTACAATGGTTCAACAAGAGAGATGGACAGTTATTTCTGTTGGCAGAGTAGATGAAATCAATCTGTGGGCATGAAAGAAATATCTCACGTTACGCTACAATGTTAATTGTTTTTTCCATTACTAAAAAACGGTTATCTCTCTATGTTAATCATGGATGGACACCTATTTTGGTGCTGCTGACATGGAAGTAAACCCATATTATTATAATTTCATCAGAACATCTTTTACTTCCTTCAGCTGATAACCATACTAATAATACGTTTGAAAACTTATGTAATATACTACCACGGTAACAGGATTAAAATCTATTTTATTCTGTACTAACACGTACTCTCTTTTTTTTTTTTTTTTTTTCTTTTTTATCAAGGCGCGGAAGCCACTCACGGATAAGGGTTATTGTGTGCACAGTACGTTAGTGTTGGAGATTTGATAAAGTGTCTTACTTAAGGAGGCGGTTCATCGGGAATTTGTTTACATTGGACTTGAAGACATCCAGGTTGTAGTCAGGTGGGAAACAGGCAACCGGAAGAGAGTTCCACAGGCGTGCACTTCTAAGAAAGAAGCTTTGTTCATGGAATCTACGTTTTGATTTTGGCACAGAAAGGAGTGGGGAAAATTTCTCTTCTCTCTTGCATAGTGATTGGTACATGGTTCGGTTGGATGAAACAGGCATGTTCAAACTCGGATAGTGATGCACAGGGGATTAAAACATAACTGTGTATGCGTACCTTTCACTCATTTCTACCCAAACCATCTGACACTCAAACATGAACAGTTTGCAATTGACAAGACACAAGACTAAAGATCGACACCAAAACACTAGACTCCATTCTATCCCTATAGTAATACATGCCAAGCAAACCAACCTGTAGTATATTCTATGTGTTGACGAAACTGTTAAATTCCCAAATGGTCACCGATCTTGTACTGGCCAGGCTCATCGTTGCTTAACTTCGGTGATCTGGTGGGAACTTGTGTGTCAACGTTATTCTGCCGCATACACACATACATCACATAAACTCCGAAACATGTAAAGACAGCACTCCTAAACAACACATTTCCTGGTACCATTCAAAATAATCCATATAATCTAATACTCTTCGTTATCTCGACTGTTTTTCTTTTAATTTGTTACAATATTACTGGAGACAGGAAACCAAAAAAAGTTTGCTAGCTACATCACCATTCAATGAGCCAACTACAATGTTTCAATAGGATCCCTTCTCCACTAGTCATCCTCTTATCACAGCCACTCCTACAAATTATGATTTAAAATCATATTGACAAAAATTGTATTAATGAAAGTACATTATATAAAGTATGCATCTGATTCTGTGGTCATAACTGCCATCAATAACTGTATTGTGTCTGGATAAGTGCATTTATTATTATAGAAATTAAAAAAAAAACAACATGGAGTCTTATTAATCTGTTTATACTAAATTGAGTTTATACTAAATAAGTTTTTTTTTAAAACTTTTGTTTCTGTTGTGGTCTTGGAAGGCCGGTAATAATCAAGGCAAACGCAGTGATATAATTAGCAAATGTACGTTATAGAAAGTATGCATCTGATTCTGTGGTTATAACTGCCATCAGTAACTGCTATGACACTTAATCATAATTGTATTTATTGTATCTGGATATCTGGATAAGTCCATTTATGTCCGAAAGCGGTAGATCAACTTACGAGGTGCCTCCAATAAGTTTCCAGAGTTTTTTTGTATGCGTACTTTTATTGTTAGTACATGCATGAAACTGTTATCCCCTTTAAAGTAATCTCCTCCGGCTGCAATGCACTTGTTGTATTGTTCAAACAACTTCTGGAATGCATCATGGAAGCCCTGTTGTAGGAGTGTGTTAATGACCCCCCCCCCTCATCAGCCTCTGTCATCTCTTCAATTGTCTCATAACAATCATCGCTAAGATTTTCTTTGTGTTTAGAGAATAATCAAAAGTCACAGGGAACAAGGTCTAGACTATAGGGAGGGTGAGGAACTTTCTTGATGCCCATCTTGGTCAAATAGTCTGTGACAAGGATAGAGCAGCACCTTTGGGACAAACTTTGCGCAGATCTTCTGCATATTCAGTTCCTCGCAAATAATTGTGTGTACAGTCCCTACACTAACATCAAGCTGCGCACTTATTATCTCTATAGACATACGACAGTCTTTATCCATGAAATTCTTTATTTGGCCAATCAACTCTGGTGTTCTGACTTCCTTATTCCACTCACACTTCCTATCATTCCTCACAGACTCTCTGTCTTCTTTGAATCTCTTATGCCACTCAAAAGCTGGTGTTGGATTCATGCAAGATGGTCCAAAAGTAGTCTTTTTTTTTTTTTTTTTTTTTTTTTTTTTTTTTTTTTTTTTTTTACACAGTGATCACCACTTATCAAGGCCCGGAAGCCACTCAGGGATAAGGGTTATTGCAAGTACATTAAGTTAGTGAGGAGATTTGCTGAAGTGTTTACTTAAGGGGGCGGTTCATTAAGAATTTGTCGACATTGGACTTGAAGACATCCATACATTTCTGTGGAATATTTTCAAGTTTAAAACAATTTTACTGCATATCTTTCTTCTGAAATGTCCTCACATCCAGACCATCTGGATGTTAGGACACTTCAGAAATTCACTAGCTGTGACAATCAGGCTTTAGTAGAGTGTATTCCAATTCTTGCTGTAGCTATTCATTTTAACCTGAAATCCTAAAAATTGGTCAGTCATCTCATAGTATGTATAGCAATAACATACTGAAGTTTCTAGAGTCTACGACAATTTTAAATACCTGTACAAAAACGTCTGAAAACCTATTGAAAGTACCTCATACATCATAATAATAACACCATGGACGACTGCAAAGCACCAAAACATTTAAAAAAAAAGGGGGGGGCAACCTGCATCATCATGATTCTACACTGGATTAAAAAAATTTGAAAATCCACGCTGCAGTTCTGTTCCTAAAATACATTGAAGGTTGCGACGTATGAGCTGGAGAATTGTGATGAAGATCATGTCAGATGTTTTGATTGTGTTTATGGCAAATCAAGACAAGCACAGTGATGTAATTCACAAAAGTATGTTACAGAAAGTATGCATCTGATTCTGTGGCCATAGCTGTCATCAATAACTACTATAACTCTTAGTCATAGCTGTATTTATTGTGTCTGGGTAAGTCCATTTATTCCTGAAATAGGTAGATCAACTTGCACCATAACAAATACTTTACTTTTTTTTTACTTAATACATAAGCAATTTGCAATCTTAACTCATTGTTCCAAGGAAGGTAACTCTATTTTACTAAGTATTCTTGAAAAAAAGTTTTTTTTTTTTTTCAACTACACTATTTAATGTAACAAAGTTTTTTAACATTAATAACAAAAAAATGAAATGTAAAATGCGATGATGTAATTTTTCTTATACAAAACATTTGCGTAATTGTAAGAAAAAAATGATTTTTTTTTTTTTCAACTACTTTAGTAAAATACAGTTACCTCCCTTAGAAAAATGAATATAGCTTCTGAATTGAAAATACATTTTATACTTTCATTTTTCATTGATTGGTATGTGACTGCTATATACTTTTCATAAAAAAGTTTTATTTTAATTATTCAGTGAAACGCCAGAGGAGAGTGACGATATTGATGAAGCGTTGTTCAACTCCTATAATACTCCTGATAGTGCAGAAATAATCTATATTCAGCCATCTTCTCCAGAAAATGCGTTGCAGTCTGAAGACATTGAAGTCTTCAGTAAGCGGGATTTTCAAGAAATTCGAAAAGAGATTGATAAAGGTCTTTTACATATTTTTTTTGTTTTTTATTATGAGCTAACATTGCCCAGGAGTCCTTTTACTTACATTTTGTTTGATCTTTTTTTTTTTTTTTTAACTATGCTGTTTTTTTTTTTTTTTTTTTTTTTTTTTTGCCAATGTGACAAAATGTGTCATTTCCTAGCTTACCTCTCGACATGGCTTAGACAAGAAGCAAGACTAAAGATCTGGACTCAATTCTGTTCTTATAGTAAAATATGGTAATACATGCCGTCTGATCCTCAGGCCAAGATCACAGTGTAGTATCTGTTCTGATGGCGCACTTAACCTTTTCTATTCTCGGTCAGTGGAGGAGAAATCCTTCATGACTGAGACAATTTTTTATTTTTGTTCCTATCCAGAGTGCCCCTTTTTGGGGAACTGGATTTTCCCCACATTAAATGCCGACCTTGTGTCTAACTCTGCCCTCGTGGGGAGGCTAGTAAATAGCTATATGGTCCTGGATATGACGAACTATATCCGATGGTGAGCCACCCTTGAATTGCCATTGCTCCCAGGTCTACTCTGACCCAGAGTGGTAGTACTTGTTAGGGTTCCAACTATGGGTTAAATAGAAACCGACTTGAAAAAAAACAAATATATTCTATTAAAAAAATTTTTCTTCAAAACCACTGGATTCGGTATTGCATAACCTGAAAAGGGTTGATATGCCGTAAAATAAAAACAACCAACCAAATAAATAGGAATATGCTGTCCGAACCAACCTATTCTTTTGTTTCTAAGTGCTGAAACTTAAGTAAATTGTAGTGTAGAGAAAATATTTATCTTTTTAATTGGAACTCTGGTGATTCCTTTTTTTTTTCTTCATTTCGAGCAACGGCAGTCAGATAAATACAGACACAGTGATGCTGTTACGAAACTGTTATCTCCAACAAGCAGAATAAATATTCAGTGCTTATTTAGAATTATACATGTTTTGAAAAACAAATATACAGAAAATGTAGAAAAAAATCTTTGATGTATCTACCCGTGACAGAACAAAGACGTCATATTCTAAAACTCACCTAAATTGATCAAGTAGTTAGTTTTTTTTATTTAAAGAAATCAAATTTTATGACGTGCCAGATGGGAGAGCTGGCAGTTTTTAAGGGCTTAAAAATGGTCAAAATTGAAAAAAATCGTTATACATTTTGTACATTCATCTTAATTTTTAATTTTTAATTCATAATCAATTCATATGTGTGTCACGTTTATACTGTGGTAACGTCACCAACTTTGAATGTTACAGTTTCAGTTTCGATTCTTACTGAAGGCACCCAAATACTTTTTTTTTTCTTTTACTTTTGAAATCATGACTCTATAATAATAAATACAAAATCTGGACAAATTAAAATATCATATTTAAGCGTATTTTACGCCTGAGCAAAGCCACATCCGTCATTTATTGAGGCTCTCTTTGCAATGATGTATCTAACACCACATGTAATGCAATTCCGTTTGGGATCCGATCCATTTCTTAATTTAACAAAAGAAAACTACTTCTTTAGGTGTCTGCAGTTGTTTGTCTAACATTAATAACTTCATAGTGCTGTTAATCTCCATGCTCTGCCAATATATATCCAAAAGTTGTCTACTTGTCCGTTGCCATGCATTGCGATTGGCTGATCGGCAAATTAAAAGCAAAGTCGAGCGTATGCTTCGATATGTCTGGTTAAAAATTAGTGTGAACACTAACAAAATGTTATTTTTTTTTTTACGCTGTCATTTTTGATAGAAGGTGTAAACTCATATTTTATATACTATATTATAACTGTACCCACCCGGCCTTGCCTTGGATGCAGTGAAAAACTTTTTGGTGCTTGTTGGTTATAATAGTGAAATATTGTATTTCAAGTAAAACCAATGGTATTTTACAGTTGTAAAGTCACAGTAATGAGCATATCCAAAAATTACAAAAACAAATGATATAGTAGAAAATTAGTTATTAATGAAAATACTTTTTTGGAAATATTTGCTAAAAAAAAGAAACCAGAGAGCTTGAATCGTAACAAAGGAGGTAAATGTTTTCTGAGAATCTTAGGCTAATTTAGCAAAACTCAACTTCTGCGAATTGTCTTTGAAAATTATTTTCATTAGTATTTAATTTTCTACTGTACTGTTTTTTGTAATTTTTGGATATGTTCATTACTGTGACATGATAATTAAGTAGCTGCCATTGTTTTTTTTTGTTTTTTTAAATTCAATTTTTACATTTTTATTTGTTTGCACATTTTAAAACTTAAAGTAGACAACTCAGTCGAAAATGATTTCTATCTTTAGGTGATTATTTAAAAATGTTTTGTGTTACCAGTCATCTGCATCAGACTAAATAATTTTAAGCATCAGGTCGGTGCAAAAGTTTTTGCTGGTTTATATAAGGGTCATTTTAAACGATAATTTATTTGATACATATTATTATTACTGAAACATATCACCATGATTGATTTATAACTTTTTTCTTTCACCTTCTTAAAGTATTATTCATCTTTTTCTAAAATATTCTCACCCATGTTGACCCGAAAAAACTTTCTTGGTACTTGTACACTTTAATCAAGACATTAAAAAATGAAAATATCGAAAAAAAACAAAAAAAAATGTTTATATTATATGTTTCTGTTTTAGACTGAAGATCTCCAGAAAAAAATTTCACTTAATTTGATTGAGTAGTTTGTTTTTTTTTTGTTTTTTTTACAGCGGAAAAACATGTTTTTATGACAGCACGTTGAAGATAGCCATCTTGGAAATATTTGACCACGCCACAGGGAGATAACTCAATTTAAAGCGCCCACACTCCCTCCCCATTTTTAATACAAGCTTTTCTTCTTAAAAATCAAACCTTTTGCTCGGTATCACAACAAATTGTTTTTTTTGCTGTAAAAAAAGACTACTTGATGAAATTAAGTGAAATTATTTCCGGAGCACTTCATTCCATAACGGATACGTACAATATAAACTGTTTCTTTTCGATATTTTCATTTTTTAATGTTTTGATTAAACTGTAACTTCTTTAATCAACATAAGAGTCATATTCCAGCATCATAATGCTTATCCTCACATAGCACTACTGTCCAAAGATCTAGGAGAATTTTGATGGGAAATTTTGCTCCATCCTGCATATTCTCCTGATCTAGCTATCGTGGATTATTACTTATTTTGAGACTTACAAAACCATTTGGGTGGCCTTAGGTTTACATCATGAAGAAACGTGAGCTTAATTCATATTTCATATAAAAACCTAAAAAATTTTAAAAGCAAGGTATTTATAAGCTCAATGATGGATGGAATTAAATTATAAAGGCGCAAAGATCGTTATCATTATGAATAAATATTTTCCAAAACAGTTTTCAATCTCAAGATGAAATTTTGGCAAAAAGTTTTTCACCAACCTGATATATTATTAAATTCTTAATAACACTGCCCCCCCAAAAAAAAACAAACAAGAATTGGCTAGTTAGCAGTCAAGTTTAATTTATCAGCTTGAATGCTATCTGAATCTGATCTAAAAAATCCAACAAGATAACTTTATATGTTAGATGATAACTATGTAATATTGTTAAAATGTTATAAAAATATGTCTCAATACCATTTTTTTTATGTTCAGATAATTTGTGGTATCTTGAGGATGTCTACTGCAACAATCTTTTTAAGGAATGCTTACAAAAACTGCCGACTTTGAAGACATATGTTGAATGCCTCAGTTTGATCAAAATTGCTGATCCACTTCTGTCTCCCGATGGGTCCACGTTGTCTGAAGATAAACTCTTTCAAATGAAGTACATAAAGTTTATTTGAAATATACTTATTTAACATTGTATTATTGTATGTATGTATGTGTGTGTGCGGGGTTTATTACTAGCTAGCAGGACCTGTGCCTTGGCATTGCCCGGGATGAAATCTATATATTAATACTGTAGTTCTTTTAACATATGTATGCGTGTCATGGTTTCTAGATTATAAATTATTCGATCAGGGAAATTCTATTGATTAAAAAGGAAAATAGGTGATACCATACTACAAATATTTAATTAGTATAGTGATACGCTAATTTAATGTTCATAGTATGTTATCACCTGCTATCCTCCTTTTTAATAAATAGAATCTCCCAGTCACTGTTAAAAAAAAAAAAATTAAAATAAAAAAGTGATGTCGCTTTTGGGTCATATCTAAAACTAAAATATACCTTCTTGGTCTTCTGGCTAGGATCTAAGGATAGTACCTGTTCTGTCTAAAGATAGTATAATGATATTGTGAGGTTTCCATTTGTGCTGGTCATCCATTCAATGGAAGTCACTGACTCCTAAAACGATATTGAAGATAAACCGTAATAATCAAATATATTCTGTGACTACATTAAAAAATGATGACTGTGACAACAATAATATCATAGTACATATTAGTACAGTATATGATAATACAGCATAATCATGCTGATGTACTGGTTTCCGTTGAAGTTAAGCAATGTTGAGCTTGATCAGTACTAAATGAGTGATCATTCGTGAATTCCAGGTGTCATATGTGCTCTCCACTTATCTCGGCATTGTTTCCAGTCATCCTGGACTTCTCCTTGCCACTGAACTCAAGTAGTGCTGATTCAGAAGAGGTATGGTTGGTTATTGTGCAACCCTTGCCTCATAATTACATGTGCAGCTACCTTTACATGGTGTATTCATTGTCTTCCACTTCAATATAATAGTATTTTCAGAAAATAACTTAAACTAAAATAAAATACTAATAGGTAAGTAAAAAAAAAAATAGGTTAGTTCGAATCAAGTATTGATATATCAGCTGCATTGCTATTTGTGCCTCACTTTGAAAATCCCCCATCATAACTTAATATTCTGGATAAAAAGACAATTACTAATTAATATTCAACATTTGTTGAAATGATATGAGAATGATACCATGTGTAATGTGAGACTTAAAGACAGGCTTAGAACTGTTGAGCTCAGAGGAAGGTTACGTTGAGAGATATAAAGCAGGAGATGTCAATGATTTGGCCACATGAAAAGAATGGGTGAGAGTTCTTGGGCAAGTAGATGTTGAATAATTCAAGTAGCAACTTCAGGTAACAGAGGAAGGCTAAGGAAAACTCGAGAGAGACTTATAAGGATGGACTTGAAAGAAAGAGGGATAAATAAAGACCTGGCCAGAGATAGCTTAATTTTTTAAATTTCTAAAAGCCATCCAAAAACATGCCAGCATATAAAATGCACATAATAATGATTATGATTTGTGTTATATTTCCTTTATTTTATTTTTTTTAATTCATATCTTTCCAAGATATTATTTATATAAATAAAATAGTAGGTATATATATATATATATATATATATATATATATGTGTGTGTGTGTGTGTGCAAATATTTGACTGATAAACTCTTAAACTGGTCACATAACACTGAAATTAACAGGAAATAGTAATCATATACCAAGGATGGTTTATAACAAGAAAAATCTTTGGATGGTTGAATAACATGTATAGAAATATGTTGGTAAGTTGAAATACAAAATGTTCATTTCAACTTGCCGATATATTTCTATTACTTTTGTGCATGTGCAAATTCATTCATAGTTTTAAGTGGTTTAATTTTAAATCTTACTTATCTATCTATAGCTAGCTCAAACAGTAGAGAATGTGGCTAGAGCGCTAAATGTTTTGGTTTCAATTCTAGCTGATCATACTCAAATCGTTTTTTTTTTAATCTGTTGGAATTAGTACTATATATTAGGTACAATATAATATTCAATAGAGAATTGGTTCTGTAATAATAAATACGAAATCTGCATGAATTAAAATATATTTAAGCATATCTTATGACCGGGCAATCCAAGTGCCCCCCCCTCCACTAGCCTTTCATATTTTGAATATGAAAATTATTATTTATTTTGTTATTACTAATACGTCACTACTTAGGATGGCTAACAACCACTTTAAGGTAAATGTTAATGAGATGGTTAGATTGTCATTTGAATGATGAAGAATATTACAAAAGGATTGAAAATGATATTTTTAATGAAAAAAGTTTGATTATTTAAGACAACTATAATATAATATTATTTTCAGCAAAAAATTTCAGTAAAATAAAATATATTAATGCCAATAGAATACTGGAAGGAAAATATAGACTAGTTAGAATCAAATATGGTACTCATGCAGAGAGTGATCCAGACGTAACTCAGCACATGCTCGGCTTTCCTCGGAACATGACGTCAACAGCCGGAGTAAGACGAACGTCACTGAGGAAATTAAGCCGTCTGATGTAACATAGAGCTGAACCAATGACGCGCGATATTTTTCTATACAGCAGGCAACAATTTGAAGAGGAAGAAAAGAAAACAAATTAGTAAAAACAAAAAAAAAAAAGCACACAATTTTTCACGTCAGAAAAAAAAAAACATGAATTTTACAGCCTTAAGTAAGCAACTGAAGACACCAGCCAGAGTCCTCGACTTTTGTCAAGAAAAAAATTTACTGGTACGGACGAAAACTTGTGCATCATATGGACACGGGTGCAATTTTATCAGGAGAAAGGTAAACAATTGCTATGCCTGGAGGTGTCAGGTTACCAAATGTCGAACCTTTACATCGTCCAGACTGGTACCTTTTTTGCCAAGTCTAGGCTGACAATTGCCATCATAATTAAAATAATCTACTTGTGGCCGTTCGAGTGAGCAACACAGAAAGACCCCCAGCACGCATGCGGAATATGATCTATGCACACACACCATTAATAAAACAACGGTCAGAGGAAACAACAATAATATCTGTTTTAATATGAAAAAAAAAACTATCCCACCCAGTTTTGTTTACAGTGTAAGCGTGCTGGGCCCATAACCTCTAGAAGTGTGGGTCATGTTTAGTTTCAGAAACGTTTCATATGGTTCGTTGTTCTAAACAAGTCTTGAGAGGTGACTGATTTGCAGTAGACAGAACAGTTTCTGATGGTTCGTTGTTCTAAACAAGTCTTGAGAGGTGACTGGTTTGCAGTAGACAGAACAGTTTCCGATGGTTCGTTGTTCTAAACAAGTCTTGAGAGGTGACTGGTTTGCAGTAGACAGAACAGTTTCTGATAGTTTGTTGTTACACACAAGTCCTGAGAGGTGATTTGTTTGCAGTAAACAGTTCCACAGAGCAAAATATTCTTACAGTGTCGAGACAGAAAAAACATGTGAAATTGCTCCAGAAAAGGTTTAATATTGATGAAGCAATTCTGGTTTCTGATTGGTTGGTAGCAGAACGTGAATTAATTCGATTCGTCAGTTCCTAGCAGCATCGTTTATAAATAGAATCGTCCGACTGTGTGGGATCATACCCCATTCTTGTTCCAAAATATTGCAACATTTTTCTAGTGTTCAGGTTTTTCCTTGAAAAAAAAACCACCCACCAAAAAAACAAAAATAACACCTTAAAAAACAAAAATAATTTTTTTTTTTAATTTTTCTTGAAAAAAAAAACCTTTACAAAAAAATTCCTTGAAAGTATTTATTTGACTTAGCGTGGAGCCTTTTCTCAAACAAAAAAAATCTTTAACATTATTTATGTAAAAAAAAATATATATAGCAAAAACAAAAAAAAAAAAAGAAAAAATATTGTTATACATTTTTCTTTACAGTTAATAAAACTTAAAATTTAAGGTAGGTTTTCTTTTCTTGTTATGCCTTCATTGGTGACGCTTGGCTTAATTTACTCGGCGATGCTCGGCTTACTCTGGCTGTTGACGTCATGTTCCGGAGAAAGCCGGGCGGACTTTGAGTTACATCTGGATCATTCTCTGCATGAGTACCTCAAATATCTATATGTCAAATGGATCGCTGTTTGTCTCATTTTGAAAATCTGACAAAATACTTTCATATGTTTTAAGATTACTGCGAATTCATATTCAACACTTGTTGAAATGATATGATGGATGTATGTGAGTGTTAGACAGGCTTAGATCTGAGGACCTCAGAGGAAGATTAAATTGGGATAGTATTGAGAGATATGTGTGACATTTTAATAGTTTTGCCATGCTGAATGAATGGATATAAGATCTTTGGTTGGTAGATGTAGAACAGTTGAGTTAGCAGGATCTGTTTGTGGGGGAAGGTCAAGGAAAACATGGGAGAAAGTGATAAGATTGGATGTTGGAGAAAGAAGGATAAATAAAGACTGATCCAGAGATAAGTTAGTTTGGATTGGAAATCAATTTCTAAACCCATCCACATGATGATGATGATGATCATCATCATCACCTTTTATTTTTATTTGATTTTGCATATATATATATATATATATATATATATATATATATCAGTACTTCTGCATTTACATTTACTGACCTGCATTTCCGTAAACAGCTGGATTATGCAGATCGCTGATCAAATGAAAACAAACATGCTGTGGATTTATTAAGCCAATGAAAATCTTAGGATACGACAGTTAATAAATTGGAAGAAAAAAAATTAGTTTCAATAGCCTAAAATAAAAAGGCCACTTTCTTACAAAAGAAATGTTTTCATTTGTTGATAGGTTTTCAGCAAAAATATTTTTTTTACCAAAAAAAATAAACTATAAAAAACTTTTACAAAAAAAAAAAAAATTTAATTCTTACATAAAAAAACACTTGCAAAAACAATGTTTTCAGTTATTAAAAAAAAAAAAATAGTATTACCACTGAAGAAAAATACACAGACTCTATTTTTACTGTTATTTTCCTTTATTTTTAACACCGTGCAAAGGCGCTTATATCAACAGATCATCAAATCTAAGGGCGATAACCAGCATAAACATAGCAAAAATAAGAATATTTTGCAAGATATAATTTGGGACGCTGAAATAATCAATAGAACAATAAAAGAATGTTAAATGAAAAAAAAAAAGAAAGATTACACGATTACTGTAGTCGAGCAATTTACGGAAAGGAAATAAGTTAGCGAAGTTAATAAACAAACTTAAAAATATAACCATGTTAAGTAGCAAAATAAACTTATTATTAACTAACACAAAACAAAAGTAAACAACCTGTTACAATGAAACTATGTTAATTAATCAACAACAAAAATTAAACAAACTTGTTAATTAATCAAGAAGTTGTTGTCCAATTAAAGAAAAATACTTCCCTTATTTAAGAGAACCCCCCTCCAAAAAAAAAAAACAAACACTTTATTTGAACGTTGTTATTTTTTCCTACTTTAATCATAGACAGAAATGACTGATTACCTAAAATAAAGGAAAACAAATTTATTTTTAAATTTTTTATTTTCGTTTAAAAAAAAAATTACATTGACAGTTTAAATACTTCAAAATCTACTTCAAAAAAGTTTTCTATTTTCGTTGTTTTGTGTACATTAATTATTATGCACCCCAAATTATACTTTGCAAAACGAAGCTACAGAATAGTAACAAAACAAAACAATTAAATTAAACTTTAATCATTCATTGACGGTTTAAATACTTCAAAATCTCCTTCAAGAGACTTTTAATCATCCTGACACTGACTGATTACTTAAAATAAAGTAAAACAATTTTTTTTTTTTTTTCATTTACCATTCTTTCATTGTTCTACTGATTATTTCAGTGTCCCAAATTATATCTTGCAAAATATGCTTATTTTTGCTATGTTCATGCTGGTTATCTCCCTTAGATTTGATGGTCCGTTGACATAAGTGCTCATGCAAAAAAAAGAAAAAATATCCTGAAGAAGATGTATAACATCCAAAAATTTTGACTTTTAAACAAATAAATATTTATTTATTTAATATAAAAAAAATAATTGTTGTGTTGTATTGGCTTATAAATGTAAAACATGAGTATTTCAATTTAAAAAACTTCTGGTATGTTATATTTTTATTGTTTTTTCATTTTTCTTCATACGATAAATGTAGTTCTTAATTTTTCTAGCATTTTAAAATTTGATCAGCCCTTGGCATATTCCTGCGGTTTATGTCAGCTGCTAGGCTATGCCAAGGCGACATCACGGAAATGTGAGTTAGTAAATGCAGAAGCACCTATATTTCTATTTTTGTTTTTCTTTTTTTTCTCTTATATTTTTCATCCATATCTTTCCAAAATGTTTTTTTTGATTTTTGGAATATGAATATCAAGTTTTCTTGTCATTTATTTTGTTATTTTGAATTTAAAATTTTAAAGTTTCAGTTCTTCAAAGGAATTCAAAGAAGCAGAACCCATTATCGAAACCAAAGAATTGTTTCTTCCAATCCCTGATCTACATTCAGATGAAAACTCTGTACGTTATGATTTATTTCTACCAACGTTAAAAAAAAATTTTTTTTTTATATCAACATTGTCAAAGCTTTTTTATATGTTAGCCTTGTCTATATGACCAGGGCTTTACGTTGTGAGTAAAACAGTTGCATTTGTGAGTGATTGTTCAAAATGGCGACTAGAAATAATAAAACGCTTATCATTTGGCGATTGTTTTCTTTTCACTGACAATCTTCCAACACTCATTACTGAGTAAAAGATTTCTTTTCAATTTTTATTTTAAAAAAATCAAACGAGCAAAGTCAAATTATTAAAAAGTAAAAGTTTATTAGAACAATATACTCTTTTTTTTAAGCAAAAGCTGTTTTAAAAACACCTGAAAAAATCCAAATGTTTATATTTTCAAGTTTTTATTATGTACGTTCTCGCCATGGAACAAAGATTTCATACTCCAAAACTCATGTAGATTTAGTTAGTAACTTTTCTATTTGGCTAATAAATGAAAATATTTAATTATCAAAAGTCAACTACAGATAGATTTCTCTGTAGAACCCTACTGACATTGTTTGGGACTGAGGAAAGGCATTTTAGTTTTTAATTTTTGTTTGTATATTTTAAACCTTATACAGGAAAAAAAAAAAGTTTTAGTTGTAAGATAGATAATTGGCTTATTGTTCAGAATTTTCTCTTTATTAAAAAAAACAAAATAAAAAAAAAATCTTGTATGATGTATGTACCCATGACGAAACGAATACATCATATTCCAAAACTCGTATAAATTAATCAAATAGTTTTATTTTTGATTAAGAAAATCAAATTTTATAAGCATCCGAAGAGCAACTGTCTCAACGGAAATTTTGAAAACAATCTTAAGAAACAATTGAAGATAACGCAACAATAATTCAAATTTGCAAGATTATTGTAATGCCTATGGATTCCCATCAATCACTTAAAAATTATTTTCTTTATAAAAATAAATTTACTTGATCAATTTACATGACTTTTGGAACATGATATTTTCATTTCGTGGTAGGTACATTCATCATGCATATTTTTTTTTTTAATATAGGTGGAATTCTGGACAACAAGCAAAAATTATGTTAATTTTTCATGTTTTTAAAAGAATCTTGTCTCGCTTTCATTTGATAATTATACTAATATTTAAACTTGATAAAAAATGTTTTAATTTATTTTTAATCTTTCTAGCATTGTCTTGAAGAAGCCATGACCCTTTCATTTCACTCTGGCTTTACAATAACTCGATCCAGCCTGCAGCAGTTGAAAGATTTACTTCAGTTGCAAGAAGTCATTGTAAAGCTTGATGAAAAAGGTATTTATTGTTGGGTGCAATTTCTTATATAACCTTTGATGATGGAGTCGAGTATTTCATTTCTTTTTTTTCTCGTGTAGCAGGGTGATGCTTTCCTCAAGCAGATAGTTGAAGTATATTTATACCAGAAAATGATGATATGACCATTTTCACTCAAAATTCATGAGGTTGTTGTTGGTTTCTTACAATAAATATTCCATATTAGAATATAAGCTGTCTGGAGATACCAGTTTCATAATAAAATATGTACCAGACATTGATGCTATTGTATGTTTTCTCACACGCTGAAAAACTCAATCATGTTCTGCAGAGCTCAAAACAGAAATATGTTGCCATATCTAGGCAGGATCTATTCGGAGCCCCCCAGACTCAGTTCAAAACCGGCTTCGAAAGCTGTTAGGTGATACCCTTTTCTCTTCCCTGCAACCTTTGTCCCACAAAAGAGACATTATAAGCCTGTCTCTGCTCTGTCATTATTTTCATGGCAAGTTCTTGTCTGAGCTTCAATCCATGGCCCCTCTTGCCAAACTTTCACAAAAATACTCATTATCAACAGTTTTCCCCCACTCTCTCTCTCTCTCTCTCTCTCTCTGCCGAAATCTAAATGCAAATTCTATGAACAATACTTTCCTAGAACTGTCTGCCTGTGGAACTCTGTTTGTTCTGCGGGCATGCTTTCCAGCTGAATATAATATGGTTGTCTTCAAGTCCAATGTAAAGTTCTTGTTGAATACAGGGTTGAATGATAAAATTGTCACCCCTTTTTGTTGCAGACCATCTACTAGTTGGCCAGTTGTATATGAATCCCAAGAGCGATAGGAGCCTTCTATCACATCTGAAAGTAACACAATGTTCAACGAGCGAGATCGGAGATGCGTCGCTGTACAATTCATGCTAAGGAGGGATATGCGATATAACATGTTCATGGCTACAGCAGCATCGAATTGTCAGGCATGATCGGCCTCAATTCAAAATGTTATCAACTCAACAGGTGGCGTAAACTCAACAGATCTACAGTGATAGCCAAATCAACTAAGTAACTTGAGCATGCTCCAGAGGGACAGGTGTTATTAGTTGAGGATAATTGTCGAAACTTGTTGGTATTTTGATGAGGCCATTGGCCTAGATCCAAGAGTAGAGATGCTGTCTATGAAGAGATGTATATATCTGAACATGGTTGGCATGGTCACACTGTACAGAAATAGTTGTATGCAAACCTAGAACTGTTTAGATACAAGACTAAGACATTATGCAAATTTAGGCATTTTTAAGAATTTTATATGGCAGGAAGACCACCGCCGTGAGTAAGCTCCACATTCTTCCCTGCAGTGACTTAGTCCACAGTATATTGTAGTCTACATTGCACTACATAGAATTTACTGTTTATTTAATAATTATTTTCATATAGTTGCTTTAATTAAATTTTAAAGTGTAAAAGTTAAGTATCATAGTTCAATTGTGCTCTAAATAAACATTCAATTCAAACGCACTTTTGTCTTATCAAAGAACATACTGTTGATTTTTATATGCTGTGCCCTTCTGCTTGTGTGGTGATAAAACTTAGTAAATGCTCTTGTAATGTTAGGCCATATAAAGGCGTTAACTTTGGTCAAAACTGGATTGGTCTTTCTTTAATCGGATTTTTTCCATTATGGATTTTTTATACTTATCAGAGGCATTCTGATACAAAACCTATCTAATAACACTCCCAGACATAAGTATATTTGTGTGAAATTTTTAAAAAATCTATTGAGCCGTTTTAGAATCTACAGGGAATGAACTCACACACAGGCACACACACACACACACACACACACAGGCACATACAAATATAAGTAGATAGATAATGAAAACAATGCTTGAAATCAATTTGTACAAAAATAATTTTTTGCTCATAAAAGAAAATTAAATTTGGTGCTTCTACACTATCAGAACGAAAGTTTGGAAATTTTAATTGAATTTCACATGAAAACAATGGTATCTATGCATTCCTTTTATTTTTAAGATGATTATATCCAAAAATTACACAAATCAATAAGGTAGAAAATTATTTATTAAAGAAAATAGAATTTTAAGAAAACAAGGAGAGTTCAAAAGGGAGCTAATTTTCCATTTCGATTTATTTTATTAAAACAAGATGGCCGCAAATTTTCGCCTGAAAAACCTTAACATGATTTTTAAATAATTCAGTAATATTCAGGTGATTTCAACTGCATAATGTGGAAACTAACATTAACAACAAAAAAAAAAAAAAATCAGTAAAAACCATTTATTGACTACAAAAGTTTGTTCTGCTAGTGTAGAAGTGCTGTAAATTTATATAATTCAGTGTGGATGATTTTTTTTGACCGGCTTAATTCTGTTGTTGGACTTGGTATTTAACATCACTCCAGATTCTTTCTAGAATTAGGTACTTAGAGACATGAAGGTTGTCAGCATCTATAAATGAATGTGCCATGGTGTTATATAGTGTTTATCATATAGGGGCACCATTTACGTTTGGTGTATAACATAAAAAGGATTCCGTGTGCATATGATTGTCTCTAATATAAATGGTTGTGTGTTTAATTATCATAAAGGGAATCGTGTGTGTGACATGCATTTTCAGAACCTACCTCTGCTTCTTCGATGTTGGATCATCTGGAAATTTCTCATCCTGGAGGGAGACTTGATACCTGTTTGACGAAGATTTATTACTCCAAGACGATGAATGGGTTTTATAGTTTTTATTTCACTTTCCCCAGAGGTCCTGCAGAAGGTGGAAGTGAAATCGGCCTGTGTGGTGGTTCTTCTACACACGTCAGCGTTCGTCTCCCCCCTCCCCAGTTAAGAGGGGGAGACAACGGAAAGCCATCTGTCTTCTTCAAAGCCCAAATCAAATCTCTCCGATCTAGCCAACCTGACCACATCACTCATACGTAATCTGGTCAGCTGACCTTCAGTTCTGGTAAACGTGTCTACCACCACATTTACTCACCTCTCTCTCTCTCTCTCTCTCTCTCTCTCTCTCTCTCTCTCTCTCTCTCTCTCTCTCTGTAACAATGGAACCAAATGGATTTGAACTTGGTACACCCAGATTGTTAGTCTGCATTGTCATCTGCTTAACCACTGTCAATTCCCTCCCCTTTTTGCTTATGACATTTTTGTTTTTAAATGTTTTATTAAATAAAAGTTAATTTAAAATTTTATTTTCAGCAGATTCGAATACCATTCTGCTGGAAGATTATACAAACAATCTTTCTTCAGAATTTCAAGAGAAGTTTTCACAATCAAAGGACGACAACAATGATGAGTATTCATTTGTAGGTAAGTCACAAAGGAGTCATCACATAATGCCTTGAGGCCACTCGAGGATAAGGGTTAATGTGTGTATGGTAGTCATTGGGACATGATGTAGTAATTGTTTATGGTGGGGATTTTGGTGACCCCTTTGAAAAAAAAAACCCAAAAAAACTCATGTGGAGTCAGATGGTCCACCTTTCATCTACCATGCTGGCCAGGATCATGAGACCAGTAATACTAAATTGAAATGAATTTGATGCAGGATGACCCCACAACCTAAAAAGAAAAAAAAACAGTGCTTTGCAGAATAGTGAAATATGAAACATGCATTTTGGGTAAAAAAAATAACGCGTTATTAGTTATTACTAGGGATATGACAACAGCATATTCTTTTCATTGTTTTGACCCTCGAGTGTGTATCCGTTGATATCTTATATGCTTTTATATAAAGTCATGCGGTTCTTGGTTGATTAACTGTGTTAGATATATACTCTACAGGGAAGGGTAGCAAGAAATTGTTTCTTTCATGACAATCTAGCCAAATATGCATGCGCAAAAAGACGTTGTTCCTTGAATTAGTTTAAATATAAAAAACAATCTTAATTCACTCACGCGGTCATGGCACAATGTTCGTAGTGGCAGTGTTATCTTTAGATTGCAGCTTCGATCCGAGGTATCAGATAAATTTTGTTTGATCTTTAAAGTTTTAATATTGAGACAGTTATTTATGTAATTTTGTTCTTTTTTATTTTTTTTTCCATCACGTTCACTGTTTTTTTTGTTTTTTTTTCTCCCCCCCGATTTTTTTAAGTTTTGACATCGGATGCTTACACGTTTTTTGTTTTTTTTTCATCATGTTCACTTGTTTTGTTTTTTTTGTTTTTCTGATTCTTTTAAGAAGTTTAACATCGTTTTTTTTTTTTTAATATTTAAACAGGGTTATTACTTCGCTTATTCGTTAGTTTCCATTTTGTTTAGATTTACCCCCCCCCCACACACACACAGACACACACCTCCTAACACCCGGGTCCCCCCCCCTCCCGCTAGTTACAAATGAAAATAAAATTAATCTTATAAAGTTTAATCATGTTTTAATGTGGAAGAGTTCTGTATGCCAAACTGACTTATCTCCCTTGCTTTCAATTAAAAAATCTGCCATTTCATATGTCCCTTATCCTCTTAAACAAACAGCAGTGATTAAGGCTGCATACCTTGCTCTTTAAAAACAATTATACAAGTGGTAGATGACATCTTAGTTAACGTGGACAATAAGTTTTTATTTTCTGAATTTCTTACCAAATGCATTTTCAGTAAAAAACACTATTACATACTTGCATGGCATGTCAAAATTAGTATGAATTTAAAAAATTACAATAAATGATAAAACAGAAAAATAATTACAAGTAAAAAAAAAATTTAGTTTAATGACTTATTTCCCTTGCTTTCAGTTAAAAATCCACCATTTCAAAATACAAAATGTCGAACTGGTAGTATGTATAAATTTTTGTAAAAACTAGATCTGTAGCAATTAACAAACTATTTACTATAAGCGGGTCAATGCCCGGTGCCAAAGTGATTCGGCCACACTGACCAATCGGTTGACAGGGTGCATTGATTTGAACTGTCCCCTTAAGGACTATTTTTAGCCCTTTGGGATCTCAGCTGCGATCGCCAGAGAGACGCCAGCAAGCGACCTATACAGACCTCTCTCACTCACCCCTCTCACTTCTACTTGTTGATGACTACAGTTTGATGGCAGACGACACCTTCAAACAGACATTTACACTTTCTTTCTTTCTTTCTCTTCATTCTGAGATACAATCTCGCCTTTTTTAAATAAACCCTGTGTTGTTGTTTTGTTAAAAGCAATGTCGTTTGGCCTTGTGTTTATTTAAGTAATTATTAGGAGAGAAATGCACAACATTTCTCACCTATGAAAATGGTGACCCGAAATGAACACAGACCTTTTGATTACAAAGTGGCATTTCTTATTTTGAGCAAAATATAAAAAAAACAAGAAGGGACCAAATCACAAAGGCAGAAAGACTGGAAGAGATATTTTTTTTTTTTTTTTCACAAAAAGAACTTCGACGAAAACAAGAAAGTTATTCATTTTCCTTTTGTCGCCATCGCTGATACAAACAGCGACGGCGCGTTCAAAATCAAAGAAGAAAACAATAACAAAAAAACTTTGAAATGGGTTTCCCCGTCTCTCTCTCTTCTAAAAAACAAAAAAAAGAAGAAAAAAACTGAAGACCTTTGTTCCAAAAATGTTTATTTATTTATTTTTTAATGGCCAACTATGCTGTAAGTACAGTATTCACTTCGTTTTTCTCACACACACACACACAATTCTTAAATCTTTCCTGTCCCAATCCATACTATTATTAAAAATGGGTTTTTGCATCCTGTTTACTTATTACTTATTTATTCTTATTAAGAGACGTTGCGAGCCTATCCTTGTTTTATCGTTATTTCCATGGCAGGTGCTCATCTGAACTCCAATCTCTGGTCCCCCCTCGCCAATCTTTCACGAAAAACACCCGTCTAGCTGAATCCACTGTGAAAAATTTCCCCCACTCTATATCTGTGCCTAAGTCAAAACGCAGATTCCATGAACAAAGCTTCTTTCTTAGAATTGCACGCCTGTGGAACTCTGTTCCGTCTGCCTGCTTCCCACCTGACTACAACTTGGATGTGTTCAAGTCCAACGTTAACAAATTCCTAATGAACCGCCCCCTTAAGTAAACACATCAGCAAATCTCCACACTAACGTAATGTACTTGCAATAACCCTTATCCCTGAGTGGGTTCCGGGCCTTGATAAGTGGTGACCTCTGTGTAAAAAAAAACGGGAAAATTCACATCATTGCATCTCCAGTTGTTCAACTATTATAATCTCACTTGTAAGCGGTTGAATAAATTTGTTAAACGTTCTCTTTCGTCCTCGTATCATTTTTATGTGGTTATTTCACAGACAACACTCATTTTAAAACCTGTATTCCCACAACATTTCGACCAATGTGACCTTCAGCCTTTTTCAGCTGTATCTTGTCGAACTTAAGAATCTGTATGAAATTTCAAATAGAACCCTTTATTTAATCCACAGGGGTAGCATGCTCGTGTTCAATGCACCATGTTGGTGCTACCAGATCAGACTGCCTGAAGATATTAGCTTCCTAAGACGAAATGCACCTAAAATTAATGTTTTTAGTTTTTCTACTTCTTTTTGCAAATCTTAATTATGTTCTGCACTCCCCCCCCCATTTTCCTTCTTTCCATTCCCTCTTTCTCTTTCCTCTACTTCCTAACTGGTCTCCTAACTTATAATGTACCGAACATTAATACTGTAACCATTTTCCCTCTCCCATTGAAAAACTCATTCATGTTCTGCAGGGCAGGGAATAAAAATGATACAATCCATTATAAGACAAGCAAACCAAACACTACAAACTAGCGATTGTAGATACAAAGAGCTTGAAGAATAAAAACCTACAAAATTACTGGATGCAACATGAATATTATTTCCAAAATAACTGCATTTGGCATTAAATAACCCAAAAAGGGTTGATATGCCGTAAAACAAAGCAAGCAAACCAAACCAAACTGTCCACTATGATCGACTAGAAGTTTTAAATAATTTGCGATAGTATTCTTAGTAACATCCGCACTGACGATTGGACCTTCAACCTCCATGATACATTATCTGTTACGCTATGCCCATGGATTACATAAATGATTCTATTCAAAAATGTACAGATTTACGAGTTTGACGAAAAAACTTCCGAGTTCAACAAGATACTTCTAAAGAAGGTCGGAGATTACATTCGCTAAAATGTTGTGCGAATAAGACTCAAAGGAAAACAGTAGTCTGTAGAATCCAAATAATAAAAAATTATCACTCCTCATCACAAAAATTAAGAAACCAATTAAATTCTTTTATTTTTTTAACTATTTTTTTTTTTTATTGCCTTTTTATTTTTTGGAGTAATATTCTGAGCTTTTGTTACAAACATACACCTACTCTTTATTATAGTAAGGATAATTCTGCGCATCTCATTTTATTTAATATTTTTTGTTTTTGCTGTTTTTAGAGAAAGCACCTGTCTCTGAAATGCTTCTGTCCCAACTAGAGACTCCATTATCATCTCCTGTGAAAGAGCTTCAGAAACCAGATCTATTTCAATTATTAGAAGTTGTTCCTTTTAATATGAATGATGACACGAACTAGTAAGTAAAAAAATATATTTTTGCTTTTATTACCAAAACAAATTTGAAACGTTCTTGTCTCTTTGAATGTCATATTATTTGTGGAGCTGTCCAGAGTTTTAATTCCTGTAAATTATGTAAATCACAGAAAAGTAAAAGTAAAAAAGTTGAAATATTTCTAATCCGTTTAGGACAAAATCTGAGTAAAAATACTTATGCCCAGATAGGGGTTGAACTTATGACCTCTGCTTATTTATTTTCTTTTTTTTTAAATTTTGAAACAAACATAGATAACTATAAATAGCTATTTATGTTTGTTTCAGAATTTAAAAAAAAAGGTTGATAATATGGATAATTTGGGCCATTATTCTTAACTTGATTTTCACCAGATTTAGACCATCACACAATGGATAAATGCATTGATTACAATCAGTTCTAAGTGACAATGAAATTTCAATCCTTACTATAAGCAATAATAATAATAATAATAATAATAGTAGTAGTAGTAATAGTAATAATAGTAATAATAATTAATACTTCTACTGAGTCATGTCTGATAGAAGGAGAACAGTTTACTCCTTTGGATTTTAAAATTCCATATAGATTCCTTAGTTCAACGTAAAGATTCCCAAATTTGAAAATATATACCTGGAGAAGGTTGGTGGTTATTTTCATGGCAAGTGCTCGACTGAACTCCAATCTATGGTCCCTCTTTGTCAAACTTTCACAAAAAAATACTCAACTAGCTACAACCACTATATACAATTTCCCCACTCCTTATCTATGCCTAAATGCAGATTCCATGAACAAAGCTTTTTTTCCCAGAACTACCTGCCTGTGGAACACTGTTCTGCTGGCCTGCTTCCTGGTTGAATACAACATGGTAGTCTTCAAATCCAATGTAAACAAGTTCTTGTTGATTCGTCCCCATAAATAATAAAATTCTACCCAATTTATACCATTAACGATAACTATGCTACCACCTTACATTCATTAACCATTATCCTCGAGTGGCCTTCGGGCCTTGATAAATGGTGACTCCCAAGTAAAAAGAAAAAAATATTGTGAATATAACTACCAAGATGAAAATAATAAATAGTACTTATCCAGAACCTGACCCAACTTCACGTTGGCATCTTCCAGCAGGTTACGATAAGCATCTGAAAAATGCCAATGCGATTAGCCAATCAACAATCAGCTGTCAGCAGATAAGTTTTAATGAAATTGTGAAAGTCACTTTAACAAAAAATTTTTTTGTTTTAAATTGAAAATGAATTGTAGCACACTACATGAAGTTTAAAAAAAAATGGCCACCCAAAAGATTTAGCAAAACAAATATTAACAGAAAACCTTTTGAAGTAAAAAAAGAAAAGCCCCCCCCCCCCTTAAAAACGATTTAACAAAAATAAAAATGTTAAATACTTTTCTTTCTTTGAAAAAGAAAAAGAAAAATCATTTTTTACAATTGTTTCTGTGTTTTTATTGTGGAAAAGTAGTTATTTGCAAGTTTTCTCATCATTAAAAAAGATTATTTGAAACTTTCCTTGAAAAAAAAAAAACTTTATATACTTTGCTTGAACAAAACATACTTATCTTGAAAGCGAAAAAATTTCTTTCACAGTTGTTTCCTTGTTTTCGTAAAATAAAACAAAACAATTTATTTAAAAACATTGATTTAAAAAGAACATTATGTATACTTTTCTTGAAAAACAAATGTTTTTCTTTTTATATAATTACATTTACAGTAACTATTTTCTTGTTTTACAATTTTGTTTTTAGCGTTTTACTTTTACCATCTCTGACAGTCTCCACGGAAGATGTGGACACAAAGTTTGGTTAGATTCTGCATAAATACCTAACAAATCATACAAACTTTTTACATTTGTATTAGTGATGTGATGATTCCAATATTTTTCCCGGCTCCAATACAGTTGTTGATTTTAATCGGAATTATTGATCGTGATGCTTTTTAAATTTCTTAATATGGAGTTGTTTTTTGTGTCTGAGGTTGCATTACCGCAAAAACCCATGTAACGTGTGTATATATTTTTACAAACGTAAAAACCCATGTAACGTGTGTATATGTTTTTACAAACGTAAAAACCCATGTAACGTGTGTATATATTTTTACAAACGTAAAAACCCATGTAACGTGTGTGTATATTTTTACAAACGTAAAAACCCATGTAACATGTGTATATATTTTTACAAACGTAAAAACCCATGTAACATGTGTATATATTTTTACAAACGTAAAAATACATTGTGGGTGTGATCTTTAGGGTTTAGTTTTACTAGTAGTTTTAAATTAATAAATATTTATTATTTCATTATTAATACGAGTCGTGGAAAATTAAGTTTTAGACAAAGAAAGGCACAAATTTCTTCAATTCCGATACTCCTAAACTCCTATTCCGATACTCCTATTCCAATTCCGAGCCTCCTAAACTCCAATTCTGATACTCCTAAAAGTTCTGATTTTTTTGATTCCCGATTCCAATTAATCATCACAACACTAGTTTGTACTGAACTTTTATAACCTGAAAGGGCCATATTTAGTAATTGTTTTCATAGATAAATAACAAACAATATTAAAGCTGTGTTTATGTGTTTTTTATTACGAAACGATTAATACAACTCGTCCCATTTTCAAAACTTTCTAATGATTATCATACAAGCTAATTTATTTGTTTTTAGTGTCCTTAGTCCAAAAAGTGTCAATGAAATTAACATCAAATGTTGGCAAAAGGAGAAATTCTGTGACGAGATTTCTACCTTAAGACTTGCAGGTAAGTTTATTATAGTATATCAGTTAATTTTTATTTTTATTTCGGACTATTAGTCTCATCTTTATTAGTTGTTGTTTGTTTGTTTTTATTGGTTCACAACGTTTCGGCCAACTTCCTCTGGCCTTCGTCAGGTGGTAACCGCGACGGATAGGAACTTCGAATCTCCTAACTGCATTCTCAGCCATCACTGCCATCCAAAAAAAAAAAAAAAAAAAAAAAAAAAATTCCAATTAAGGAATAATATATAAGTATATCAGTTGTTTTTTTTTTTTGTATCTTGAAACATGAATTAAAAAAAAAATTTTTTTTGTGCAAAATTAGTGGGAGTTTAGCCATTTTGTAGAGTTAGCCATGTTTCTAATTACCACACTGAGCCTACTTGAAAAGAAGTGCGATACTATGGACCCCCCCCCCCTCCGCCCTCAAGCGTTAGGAAGTGATTTTTAAAAAATGAGGAAGAACTATAACAAAAAGAGGAAATAAATTGATCAACAGAACGGAGATATGAGACGTAAGGTTAATAGGAAGACAATATGGGAAGTCATTCACAAATGCACACAAAGGCACTTGAAATAGGATTGTTAATCAAGGTGTTGCAGTAGCTGGGACAAGACAGAAAATAAATCCAAGGTTTACTTTCTGCGCTTCTGCTGGCGGAGGTGGGAGGGGTGGAGGTTAATAAATTCTGTTTCATCCAGAAGAGAGGCATGGCTTCACCTCTTTATTAGAGCAGAGAGTGCAAGTGGACTCTTTCTCAACGGAAATCAGACTCGGCTCTAAGGAGACCGCCACTGATAAGCATTTCTCATTCATCAGCATGTGTGTGTGTGTATATATATATATATATATATATATATATATATATATATATATAACAGAAAATATTTGATGTTGTCTAGAGAAAAAACAACTTATGAGCACCTATAAAGGCGAACAATGCCTACTGGAGAGAACTTGAATGCCTACTAGACACTGTCCTCGAGTGTCTAAGGTCTCTCTATATAGGGTTTTGTCAGAACAACATGGCATGAGGATACTTTTCCCTAGAAGTAAACTCTGACCAAATAATCAAAATCACATGGTATTCGCAGCCCTAATACGATCTTTTCACTAATGCTAACCCACATTAGCTTTTGCAAGGAATAGTGCACCTTCTCCAAGTGATGTTACCTAAAGTAATAGCACGAAGCTGGATACTACACCAGACTAAATAAATTCATGTCCTCGAATCCAGTAAGACCAAGAGCCCAAAACCATAGATATATACAGCTATATATGAAAATGGTTAATTGGGGAGAGGAAAATTATGTTCTCAGTTTCTTTACTAACTCAGTGCTTGAGAGATAAAGAAATTTAATGGGACATTTGAATATCTATGTATCTCATATAGAGTTCAAGTGTTATCCCCAGGTAGTGGGTCCCTTGATTTGACTGAAGTAAAATAAAACGAGTTATTTTACAGGTAGTGTTATGGTGGGAGTGTTCCTTGCTGTCTTGAGTTTGCAGCAGTTGAGGACAGTTTCCAGCTGGTGATAGTGGATGGATGTTTGTGGCTCAAAGCAGATCAAGATGAGCTGACATCAACCGACAACAAAGACGCCTCAACAGATGACTAAGAGATGATGTCACCCACGTATCACTAATGGCTGCAGAATGTGTCAAAGTTGGTGTTTCCTGTGGGTTTTCTCTTGTTTTGTATTTTCATACATGTGAGCTACTCTGTTTGCCACCTCGGCAGTTGCTAATATGCGAGATAATGCCACGGTCAGAATAGAAGATGAAAAAGAAAACCATGGAAATGGCATTCTGGTTGACCATGGTTGTCGAGATTCCTAATTGCACAGAAGAAAATAGTTACCAGAGTCTATTTATCTCCCTTCCACAGCGGGAATATGTGAAACAAGATCAGGAAAGTTGGACTTGAAACCAGTGTTTGAGAAGATAAGCACTCTGGCCGAACAAAAATTACTTGGGCAGCCCCATCAGCATTCTTCAGTCGGGGGTGATCTTCAGGCAATTGGCAATAAACTAACCCCTTATCAGAGGATGAGAAAACAAACCTTGGGAAGGTGGACTTCCTGAAACTGTACTGGACAATACTTAATTAATAATTAGGAGAAAGGATTCGACTTTTGTAAAAATAACATCGTCTGATGATGTCTCTAGTTGGTTATAACTAGTTAACTGAAACATACTCATGAATGTGTAGCAATACTAAAATGTAAAAATAAATAAAATGTATAGAAATATGTTTTTTTTTTCTTTTCTCTTCCCTGTAACCTTTTTTTCTACTCTACAGAAGAGATGTGAGCCTGTCTCTACTTTATCATTATTTTCATGGCAAGTGTTTGTCTGAGCTCCAATCTATGGTTTCCCCAGCCTGACTTTCATGAAAAGCACTAGTCTAGTTGAAACCGCTATCAATAATTTCTCTCACTCTTTATCTGTGCCTAAACCTAAACATAGATTGCATGAACAAAGCTTTTTTCTTAGAACTGCACGTCTGTGGAAGTCTGTTCATTTCTCTGCTTTCCAGCCGACTACAATATTGTCGTCTTCAAGTTCAATGTAAACAAGTTCTTCTTGAGCCATCCCCTTTAGTAATCCAATTTAGCAAATTTCCTCTACTAACGATTGCTACAATATTGTCCCATTGACTACTGTACACTCATTAACCTTCTCAAGTGACCTTCGTGCTTTGATAATGTGTGACTCCTTTGTAAAAAAAATATAAATATTTATGTTATATATATATATAACATATAAAATTATGAGATGATAAAAATTGGTTACATTTCGTCAGACACACACACTATAATATATATATATTTATATATATTATAGTGTGTGTGTGTGTTTGACAAAATGTAACCAATTTTTATCATCTCATAATTTTATTAATATAGAAATTACGATTGGTTTACAACTTCATAGCAAATTGTTTCTTATCTTTACAGAGCCTATTATTGAAGCACGTCCTTTTATCCAGAATTATGTCAGAACTGCACTGGAGCATATGAATTTCTCCACAGAAAATATCCCAAGTGAAATAGAGCTAGCTTTGAATTGGGATCCATTTCAAAACGTGACTATTATCAAAAAGCAGCTTCTCGAAACTTTGGACATTGAAAACCAAGTTCCCATCTGTGAAAATTTGGATGATATGTTTGTCAAAAACAGGGAAATTATTGAAGGCAAGTTTGCTTTTATTTTTTTATTTATTTACTTTTTTTCCGGATCAATTATAGTTGAGGCACCACCAAAATGAACAGTGGTCAAATGGACATATTTTGGCTTGACACCAATATCTTAAATTTTTACTGCCTATTGAATCATAAAGAAAACAATACACACATTTTTATCTGATGCTACCATATCAGGCTGTCTGAAGATACTGGCTTCCTGACTTAAAATATGCAAAACATTGATGTTATTGTTTTTTTTTTCTTTTCCTTTTGCAAAACTCAATCATGTTCTGCAAAACTAAAAACAAAGCCAACAATTTTCCTCTACAAAACAAGCAAAGCCAAACAATTTGAATAAATATTTAAAGATATAAACACCTTTAAGCATAAAAACTTTTACCAAAATGAATGGATTCAGTATTAAATAACCTGAAAAGTGTTGATATGTCATAAAACAAAGCAACCAAACCAAACATCATTAATAAATATTTGAAGATATAAATATCTAGAAGCATAAAAACCTTTACCAAAATGACCTGATTTGGCATTGAATAACCCAGAAAAGGTTGATATGACATAAAGCAAAGCAACCAAACTTTATATTCCAGACTGGATGATAAATTCTATAAAAGGACATAGATACCAGGTGATTGTTTGGTGCTTACACAGTTTAGCAAACATTAAAAACAAAGATAAAGAAAAATGAAGTTCTCATTAAAAAAATTAGTACTTGTACAGTTGAATCAAAACATTAAAAAATTAAAATATTGAAAAAAAAGTTATAGTGTACGTATCCGTTATGGAATGAAGTTCTCCGAGAAAAAAAATTCCACTCAATTTGATCAAGTAGATTTTTTTTTTTACAACAGAAAAACAATTTGTTATGACACTGAGCAAAAGGTAGCCATGTTTGAATTTTCAGACCATGAGGAAGGAAGAGAAGCTATTATTTAGCATGGAAAGTGGGTTTTTGGCGCTTTAGACTTGTGTTGTCTCCCCATTGTCTTCCTTTCCTCATGGTCTGAAAATTTAAACATTGCTACCTTAAGCTCATTTCTTTTTTCGGAGAACTTCATTCCATAACGAGATTCTAAGTTATATTCTATACAGTATTACTTTTTTTTCAATATTTTCACTTTTTAATGTCTTGATTAAACTGTACAATTATGAAAAAAATTTGCTTAATTTGATCAAGTAGTTTTTTTTTGTTCGATTTTTTTTTTTTTTTTACAGAGGAAAATCAAATTTTAGTGATTAAGTTATCTCCCCCGGTGCCACCTCTTTGTAGCTGAAATTGCAAATATGGCGGCATCGTGATGAGTCTCACTAAAATTTGATTTTCCTTTGTTAAAAAAAAATCTTTACGATATAGATATACATGTCTGTGTAGGAAAGCAAATATCGTACATCAAAAATCTCCATCTAATTCTTGTCAAAACACACATGAAATTGTAATAATTTTATTAAATTTTAAAATGATTCTTTGAAAGAAAAAGAAAAAAGAATGCTTAAAATTATTCAGAACAGTAAAAGTAATCGTGTCAAATTTTGTTAAACTTCAAGAATTAGCTGGAGTTATCTCCCTTGGCACTAAAATTACTAAGATGGTTGCATCATGATTGGTCTCACTAAAATTTGATTTTCCTCTGTAAATAAAAAATTACTTGATCAAATTAAACGATTTAAAAAATATTTTTGAAAACTTCATTCCATAACAGGCATGTACATCACAGAGAATTTATTTTTATAAGAATTTTATTTATTATGTTTTTTTATATACTTGCTAAACATTATTTACATTAAAGAGATTAGCCCAAACTAGACCCCTATATGAAATTTAAAACAGAGAAAAATCTAATTCATGACTATATAGAGCAAGGAAGTAATGTAGAGAAAGAAAAATGTCAAAAAGTCTTGTAAATGATGTTTCTGACAATCATTTCATGCGGACTGAAGAAATAATCCAACTTGTCATGTAGATGTCTGATAATTTTGAAATGATTCAATGGATTGCCAAGCATCTGTTAATAGTCAATTCTTGGAGGTGTGAAATTTGTAATTTGCCATGCGCATTGAACCGTTATTCAAAATCGGTTGATGGTTGGAGATGAAAATGTTCAAAAGATGAATTTTATTATTCAATACGTTAAAACCTTTTTAGGTGCTTGTACAGTTTAAGCAAGACATTAAAAAAATGAAGATATTGAAAAAAGTTGCCTGTTGTGGAATTAAGTTCTCTGAAAAAAATTTCCCTTAATTTGATCAAGTAGTGTTTTTTTATGGCGAGAAAACAATTTCTTATGACACCGAGCAAAAAGTAGCCACATTTTGATTTTTTTTTTTACCAAGAGGAAGAAGAAAAGCTATTATTTAAGGTAGGAGGGTGTCAGCATTTTAGACTGAGTTATCTCCCCATGGCGCACCCCCTTCTTTCCTCATGGTCTAAAAATTCAAACATGGCTACCTTCAGCTTGCTGTCATAAAAACAAGTACCCTTTTCTTTTTTTTTTTTCAAACAACCTGTATTTACAAACAATTATCTTTATAATTTATATATCTATATAATTATAAAACTTAAATGACCTTGTGACGAGTGATGTAACCCACTTTCTGATTTACAACATCCAGTTGCGCATGCGCGCATAAAAATTAACCCATAACAACGTAAACAAATAAATACAAATCGCTTCTTTTGCAGATTTTTACCTGAACACTGAAATATTAACATTATTTTTTCGAAATTCTTATTTAACATGGGAAGAGTGGGGGTGTTTTGCAACTATTGTTTATTACAACTATGCTGTCGCTATTTTCTTACAACTAAACAACTTTAACCCGTTGACAAACATAAGAACAATTGTAGTAAAGCCAAGACTACTACTACTACTACTCTCTATCCGTCCCTTTTCCTTCCTTCCTTCCTTCCTTCCTTCTTTTTTTAGTTTTTGTTTACATTTCTAGATACAAAATAGTTGTGTGAGAACGATGAATTTGTTGACACATTTACTAATCTGTTTTGATATTAGTTTTATTTTATTTTATTTATTTAGGTTTTATTTTTTTGCTTCAGGTTTTATTAATTATTTGTTTTTAAATTTTAAGTTTCTATAACATGGTTGAAGGATTCCAATATGGTTTTTCATTCTTATGTTTCTCATCAGTAGGTTCATATGCATTTTTGCTGCTAAATGACTTTTGTCGGCGTTTGATTCATAGGAAAATCATGTTTAATTTTCGATTTTTGAGCGATTATTCGGAAAAATAGGTAACTTTACACGAATAGGGAGGATTTTTTTTTTCATGTTTAAGTGATCCGTCCATGATTTTTCCTTTTAATATACTTTCATAGAAATGTTTCTGTTATGTCAAAAAAAAACAACTATTTTCTTTACGTCACAAGTGTCACGCTCATACATGAATTCCATAGCTAATATAACATACTGACCCAATGGGTCACGGGTAGTCTAGTAATTTATATTTATATCTCTCAGTTTAAGTTTCTACATAAAACTCAAACACAGCATCCATTTTCTTTATAGATCCCTAAAAAATATGAAACAAGGGAGATAACTCTTAGTAGTTTAAAGAAGTTAATAACATTTAGTACTTGCCTTCACAGATTTTTATTTTAAAAAAGGCGGGCGGGGGCATATATGAAATATTGATTTACAAGCGTAATAAAATAAAAAAAAATAGAATAATAAAAATTTAAAAAATATCTAAAAAAAAAAAAAAACAAAAAAAAAACTGAATGAATGTCTTTGTTTAAAAATGATATTTTTTTCAGCTGAAAATGAAGACCCAACTTTGGATCCAGTTGACCTTCATAAAACAATGCAATGGTCGTCATCATCAATTTATAATTATAAAAGCAAAATGACATCATCAAAAAAAGGTAATAAAGTTTTACTCTTTGCTAGAATTTTATCATTTTTATTTATTTATTTTTTTGTTCGTTTTCAATATTTCAGAAAGATTAAATCAAGACAGTATAGGGAAACGTGTGCAGAATAGGAGACTTTATTGGTTTGGTCACATTGCATATGAATGTTTCAGTTTGATGTAGAACAATTTTGCAAGGGAAAACCAAGGAAAGCATTAAAGGAAGTATTTCAGAGAAAGGGAGATAGATACCCATCCAGAGATAGGATAGTTTGCAAGTAGACGTTTAAAACAGATATTAAACCAATATGTGGTGATAATGATAAGGTGAATTTCATGAAGTCGTATATATATATATATATATATATATATATATATATATATATAATAAATTCCACAGCCAAACAACGTCGCAGCCCACAAGAGCCATGAAAGTCAACAAACCGGAAGTCCAAGACTCGAGTTTCGCCCTCATTTGGGCTCATCAGTTAGACACATCCGAACTCAAGATTCGAAACCTGAGCCTCTTGCATGCGAGGCAAGCACTCTACCAACTGAGCAAACGCCTCGCACACAAGAATTTCTATTAACCAACACACACACACACACATATATATATATATATATATATATATGAACAATCTATTTCATGTGGGTTGGTCTTGTTTAATTTGATTGTTTTGTTTTACGATATGATATATATATATAAGTGAAATCTGACCAGTGAGGGTTGAGGGTATGCATTGCATGAAGAGAAAATGCATAAGAATGATACAATAAAAGTGTAATGTGAGTCTTAAAGACAAGCTTATGTATGAGGGTTCTTGGGTTAGTTCATGTAGAACAGCTGAAGTAGCTGGGTCAATAGGCAAGGGTAGGTTAATGGAAACATAGGAATTGATAAGGACGGATTTGAGAAAAAGAGGGATAAATAAAAACCTGGTCAGAGATAGGTTGTGATGATGTTGGTGTAGTCATTTACTTTGTACAGTCATAGCCAATGTGGAACCAACATTTGACGTAGGTTGTGTTTTGACCATAACTGATATTCAATATAGCAGAAAGATTAAATCCGGACAGTATAGAGAAACGTCTGCAGAATAGGAAACGATGTTGGTTTGATCACATTGACAGAATGAGTGACAGTTCTTGGGTTAGTAGATGCAGAACAGTTGAGGTAGCAGGGTTAGTTTGCTGGCAAAAATTAAGGAAAATAAGAATGGATTTGAGAGAGAGAAATAAAAACCTGTCTAGAAATAGGTTAGTTAGCTGTCAACACATGTCAGTATGTAAAATAGACTTTAAACTGAATTGGATGATGATCATGATGACTAAATTATTAGCTTTGAAGAATTAGTATGTTTAATATTCTATTTCATAAAGTTTTGTAACTCAAGGGTAAAGAATATAAATTTAAACTCAGCACACATAATGGATTGCTAAAATTAATTGTGTGTTACATTTGCTATACATATGTGTTTTAAAAAGTACATGACGTTTTTAAATGGTTATAACGGAGAAAAGCATTTCGTTTATTAATAGTATGTCTATGGCAAACTATAAAAACATTAAATGATATTGTTACATATCAGAGACCCTATGTCAATGGCGATTAAGTTAGGTACTGTGAATTTTAACAAGGTCGCACTGAGTGCATGATAACTCAGATCTGAAAAACGTCTCCTCCAACAATGCAGTCCACATCTTGCATTTCGGATTATGGCATCTCCAGGTACAGCTTTTCCTAATTTTTTTTTTAGATGACAAAGATGCTCGCATGCCTGACATTTTTCATTGTGCCAATCAGCTTCTTCTCTTTGGCTAATTGGATAACAGACTCTTAAGATTGGAGTTTTTTGCTTTTTAACTGCTATAGATTCATTTTGTTAATTGCTTGTAAACTTTGACCAAAAATTTATTGAATTGAAAAATTAATTGAATTGTTTTCTCATCTGCTAGCTTGAATTTAGCATATCTCATTTCTTTGCATTATCTGGCCGGAAATGCTCAGATTTATTCCGGTAACAAAACTGCATAAGTACCATAATTTTTCCTGTTGTCAATTAAGAGTTTTGGTTTATTATATCACTGTTTATATATCAAATTTTGTTTTGAAAACTTGAATTTTGTCTGGAGAAGGCCTTAAAAAAATTTGAAAAAGTCCTTGAAAATGGATATTGAAAATCTGAATGAACCAACCCTTTTATGTCTAGACATGTAGTGTGTGCTTAGTGGTGTCTGGCTGTGTAGTAAGTTCTTATTAATAGTTGTATCTGGCTGTGTAGTGAGGGCTTAATGTGTGGCTATGTAGAGAGATTTTAGTTGTTTTTGCTATATAGTGATGGCTTAGTTGTGTCTGGCCATTTAATGAGGGCTTAGTTGTAGGTCTTAGTTGTTTTTGGCCATGTAGTGAGGTTTTAGTTGTTTTTGGCCATGTGGTGAGGTTTTAGTTGTTTTTGGCCATGTAGTGAGGTTTTAGTTGTTTTTGGTCATGTAGTGAGGTCTTAGTTGTTTTTGGCCATGTAGTGAGGTTTTAGTTGTTTTTGGCCATGTAGTGAGGTTTTAGTTGTTTTTGGCCATGTAGTGAGGTTTTAGTTGTTTTTGGCCATGTAGTGAGGTCTTAGTTGTTTTTGGCCATGTAGTGAGGTTTTAGTTGTTTTTTGCCATGTAGTGAGGTTTTAGTTGTTTTTGGCCTTGTAGTGAGGTTTTAGTTGTTTTTAGCCTTGTAGTGAGGTCTTAGTTGTTTTTAGCCACGTAGTGAGGTCTTAGTTGTGTCTGGTTGTGTAGTCAGGGCTTGTTGTGTCTGGCCATGTATTGTGGGCTAAGTGTGTCTGGCTGTGCAGTGTGGACTAGTAAAGTGTGGCCGTGTATGAAGTTCAAGAGATATAAGTGCCGATCTGGGCACTAGTCTAACAGATGTGAAATGATCTTTAAAGATCATGGTGCATGTGGTTTAAAAATATAAATACATTAACTTGTATATGAAAGAATTAACTACGTTGAAAATGACAAATTGAGGAGAACAGCAAGTTAAATATTTGGCAGTGAAGAGGCCACATCGAAGTTAAGAGTTGACATGAATTACAGAGTCAGTGAAAAAGAGTGCTGCCAATTTTCATGTTGATTACAATAAATATACACAAAAAAATAGAACTGACGAAGAAGTATTTTGTCGGTACTTGTTTATATTGGTGATCTTTTAAACCAACGCATTTCAGCTGAAAACATGATGTACTGACATGTCAAGCCTGAATTAGTATAAATTCAAAAAAATTATGAAAAATAATGCAGAAGTATTTTAAATAAAAATGAGCTACAAATACAGTCTGGATTCAAGATGGCGGTACAAATGAAAAAAGATCCAGGCTTTAGTAAAAATTATCAACTGCAGTTACCTCCGTCTGGATCTTGTAAACTTAATTAAACATCTGTTAAAATTAATTAAATAAATTGCAAAACTCAAAAAAAATTTCATTTTTATTTGTGAATTATTTTTCTACTCAATCAGATTTTATAATTTTAGGAATTTATACTAATTTTGCCATGGCAGGTAAGTACGTAGTACTCTTTTCACCTAAAATGCATTTGTTTAGAAGATTACCGATATCAACACACATCTTTTTGTCTTTAATAATTCCTTTTTCAGTTCTTGTTACTGATGTCAATTTAGGTTTAAATCCGCTTGACGATTTCTTTTTGATGAGGTTTGGCAGCAAGAATTCTAAAAGAGCAGGTAAGTTAATTCTGTTTTCTCAGTAAGTATTTTCTTTAAAAAAAAAAACATTTAAAAAGTTTTTATTTACCCCCAAAATGGCATATTATTACTAAAGTGTAAAGAGCTACTGTGATAGGAGCTAGATTCATAGGAGGCGAGGCAACCTGAGTGGGGAGTTGGACAGCAATATGTTTGTTCACACACATTTACATTTCATCATGTTAGTGTAACAGAGCGTGTATTAGTGTGTGGGAAAATATCAGCAGGAGCTGTAGGATAGTGGGTTTGCAAAGATAGGAGCAGTAGCCTAAAAAGCACATATGTAAATTAGAAAGGGCTTGCATGACCAGAAAAAGAATGGGCTTGCATGACCAGAAAAAAAAAAGGACAACATGCGGTCGGAAAGAAGAAAAGGGCGCGCCGAGTAAGATGGACGTGTGAAAGTCAATAGGTGAGAAATGGCTGACTATGGCTAACATGAGGCCGAGGGAGAAAGAAAAATGTGACCAGGTGAGATGGACATGTGACCAGGTGAGATGGACATGTGGCCCTGTGGTGGCGGCAAGAGACTTTTAAGCTGGTGTTAAGATGGCGGGGTTTTGTTTATCTAATGGGAGACGAAATGAACAGTAAAAAAAAAAAACAAGATGCAAGCATTGTTTGGAAAGTACGGTAATAAATGTCTTTGCTAAAACAGTAAAAAGCTGAGTCAGATTTATTTTTTTTTTTTTGTTTGTTTGTTCCTTTTTGATGATACCAGATGGCATGGAGGTCTAAAAGATGTTTGAACTGTAACGGAGACACATCTTTTTTCATTTGTACCACCATCTTGAATCCATAATTTATTATACATTTTAATAAATGTATGACAATATATATATATATATATATATATATATATATATATATATTTATTAAATAATCAAGGCACCTTGTAGTAAACCTAAGTTCCGTACATTACAATGCTTTCATGATAAAAAAAGCATATGAAATCTCCTGCTACTTTTTTTTTATATTTGCAGAGAAAGAAAGTCCAAACAAATCCGAAACAAAGATTCCAAAGTATGATGTTCCACAAAGTAACGATTACAAATTCATCGAAAATATTCTCCATGTTACCATCACACGTAAGTGTAAAGACTAGCAAGATTACCTGGCGTTGTCCGGAGCAAAAATTTAATATATTTCTATTAAAATTTCTATCTCTTTACCTCTCTCTCCATCTGTCTCCCCCCCCCCCAACCCAGCCTCATGTTTTCTCCTCCTTATCCCCAAACCATCTTTCTCAGCCCATTTCTCTCTAGCTGGTCATACATACAACTCTGCTTTATAAGATAGATCACTTTATGCCTTGTTCACTGTGCACTCGCAGGGGACCATGCCTGCTTCACTTGTGTTTTGTACATCAAATCATGATAAATATTTCGATTTTTTTTTTTTTTTTTTTTGTGCATCTACACCATAATAAAGAAATTCAAAACTTTTAATATTGAATTTGAAGGCAAACCAATAGTCTCTACTTAACTGTTTTGTTACAGTAATGAATATATCCAAAAATTATGAAAAACGATAAGGTAGATAAAAATATATTAAAGAAAACATTTTTTGACTAAAATTAGCAAAGATAAAATGTTTGGCTAAAAGATCACTGGAGAGTTCCAAGGAGAGGTAAATGGTATATAACTATTACCAATTTTTTTTTTTTATTATTATTAATTGTGACTTAAAAATATGAGTTACTTGCCTTGGTTTAAACATAATTGAGTTACTTCCCTTGTTTTCATGTCATGTGTTTCCAAAGAAAATATTGCAAGGGTTTTTAACAATAAATAATTTATTTAAATATTGTGGTAATATTCAAGTGCTTCTGATGTGCTAATTAAGTAGATGTCGTTTTCAGTTGAAATTAACACAAACGGTCAGAAGATACTATTTATTGTTTGATTTTTAATTGATGTTTTCTTTTTCTGAATTTTGCTATTATAGTGTAATTGCACCGGTTTTTTTTTTTTTTGTTTTTTTTTTGTCTTTTTTTATAATCAATCAATTATAGCAAACACATATTTTTTTAATGATTTTAAGGCGCTCTGTGTTTTAGCACCTTCCGTCATTTTCCGTAGACCGCCTGGATAATTCTGTCGCTAGTATGGTCCTTATACTGCATAAGTATCGTAATCATAAACAAAATACTTATTTAACATATTTTTTATCATTTTAGGTGATTTTGATTTTTTGCTGCAAGAAATTTCAAATTCTGCTGAGCCATTTATGAAATTACTGAAGACATCAGGAGATTTAAGTGCAGGCAAATTATTTCAAGATCTTCAACCCGAAATGACTGGATTTTTATTAAATCAGAAACAGAAAAGAATTCTGGAGGCTGGCAAAAAGGGTATGAACACATTTCTTAGTGTTTGTCCTGAATTCCCCCTATGTTAAAAAACAAAAATAAAGAAAAATCTATACAATGTACATACTTATGATGAAACAAAATATCATATTCCAAAAATCACATAAATTATTTTTAAATAAGAAAATCAAATTTTACGAGTAACCCAAGAGTGACTGACTGTCTTGTCTGACATTTTGTAAGCAATCTAAAAAAAAAAAAAAGGGAAGATAACTCAACCAATTCAAACTTGTGAGATTTATGTTACAATCCCTACGAATTCCCGTCATTATTTTAAAAAAATTTAAATGATTTTCTTTATAAAAACAAAACCACTATATCAATTTATTTTTGGAATACGATATTTTTGTTTCGTCACAGGTACTTACATATAAATTTTTCTTTATTTCTGCTTTGGAAAAATCCCATTTCTCTTATTTCTCATTTATGTAGTTCTATGTTCTTTGAACGCACCAAATAAAGGAATTTAAATTAAAATAAATCCCAGAAAAATATTTTCATTATTGAAATATGTAGTTTTATTTATAATTTAAATATAATTTCGGGCATATGGCCTTGCAACTCATGCATATATGACGTAATCTAGAAGTCTAGTTTTTACAAAACTTACACATTAAATTAAGCTGTATTTCAGCAATAACACATTGAATGTTTTCTTCCAAGTAGTCTGTTGTGTCTGGTTTATCAGTGTAGAAATAGGACTTTACATATCCCCAAAGAAAATAATCTAATAATAGGGTTGAATCGTACGAACAAGGTAGCCAGTTGACAGATCCATTTCGTGAAATCATTCGTTAATCAAATGTTTCTCTCAGTAAATCAGTCGTATCATTTGCAGTTTGCAAATGCTGCTCGAGTGTCAGTCTATTCTTAATGAATTGCTAAACCAAGCTGAACTCAAAATAACTGATAGTTGCTAAATCTGCAATTAAATAAAAAAAAAAAGAGCTGTCAATTTAAAGTTCGCCACCTCTAAAAAAACAAACACAGACTACAAAAATCTATGGTCCCTCCTTGCCAAACATTCACAAAAAAAAACTTGTCTATCTTCAACCATTATCAACAATTTCTCCTGTTCTCTACCTGTGTTTAAATCTAAACGCAAATTCCATGAACAAAGCTTCTTTCCTGGAACTGTTCACCTGTGGAACTCTGTTCTGCTAGCCTACTTTCCTGCTGATTACAACATGGCCATCTTCAATTCCAATGTAAACAAGTTCTTGTTACTTGTCCTCTTAAGTAATCCAATTCTACCCAATTTCCATTCTTAATGATCACTACACTGTTGTCTCTGTGATCGTCGTATACTCATTAACTCTTATCCTTGAGTGGCCTTTGGGCCTTGGTGATGCCATTGTAAAAAAATAGTTTCACAAATTTTTATGCGTGATGTTGCTTCTTATAGTTATATGTAACAGAGCCTTTATCTTTATTGACAATGCTGCGTTACGTAAAACTTAAAATGTTTGTTTTTTAAGACCGATTTTGTCTGGCATTTAGAAAATACTTTTTTTTTTTTACAAGGTGGTCGCCACTTATCAAGACTCGGAAGCCACTCAGGGATAAGGGTTATTGCATGTACAGTACGTTAGTGTGGAGATTTAATAAAGTGCCTACTTAAGGGGGCAGTTCATCAGCAATTTGTTTTTTTTTTTTTTTACATAGGCATCACCACATTATCAAGGCCAAGAGGCCACTCAAGGATAAGGGTTAAAGAGTGTACAGTAGAAATTGGACATTATAGTAATCATTAGTAATGAAAATTTGGTAAAGTTGATAACTTATATGGAACGGCTCATCAAGAACTTATTTACGTTAGACTTGAAGACAACCATATTGTAGTCAGCTGGAAAGCAGGAAAACGGAAGACAATTCCACAGGTGTGCAGTTCTAAGAAAAAAGCTTTATTCATGGAATCTACGTTTAGGTTTAGGCAGGATAGGCTGTTTTTAGCAGATCCTGCCCAGATATGGCAGCAGTATTCCATCCTTGGACGTACTTGGCTTTTATATGAATAGAGAATTGCATCAGTAGTGAGATATCTTCTGGAGCTGTAGAAGGATCCCACCATCTTTCCAGCGACCTTGGCAACAGATTTGATGTACGTGTTCCATTTCAGATCAGATCTTTCTTTCGTAGATTCGTTCACAGGTGATGCTTGGTATACAAAAGAATTTGGTGCTTGTACATTGTGGGAGACAGGTGATAATCGCATTCCAAAAAATATTAACAATAAAACTCTTTGATATACTTACATATCAGGTTAGAATGGGTATCTGCACCAAAAAATTAGGGAAAATTATTGAATTGAATTTTAATTCAAAAATAAAAATCATTTTTATCATATTTTGCTGAACTGCCAATTGATAAATGTAGAAAATCTTTAAAGCAGGGGGAGATAAGTCTGTCATTTAACCAAGTAATAATGAATGGTGGTCGGCAAAATATGGTTGTGGGTAACTGGCCTGGAAATAGGTGTTCAGTTTATGTTGAATTTATATTGGAAAGTGATCCCTCCCTTTAAAATCTAAAAAAAAAATGTTAATTTCTTTTTCTTTTCTTTTTTTTTTTCACGGGATATTTTTTTCAGACTGTTTACATGTAGTTGCCCACAAAAAAGTAGAATCTCATTTTATTTTGGGGTAAGTTCCACTGCTTGTGATAGTAAAAAAAAATACCAAAGATATATATTATTCTTTATTCGTTTTATATCTACATTGTCCAGAATTCTCCCGTATTAAAAATCAAAAATACAGTAAAATCTTCATGATGTGCATACCTGTAATAAAACAAAAATATCTTATTCCAAAACTCATATAAATCAATTAAGTAGTTTTATTTTTAAATAAAAAAAATCAAATTTTATATGTAACAGAAAAGCGGTTGAAAACGATCCAAAAAAAAAAATGAAAACTAGGAAAGATAACTCAACAATTTGCAAAATTTATGTTGTAATGCTTATAAATACCTATTAATCGCTTAAACATTATTTAGTTTATAAATATAAAACTACATCCTTGATTAAATTACGTGATTTTTTGGAATATGACATTTTCGTTTAATCATGGGTGTGTATATCATACAGATATTTTGGCTTTTCTTCATTATTGTAGTGAAATTCGAAAATTAAAATATTGATTTGCAAGTTAAACCAATGGTATCTACTGAATTGTCATGTCACAGTAATGAACATATCCAAAAATTATGAAAAATGATAATGTAGAAAATTAGTTATTAATGAAAATAGTTATCATAGAGAATAAGTGAAAGTTGAGTTTTGCAAAAAAAAACAAAAAGAAACCAGAGAGTTCTAATTGTAGCAAAGGGAGGTAAATATGTTCTGAAAACTGAAAATCTTTGGCCAATTTAGCAAAACTTAATTTTTGCTAATTTTCTTCAAAAACTGGTATCATTAATAATTCATTTTCTACCTTATCGTTTTTTCGTAATTTTTGGATATTTTCATTACTGTGACATAACGATTCAGCAGTATCTATTGGTTTCACTTGAAATTTAATATTTCATGCTTTGAATTTTGCTATTGTAACAAAGGGGAGGCCTTTTACTAAGAACAGTGGTGGCAAGGCAAATTAATACATCGTATTAGTTTAGCTGATTTTTTTTGTTTCACATTTTTAAATTTTATTGTGCGATTTTGCTACAATTATGAAGAAGAAGCTATTTTTCTTTATTTTTTTTTTTTAATATGGGAAGAATTCTGAACGAGAACATTCGGTTATAGTCAGTTAACGTACTTCCTAATTTCCGGCTTAGCACTACTGGAAGTGATGATAAGGCAAATCAGTTCCTCCACTTTTATTATTCTTCAGTATTTCTATGGTAAACCAATTTATTGAAATGAAATATATAAGAAAAGGACATTATTGAAAAGTATATAATGAAAATTATACAGATAAAAATAACACAATTAGTCTTTTTTTGCACTTGTAATAACAAAATTTAAGATACTTGTACAGTTTAATCAAGACATTAAAAAATGAAAATATTGAGAAAAAAAAAAGTTATATTGTATGTATCCTGTATGGAATGAAGTTCTTAAAAAAAATTTCACTTAATTTCATCACATACTTTTTTTTTTTTTTTTTTTTTTTTTACAGCGAAAAAAACAATTTATGATACCAAGCAAAAAGTTTGATTTTTAGGAAGAAAAACTGCTATTAAAGATAGGGAGGGAGCGTTGGCGCTTTAAACTGAGTTATCTCCCCGTAGCATGTTCAAAAAATTCAATGCGCTGTCATAAAAACATGTTTTTCTGCTGTAAAAAACAAAAAAAAAAACTACTTGATCAAATTAAGTGAAATCTTTTTTTCGGAGATCAACGGATACGTAAAATGTAACCTTTTTTTTTTTTTTTGATATTTTCATTTTTTAATATCTTGATTAAGCTGTACAAGTATCAAATTTAAAAAATAATTTTTTTTATTTCATTTGAAATTCTATAGAACATATATGTTTATGAAATTATAAAAATAAGTTTTTTAGGCACTTGTTAAGATAGTCAACAGATCGGTTTTTAAAATATGTTGTTTTAACCCAAAACAACAGTAATTATTTAATTGTCATGTAGAAAATAGTAATATATCTACAAATTACGAAAATTCATGCAGTAGAGCTGTTATTGTGTTTTTAGAAAAAAAAAATGTTTATCACTATCGGCTAAAACAAAGCGTTAGCCATTGAAGTGGCTAAAGAGAAATAAGTATTCCGCTATAATCGCAATCTTCAAGGTGTTCACATCTAGGAAAAGTGTCGTTTCCCTCAATTTTCCGTAAAAATTACTTTTAACTATAAATAATTTTCTACTTGATGAATTTTCGTAATTTTTTTATATATTACTATTTTCGACATGACAAGTAAGTACTGTTTTTGCTTAAAACAACATATTTTTAAAAAAATCGATCTGTTGACCCTATCTTAACAAGCACCGTTTTTTTTTTTTTGTTTTTTTTTTCTCTTTTTGAATTTTAAAAACAAAAGTTGTTTTTTTTATTTGAATTTATATAAAAAATATGTTTATGAAAGTATAAAAATAAAATTATTGAAATCAAAATGAATAATTCATAGGCGTGAGAGAAAAAATGTGAAAGAAACGGATTTGCCTTGTCAACACTTCTGGTAGCACTACACCGGAAATTAGGATGTACGTTGGCTGACTATAACCAAACAGTTTTTTTTCTTCATAGAATGTCTAAATGACTTTTTATGGTCCTTAATTACAGGGTGTTTTAATGAAGAACTTCAAGCCATGAGTGCAGTTTACATATTAGCCTCGACGGCAGATGTGTTGCTGAATTGTTGTTTTGAATCTGCCAGTATCCACCTCAGTGAGATGATAGAAAAGGATTGCTCTCTTCAAGGTACATTACTTAACTTATATTACACTAGCAGGACCTGTATCCAGGCATTACCCAGGAGGGAGGAATAAAAAATAATTATTTAATTTAATCAATTCAGTCATTACAGCCACAACTATAAAAAGAAAAAAATTGAATGTGCTCCGACAAACTCCCAACACTTATATTCCCTCAAAATTAACAAGCAGCAAAATCCCACCCCTACAATGTTGAGATCCCTAGATGCCGGAAAATCTTTTACTCAAATATTTTCTTTACTTGAACTTCTAGATTTTGGAATTCCCTCCCAGATGTCTGCTTCTCTAATTATACTGACATGCAAAAGTTCAATTCTAGTGTGTACAGATATCTCGCTGCTCAACTCTCTACATAGTATCCCTGCAAATTTGGTTCCAAATAGTAGCCCGTCATGTCAAAGTGTACCTTGTTTGGTGTGAGAAAACAATTGTTAAAAAAAACTTGAAAAAATATGTAATTTTTATTTATAATTTAACTTTCTTTTCTCTCCTTGATCAGATGATAGAAAAAGGATTGTTTCCTTGAAGATAAATTACTTAACTAATACTAGCGGGGAAGGGCTTTGCCCGGGCGTAAAATACGCTTAAATCTGATATTTTAATTTGTCCAGATTTCATATATATTATAGAGTTGTGATTTCAAAAGTAAAAAAAAGTATTTAGGTGCCATCAGCTAGAATCGAAACTGAAGAATTCAAAGCTGGTGACGTTACCACTGTACCAACGTGACATGCATACAAACTAATTAAAAATAAACTAAGATGAATATATAAAATGTTTAACAATCTTTTTTTAATTTTAACCCATTTTTGACCTCTTAAAAACAATTTTAACTGGCTAAAACCCCATGAAAGAACGGTCCATAAAAATTCCAATCATTTGAGGCCCCTAGCGTCTCTCTGTGACTTAGTTTCAGACGAGATAACAAACATGGCAAGTACTCATCTGAGCTCCAATCTCTGGTCCCCCCCTCGCCAATCTTTCACGATAAACACCCGTCTAGCTGAAACCACTGTCATTAATTTTCCCCACTTTTTATCTGTGCCTAAATCAAAACGTAGATTCCATGAACAAAGCTTCTTGCTTAGAAGTGTATGCCTGTGGAACTCTCTTCCGTTTGCCTGTTTCCCACTAATTTGTCATGAAGGAACAATTTTTTGTTACCCCTCCCTGCAGAAAAGTGCCAAGTTCAGGGTGAAGAGATTCATGTTTTTGGTCAATTTTTCGATTTTTATCATCCGAAGGGTCGTGCTTCAAAACGATACCGATCTTGTGAAAATCTGTTGCCTCTGTCAAAAGTTTTAGGCAGACATACAAACATACATACTTACATACATACATTTAAACAGACAGGTGAGATTTATATTATAGACTAGCGGGGCTACCCGATGTTGCTCAGGACCGTATAAACAATGAGAAAATTGAATTTGATTTTGAATATATTTGTTATTCTTAGGAGAGAGGAATTTTTAATGTCTATGTATCATTTGCTATTTCGAGCAAAAGAATATTTTACCTACCTAGGATGGGTATTACACATGAAATAATGGTATTTTACCTATGGTAGGTAATTGACAGCATGTATATGAAATAATTTTACCTTTGCAAGGACGGGTAATATACAACACATACTTAAACTAATTTTAACTACAATAAGACGGGTAATTTACATACATATACAAAACAATTTCACATACTTTTTTTTTACCTCAAAACGGACATTACTCTCTCCAACCCAACCCCCAAAAGAAAACACAAGAGCACATTTAGAATTAACATAATCATGCTTTTTTCTATCCACCTATGCAACCATCACATCATTCCCGGATAATAACATAAAAAATTCAAAAAATATAGATTACCCCCTAAAGAAACTGGCCTAGTAACATTTCATAGAAAACCAACAATATATATGTATTAATCTAAATTTGAGATCGTAAACTGTTTAATCCATATCCAGAATCGACTTCACAAATGAAGTAATTTTGAGATAGAAAATTGTCTAAGCCATTTATGGTACAAACTTTATATTCTGCCGCCCTCATTTAATCCAAAGTGACTCTGATTATTCTGCTAGTATATATTTGCCCCTATCTCGTACAATCCCGAGCAATGCCAGGAATTTTGCTAATATATATTTCCATCAATTTCCTTCAATTCTGGGCAACGCTGAGGATATTGCTAATAAATTTTCTCACTTATCTCATTCAATCTTCAGCAACGCCTGGTATTCTGCTAGTGTATATGTGCAGCTATCTAATACAATCCAGGGCGATGTGAAGTATTCGTCTATTCTGTATTTGTACCTATCTCATTCATCCCCAGGCAATGCCAGGTATTCTGTTAGTATTTATTTGCACCTACATTATTGAATCCCGGGCGATGCCTGGTATTCTGTTTCTATATCATTCTATCCGGGGCGATGCAGGGTCTTCTGCGAACATATATTTCCACCTATCTCATTCAATCCCAAGTGAAGCTGGGAATTTTGCTAGAATATATTCTCACCTACTTCAATCCCAGGAAACGCCGGGTATTCGGCTAGTATATATCTCAATCAATCTCATTACATCCTGGCTGATGCTAGGTGTTCTGTTAGTATATATTTCAATCAATCTCATTCAATCCAAGGCAATGTTAGGTATTCTGCTAGTATATATTTGCATCTATCTCATTGGATCCCAGGCGCCCGTGTATTCTGCTTGCATACATTTGCATGTATCTCATTCAATCCCGAGTGACTCCGGGTAATCTTCTAGTATATATTTTGACATATCTCATTCAATCCCATAATTCTATATGTTACTAATTTCGAAAATCATTTTTCATAATTTAACCCACATTATCGCAACCATCTTACGAAAATAATAACTTTGATACATTGTCTTGGCTCTTTATTTCATTACAAACACACTAATCAAATAACTCGCATTTAATAATTTTTCATAATTCTTGGATATGTTACTAATTTAGATTAGACAATCATTTTACATGATTTTAACGCACATGATTGCTACCCTTCCCCCCCATTACTAAAATAATAATTTGAAATATTGTCTAGGCTGGTTTTTTTTTTTCATTAAAAACACACCAATCAAATAACTCACATTTCATCATTTTTCATAATTCTTGGATATGTTACTAATTTCGACAATTATTTTTCACAGTTCAACCCACATTATCACCCGCCCCCTTACTAAAATAATAACTTTGATACATTCTGCATGTATATATTTCCAGCAACGTTTTCAATACCAGGTGATGGCGGGTACAAAGCTAGTATATATTTCCAGCAAGGTTATTCAATCCCAGGCCATGCTGCATACTCTTCTATTATATATTCCCACCTATTTAATCCATTCAAGGGCGATTCTAGGTATTCTGCTAGTATATATTAACACCTGTTTCATTCAATCCTGGACGGCGCCAGGTATTCTGCTAGTATATAATTCCACCTATCCCATTCAATTCCGGGCGACGTCGGGTATTCTGTTTGCATATATTTCCGCCTATGTAATTCAATCACGGGCAATGCCGGGTATTCTGTTAATATATATTTTTTTGCTTGTACATATTTCCACCTATCTCATCCAATCCTGGGCAACGCTGGGTATTCTGCTAGTACATATATCCACCTATCTCGTCCAATCCCAGACGACACCGGGTATTCTGCTAGTCTATATTTCCACCTATCTCATCCAAACTCGGGCGACGCTGGGTATTCTGCTAGTACATATTTTCACCTATTTAAAACTGTAAAACCTTTTTCTTTTTATTAGTTATCTTTGAAAATTTTGCAGATTTTCTTTTGGAGTTAGTTGCAGACATGCTGATATGGCTAATATTTTCTGATTATGTGAATTTATTATAGTGTTCATATTTTTTGTGCCAAAATAGCTAATCTTTACTGATTTTCTGTTAAGTATCTTGTGCAGGGGTTTTTCTATACTGAAGTGCTTTCCTAAGTCTCAGGAAAAAAATTACCAATGTAGAAAGCCTGCAAAAATTAAACCATATCCATGTATTTTTTTTTTTTTTTTTTTTTACATAGTGATCACCACTTATCAAGGCCCGGAAGCCACTCAGGGATAAGGGTTATTGCAAAGCTTCTTTCACAGGTCCCGCTAGTGATAGATAATTACAACAATAGGTTATGAATCAGATAATACTGTTGCAGGTGTGTGTGTGTGTGTGCGCGCATGTTTTTACTTACGAATAAGACTAAGTTCTAAAGATATTGTTTTTGTTTTAATTTCATAAATATAAATAAAATAAAAAGGGATCATGTCAGCCAAATACTTTGAATTGTCATCCGCTTTTTCGCCTCTCTGAGCACTTTGGCATTTCTCTATTGTTAACATAAACGGCCAAAAGATGCCAAACAAAATAGCTGTTTTGTCTAGTTCCAAAGCTGTATCAGTATCGATATGCTTAAATGCATCTTAAAATGTTTAATCTTATATTTGATTCAAGAAAAACTGAATTTTCTCGATTGTAGGTTGTTTTGAAAGCCTAAGAAACACGTTCTTCAAATCCAGGAATAATTTCCTCCAGCAGAATATCACACATCCCAAAATTGTGTCGGTCACCAAAGAAATTGAAAAATGGCAGCTTCAGAATAAAATAGGGTCCAATTTTAATGGCAAGGTGAGATTGTATTGTTATTGATTATCTGGCTTTATTCCTATTTAAGTTTTGCTGCTTGAAACATTAATTTAAAATAATAAACGTTTCATTCATTACTTTGTTTGTTGCCTTACTTTCACTTCCTCACAGACGAGGCATTACGAATCTCTCTTTGCTCTTTCGTTACTTTTATGGTAGGTGCTTGACTGAGCTCCTATCAATGATCCCTCCTCTGTAAAACATTTCTGCAACCTCTTTCCCAAAGAAGAAACATTGCAAGCCTGTCTCTGCTTTATCGTTATTTTCATGGCAAGTGCTCAGCTGAGCTTCAATCTATGGTCCTCCCTCGCCAAACTTTCACAAAAAACACTCGTCTAGCCAAAACCACTATCAATAATTTCCCACACTCTTTACCTGTGCCTAAACCTAAAACGTAGATTCCATGAACAAAGCTTCTTTCTTAGAACTGCTCGCCTGTGGAACTCTCTTCCGTTTGCCTACTTTCCAGCTGACTACAATCTGATTGTCTTCAAGTTCAACATAAACAAGTTCTTGATGAACCGTCCCCCTAAGTAATCCAATTTACAAAATTTCCACTACTTATGTTTACTATACTATAATTACATTGACTAATGTATATCCATTAACCGTTATCCTTGAGTGGCTTCCGGGCCTTGATAAGTGATGACTCCTGTGTAAAAAAAAAAAAATAAATAAATACCCACCTAGCTGCAACAGTTACCAACAACTTCTCTCACTCTCTATTTGTATTTAAAACTAAATGAAAATTCTGTAAGCAGAGTTTTTTTCCTAGAACTGTCTATCTGTGGAACGCAATAGTATGGGACTGCTTCTCAGCCTACTATAACACGGTCAGCTTCAAATCTCTAATGTGGATAAATTCCTATTGATAATCTAGCCCTACATAAGTTCCACCATGACTGATCTTGCTGCCTCACCATCTACCTAACACTTAACCCTTATCCTCGAGTGGTCTGCAGGCCTTGATAAGTGGTGACTTCCCAATTTAAAAAAAATTTGAAACAAAACCTCATTTATTCAGATAAACAGATAAACATTAACATTTTGCTAAGTTCAATACAAATTTATTTGTCGATTAAATATGACTAAAGAAAGGGAAAGAAAGAAGAAATCAATTTGCTATTTCACTTGCAATTTTAATAACAGATTACGACTTACTGAGAATCCAGTCAGACTCTTCCAAAGAAAGAATAATTTGAACCTAAATGCTAAATATTTATCCAGGAAATGAAAATATTTAAAAACAGAAGTATTTGTCACGTTGAAATCAAATAATCATTGGATAAAAATGAAGACAATAACAAATGTTAAAACCAAAACAATCATTAAAATCTAAAAAAATAATAACAACAAATAAGAGTTAATTAATAAAATGTCCTTTTCCAAAACCAGTATGCAAATGAGTTAACTTCGTGATTGATGTTTCATATACATAAGCAAGTAGTGTGTCCGGAGCAAAATTGCATTGTGAAAATAACAGCCAAGATGAGAATAGTAGTTCGAATAATTCAAATGATTAATCTTGATCTAAAAAATTTAGAAACAAAATAAAAGTTAATTAATAAAATGCACTTTTTCAAAACCAATATGCAAATTAACCATGCAACTGATATCACACACACACACACACATATATTTTGGCAGCAAATCATTATCCAAGCACGTCTGATTGAACACGACAGAGTTATTCTTTTTTCCGATTTTACTGGATATCTTTTCCATTCGCCAAGCGGTCTTTTTTATTTCAGCTGGATTTTGTATAGAATGGTGCCCAAATGTTCAGCCATATTCTTCTCAAACGCTTTCTATTAGTGCATCCGATTATCATCAGGAGCAGTTGTTGTTTCTTTTTCTTTGAAGATTGGTGTATTTAGAATTTTTTTTTTAATTGGTTATAAAGGTGGATGCAGGAAGGTTAGGGGCGATTTGACCTTGGTTAAATGTCGGTAAATAGGGGAGGAGTATGACACTTTTAGTTACGTGTCAAAAAGTTGTTTGGGTAGGCAACATTTTTTAAGAACCAAGTGTAATAAACTGTCATTGAGTGCAAAGATATGGTGACCCAAGCAAGAACAGGATTGATCTATAAAACTGTCAATAAAACAAAAACCAGGTGTGTGGACCTTTCAAAATTATAAACAAATTATATAATTAAAATAAATTCGTTTTTGGAATCCAACATTTTAAGTGCAAAGAGATTAGAAGGAAACGGAGAAAGACCAGTCGAAACATGTGGTGATCATGAAACCCTCGGCCACTCGGTTTCGTGAAGATATTGTACCATAGACATACAAACATACATACACGCAAAGCTACACTCTATATAATAAATTAAAAAAAAAATTATTTCTTTGTTTTTTTTTTTTTATAATTAGATATTAATAATCTGCGAACGAAACACACCTGGACTCATGACAGCCATTCTGGATCATATTTTACTTGGTACAAAGACGAAAGCAGAAATCTTTGAATCCACTTCCTGTAAGAATATTTGTGAAAGGCAAGTAAAACCATTTTTATTAAAAATTAGATTTTTTTTTTATTCATTGTGAACTCATATTCACCCCTGTAACCTGATTGTGTACAAGAGAGTAATTTGGTTTGTCCATACAGTAGGGACGTCTCTGAAATTGCTATTATGTCCTGGCAGTAAACACGAGCTTCCTGGTTGGTAAACAATAAAACTATAAATACATGGGTCCCTTTAAATCAAGGTAAATCGAGGTTGATATGTCTATTACATCTACTTAATGTGTCTTGTGTTGAGTTGTTAGCATCATTACAGTTTTCCCCATCATTAATTCTCTCCTGAGAATTATCTATCTGGGTTGGAAGGTGTATGCTGTATAAAATAGAAAAATAAAAAATATATGGCATAATCTTGTTGACACACGATTCTCATTAGATCACCAAAGTTAAGCAACATTGAGCCTAGAGTTCAAGGAAAAAAGCAATTAGAGTAGAAGGCTTTCCAACATCTAGGGATCTCACTGGTATAGGGATGGGATTTTGCTTCTTGTCAGTTTAGTCGTGAGTATTTACAGGTAGGGAGTACAAGTGCTTTGGGTTGGTTGAAGCACATTCCATTAAAACATTTGTAAAACAAGCACAAAGGTGCAATATTTTACTGATGAGAGAGGTTGGAATTTGGTTTCTAATGGAGAACCTGTTAGGTCAAAGACTCATTTTTGAACCCTGTTTAAAAGTGAGAAACTAGTGACGAATGCATTAGCCCAGATGTGGCAACAATACTCCATGTATGGGCGAATTGTGGCTTTGTAGAGATATGTGTTTTTGGCACCAAAACCAAACACATCTTTCATATTGTTGCTGCTGTTGTTTCATTGTTATAGAATTTAAAAAAAATTTTTTTTTTTTCTTTGCTACAGTTTTTAAGCAGGGGGGTACAAGTGCTTTGAGTTCATCAGTACACATTCCATTAAAACACCTGTAAAACAGGCACAAGAGTACAACATTTCGGCAACGGGACAGAGGTTAGAATTTGGTTGCTAGGGCAGAACCTATTTGGTTGGGGACTCTTTTTAAACTCTGTCTAAAAGGGAGAGACTAGTGGCAGATGCATCAGCCCAGATGTGGCAACAATATTCCATGCATGAGTGAATGGTGGCTTTGTAAAGATATAGGATACTGTCAAGTGTAAGTAATTTTCTAGCATGCTAGAGGGAGCCCATTTTCTTCGCAGCAACCTTGGCAATCTTCTCAATGTACTTGTTCCAATTCATGTTGCCTGTGAATGTTAAGCTTAGGAGTTTGAACAAAGCTTTCAGGTTACATGTTGTCGTGTTTTTGGCATCATAACTAAATACATCTTTAATATTGTTGCTGCTGCTGCTGCTGTTGTTCCATTGTTATAAAATTTTAAAATTTTTCTCTCTTTTTAGCTTATCCTCTTTGAATAGTACAGTCATTCTCATGCAAGAGTCTATTATAAGCGATGATTTCCCTTGGACTCTTTTTTCCTTCGTCATTCAATATGAACACAACAAAAAAGCTTCAGATTACTTGGCGTTATGTGAGGCACAAGGTATTACTTTCTGCTCACTGCAGTCAGTTATCAACGCAAAGGACAGGCAGAATCAGCGTAAGTAAAACTCTCCATCTTCTATTTCAATGCAACACAACAGTTTATAAGAAACAGGTTCACATGGTGTCTAGAACACCAGGAAGCAATCTACGAGGGTTTTTCCAATAGTAAAGCCTCCCATTTTTTTTACTCAGAAAATTGAAGAGCTACGAAGACAGGAGTGGTACCATTAACACGAGCTATCTTTTGTGTTCCATTTTTTCTACATAATCACTTCCATTCTCAATAGAGAAGTAGTCAACCACCTCATGCAATATGGTTTCCGTTCTGCTAGATCTGCAGCAGATGTGCTGACGGTTATATCTCATAGGATTAGTGAATCTCTCAACAAAGGCTTCCTTTCTAGGGCAATTACTCTTGACATATCAAAGGCCTTCGATAAGGTATGGCATAAGAGCCTACTTCACAAGATTTCCAGCCATGGTATAACTGGAAATGTTTTCTCAATTATTAAATCATTTCTCTCTGATAGGCTCATAAGAGTAGTGGTTAATGGGCAGAAATCAGAGGCCCAGAGTAATAATGCTGGAGTCCCTCAGGGTCCATCCTGGGCCCAACTCTCTTCCTGATCTACATCAATGATCTCCCAAAACACATACTTAAATCATTCATTGACATCTATGCTGATGACACGACCATCTATGGCAACACATCAAAGGCCGTAAATGACAAAATTCTCTCTGATTTTCTCTCCTCTGATCTTTAGCGCGTGGTACAGTGAAGGAAGAGGTGGCCCATTTCTTTTAAAGCATCTAAAACCAAGCTCCTATCTTTACATCATCAATGCTCTGATCCCCATCTGGCATCAATTGAAATGGATGGCTCTTGTCTTCGGGAGGCTCCATGTTTTGATAAGCTTCTGGGTTTGACCTTTACTCCTGATCTGAAATGGAACACGTACATCAAGTCTGTTGCCAAGGCCGCTGGGAAAATGGTAGGATCCTTCTACCACTCCAGAAGATATCTCACTACTGATGCAATTCTCTATCTGTATAAAAGCCAAGTATGTCCAAGGATGGAGTACTGCTGCCACATCTGGGTTGGAGCTGCTAAAAACAGCCTATTCTACCTTGACAGAGTACAAAATAGATTTTGTGGTTTAGTGGGGGAATCCCTTTTCTTTTCCCTACAACCTCTCTCCCACAGAAGAGACGTTGCGAGCCTGTCTTTGTTTTATCGTTATTTCCATGGCAAGTGCTCGTCTGAGCTCCAATCTCTGGTCCCCCTCGCTAATCTTTCACGAAAAGCACCCGTCTAGCTGAAACCACTGTCAGTAATTTTTCCCACTCTTTATCTGTGCCTAAATCAAAACGTAGATTCCATGAACAAAGCTTCTTTCTTAGAATTGCACACCTATGGAACTCTCTTCCATTTGCCTGTTTTCCACCCGACTACAACTTAGATGTCTTCAAGTCAAATGTAAATAAATTCCTGATGAATCGCCCCCTTAAGTAAGACACTTTATCAAATCTCCAGTACTAATGATTACTATGATACTATCCGATTGATTACTGTACACGCAATAACCCTTATCCCCGAGTGGCTTCTAGGCCTTGATAAGTTGTGACCTCCATGTAAAAAAAAAAAAATACATTTTTACTGATGATGAATGATGGCTGTGTATGGGCTCCAGGGCAAGCTTTGTCATACAAGGGTCATTCCAAAGGTAAAGCTGCCTATTTTTTTTTTAACTCGAAAAGTTAAAGGGCTATGAAGATGGTAGTAGTATCATTAAAACAAGCAACCATTTTTGCTCCAGAATTTATTTTTTTTACATAGTCACCACCATTCTCAATAAACTTTTTCCAGGAATTCAGTGACGCATCTATGCTTCTGACGCACGTCCAGGACAAGGATTGTTTTCTTAGAATCTCACACTTTCAATATCTTCAACAGAGAGATGAAACTTTCAACTCATGAATGCATAAGTTCAGTGGCCATAACAATGCAATTTACAATCCCCTCTGATCCATTCAAGTGGAATAAAAAAATAGGAGACATTACTTTGGACCCCCCCCCCCCTTCCTCCTCGTAGAAATCTTTAAAGTACTTCAAAAGCTATCTTTCGTCTTGGAGTTTATTTACTTTTTCAATATGTTCAAGTTATGATGAATCAAATCACATTGCAATAATATTATGTAACAAATTTAAATTTTTGTTCTTGAGAATATTAAAGGTTATTATAGTTAGTTTTTCAATATCTGTGGAACTCCTCTTAATAATCATCGATCCCAACACTTTTGTGCCATGCTTTTCTTTACCTTCATCTTCTATTCTGGCCATGTTGTCATCTCTCATCTTTGGTGATTGCCACAGTGACATGCACTGGTTTACAAGGATACAAAAACAAAACCGTGCAGACTCACAAGAAGAAACACAAACTCAATATCTCCCTTTAGTCCCAAGAGACAGAAGATATCCCCCTGTAGCTGTGCAAGTAATTGTGAGGGTTGCACAACTCCCAACCACATTTCCTGAATCAGCACTACTTGAGTCCAGTGGCAAGGAGAAGTGCTAGAAGACTGGAAACAATGTTGAAATAAGTGGAGAGCACATACAGCACCTGGGATTCCTAAATGGTCACCCATTTTAGTACTGACCAGGCTCAACGTTGCTTAATAAACTCTGGTATATTATGCATATTTCATTTGTGTTCTGTGTATGTGTGTGTGCGATAGTCTCACACAAAGCACTCCCAAAAACGTAGTTCAGTTCCAGCATATAAACTAAGACCTGAGATAATTTGTCTATGTAGGCATCATTGTCATTCATCACAGCTCTGCGCCAATCTGCAATCTCTCTCACCTTACTCGGATTTACCTTCATCTGTCTAAAGCTAAATACTTTCTGGAATCTCTCCAAGCTACAAACTGCCTTACTGTACTGAACTGAAGTGATAATCGGGTTGAACCAACTTCCTCAGAAAGTTTCAGGAATATGAAATACACAAATGGTCCAAATCGCTTGCATATCCCTGTCAGGACTGATAGCAACATTAGGTTTTTGCAGCTCTTGCAAGGAGGTGCTGAGGTCCTTCTACGTACAGTGCTTGCTTTCTAAAATGGTCACCCATCTCTTACTGATCAGGCTCAATGCTGTTTAACTTCAGTGATCCAACGAGAAACTGGAGTGTCAACATGATTATGCCTTGAACAACTCTGACTCTTAAATATATTTAGATTGTCTGGAAATCCTAAACGTCTTGCGTTTGTCTCAGAGTTACCGATAAGCTGACTAATCTTCAGCTGGGACATTTGTTATCTTATTGGTTCCTGGAAAATACTGGGTAACCAGCTTATGGCCAATTATCGGCAAAAAAGGTATTTTAAATTTAGAAAATATTTACATTAAAATAGTTCCCAGGAATTGTAACGTCAAGAAAAGGAATTTGGTAAGTAAAAATAAACATGGATGACTACGTTACAGAGATCAGACGATGGTCATGTGGTGATATGTATTGATGACGTCATTTAGAAGGGAAGTGGTAGTCACAGTTGGCAGACACAGTCAGCAGTCAGAGGAAGAGATACGGTCCACTGACTGTAATGGGTCCGAGCAGGAGAGACTGTCATAAAATATCAATAAGACCAGCATGCAGCTTTCCAATGAGGAAACATTAATAAATAAAGTTGCTGTAAATACAATAAAGACTTTGGGTCATGCGAATCTTCATTTGCAGTTTTTCCAAATATCCGTCAAATCAAGATAAACCCAGATGAATAAGGTATGTTTCTACATTGGTCAATGTTAATCCCGCCTCAAAGAGAACTGTATCTGTCACCTATTATTGTAAAGACTATCTATCATAAATGTTATATGTCCTATTTATACACTCATCACCAGACAATCACATATACACTTCAAATATATAATATATACATTCAACATCTTAGAAATAAATATATTATACGTCAAACAGAAAATAGACACATTCATATATACTCGTAAATTATGTGACCACATTATATAGATGACTATACAACATATTCAAATGATATTCTTTGAGTGAAGGAAAGTTTCTGTTCCCTTAGATTTGTGTAATTTTCCTTTGGGTTTTATTTCAGTTTATTTATTTTATTTATTATTATTATTATTATTATTATTATTATTATTATTTCAGCCGTTTCTAACTATAATTCAATGAGCATTTATAATGAAATCATTAAATTGATTGGTTCAGAAGTCATAACTCATAACAAGCAACTGTTGCAGCTGTTAGAGACAAGGTAAGTATTGAAATCTACATCATAAAGTTGTTTTTTCCCAATTACATTTAGACATAGCTTAATAACCAAAAGCTAATGTGTTCTACCATCCAATTAGACTAAACCTTCACGTGCGTTTCCAGAAATTATGCATTCATTTCATCTTCTTTCAATACTTATTACATTTCATCTGGATTAACTGATTATCATAAATATACATTTTGAAATGAAGATGGCTGCCATTTTTACTCACTACTAATTATTTATTCTTACTTCTACCCATAACACCAGTTTTTAATGATTCTTGGAATAATAAAGACAATAACACTTTTTTGTATTTCAATTTTCACAAAGTATTCTTTGCTGTTATCATTTGTACATTTTCAATTAAAATAATGACTACTCCCAGTTTTATGGAATATAAGAATAGCCTTTTTTTTTCTTTCTTTTTTTTCTTTTTTTTTTTTTTTTTTCATTATTTGCAAACTGTTAACACTTGCATGTCTGCAAAACAAAAACATTTTTGCTAAAACTTGTTCTAAACTCATTTCTTACTTTTTTCATTTAATTACTTAATTTTTAATCAACAAGACATCTGTTTTTGGTATATTAAGCTTCACAAACGGATTATTGTCACATATACTCCTTTTTTTTTCTCCTGTGGTTGTCATTACTATTAATGGTAGAATGATTATACAAATTGAGTCTGTTTGATTAAAAACAAATACTTGTTTAATATTTACTTTAATATATTGATGGTGCACATTTATTGTTCTATCTCCTCTGGAATCTCCTCCAACTGCTCCGCTGTCTCAATTCAATTCAAACCAAATCAAAGTCTAATAAAACATCTAATGTCCCTTTCTATATTGATACTACTTGAAATGCAGTGAAGTCATTTTAGTTTTGTTTCTTAACTTATGAGATGAAGATTGATAATTCATATTATTTGAGTTATGTGGATTACTATTTCGATCGATGTAACCTGCGATCCTCTTTTGCACGGACTTGTGGCATAGTGGGTAAAGTACTTGATAAAATTATGTTATAAAATTACACTCTCCACAGTGCAAGTGACTTTAAAAATACAATTGCGAATTACTTAGGATTTATACCTAGTCATGGCTGATGGAAAGGAAGAATGCTACCCCTGTGAATTGAATAAAGGGTTCTATTCGAAATTCCGTGCAGATTTTCGAGTTCAACAGAAAGATTCCTGGGTTCAACACCTGAAGATGAAAAATTTGTGTGAATAACTGAAGATGAGTAGTCTTAATGACTTAAATAATACATAGTTTCTATTAGTTTGCATATTTAAAAACTTAAGGTAGATATTTTTCAATTTAGAATGAGTTAATCCCTTTGCTGATTTTATTTGTAGGTGATTATTTAAAAATATTTCATATTAGCAGTCATCTAGACCAGACTAGTAAATTTTATTTAAATAAAGTGTAAGTAAGTATGTCATTATATTGCCAATAACATGGTACAACAATAACAAATGAAAATTGGGTGATTAAAAGCAAAGTTTGATTTGCCAGTTTAAATGCTATTTGGGTTTGACTTTGAAAATCTGACAACATAAATTTATATATGATTTAATGAATATTAACACATCTGGGTTCCTCACAAAAATTTGGTAGAGCAACTTGGAGGAGACGTCTTAAGATCTGCAAAAAAACCTAACGTGTAAACATATAACCATCTATGAGCACAAACACTTGTTCAGTAAGGCAATTTTTACTAAAATATTTGCGTTTGACTTTGATAATCCAACAAAATAAGTTTATATGTTAGAAAAGAAACACAAGTTTTCAAAGCAATGTTTGATTTGTCAGTTTAAATGCTATTTGGGTCTGATAATCTGGCCAGATAACATTGCGTATTAAATAAGAAATAGAAGTATTCAAAGCAAAATTTGATTTGTCTCAGCTTAAAAGCTGTTTGGGTCTGACTTTAAAAATCCGGCAAGATAATATTATGTGTTAGAAAAGAAACACAAGTTTTCAAAGCAATGTTTGATTTGTTAGTTTAAATGCTATCTAGGTGCAACTTTGAAAATTTGGCAAAATAAGTTTATATGTTAGATAATTTTTGGCTGGAAATGTGCGCTTACTTGTTAACTTGCTATAAAATTGCTGTTATTATTATTTTACTTTCTTTCTCTTGTTTTTTTTTTTTGCAGGTATAATATAGTTATTATTGGAAGGATGTTCTCCCAGGTGTCTGCTCCAAGACAACTTCATTTTTCAGATATCATAGTAGATGAAAGAAATGCTATTGTCCTCTCTTCGCCGTCTCAGTTGAAAGCAAATCTCTTGGAATCTTTTATATTCCGTCTCGTTCTACTGAGCATCAAGTTCTCTTTTTGCTACATCATCATCACGCAAACAACCACGAATAATGATTCAAATAAAATGTAAGTAAATGTATTCTGTTTATTTACCTTTTTTAATCTTTATTAAATTATTCCTGTTAAGAGTTGTCTCTTCCTGTGATTATTATTACTTGAATAAGTAAAGCGTGAGTTGTCTCCCCCTGTTTACACATCTGCTGGAATAAGTAAAGTATGAGGTGTCTCTCCCTGTTTACACATCCGCTTGAAGAAGCCGATGTGTAAACAGGGGGAGACACCTCGGGAGCGGGGGCGGGTGGGGGTGTCTATGGTCATCCTCGTCACTATACCTTTGCTTGTCTATGCTGGTCCGAAGTTCTCATTTACCATAATACCGCAAACACACTGCAGGTCGTCCTACTTAAGATTCTCCAGTCATATCGTTTTTTTTTTTTTTTTTTTTTGTTTATTTATTTAACTTATAAAAAAGTAAAAATAAAATTGTATAAAAAGTTGTTTCATTGGAAATTGATTAAATAAATCATGATTTGTCTCCCCTTTGTGATAATTTCAAAAGATCATATTTGTCTATTTAATAATACGTTCCGAGTCAAAGTCCACGGAAAATGCAATCAAAAATAATAAATAAATAACTAGTACATTCGTGTAGCGCCCTGTAATAAAGTGGTCAAGTGAATGTCAGTAAAATGGAAGTGGATTCTCAAACACAGGAGGAAAGTTATGTTTTGTTTTCAAGGGGACATCATGTGCATTTGAAGTTGTTAGAAAAAAAAAACAACTTATGCAATAACAAATGTGTCATACCAGAATACCCCAATAACAGGACTGCCAAAAATAACTGCAAAAGATTAATAAAGCATGCAAGAGAGTTGTATGCTCAGTCCGTCAAGTCCAAAGTAGCTAAGCGATGGTTTGGTTCCGACCAATTTTGGCAAATAACAATCAAGGTCCTGAATAAAAGTGTGTGTTCTATCCCAACCATCATCAATGGCCCTGAGCTAATCTCGTCAGCATCGAACAAAGCTAAATTCTTGGCTAAAAAACTTTGCAGCTAATTCTACACTATGTGATCAGTGCTGCCAACTCCCCGTACTTTCTCCTGTGTCTGAAAACCTGCTATGCGACTTACAAATATCTGTGCATGATGTTGCCAAGCTAATCAAAAACCTCGATTTCAGTAAAGCAACTAGCCCTGTAGTCAACCGCCTCAGCAAAAATAACCTCCTTAGTTACATGTAATATGGCTTTCGTTCTGCTAGATCTACAGCAGATGTACTAACAGTTATATCTCATAGGATTAGTAAATCTTTCGACGTAGGCTGCCTTTCTTGAGCAATTACCCTTGATATATCAAAGGCCTTTGATAGAGTATGGCATAAAGGTTTACTCCACAAAATATCCAGCTATGGTATAGCTAGAAATGTCTTTTCAATTAATAAATCATTTCTCTCTGATAGGTTTATAAGAGTAGTGGTTGTTGATGGACAGAAATCGGAAGCTCACAATATTAATGCTGGAGTCCTTATGTGGTCCATGCTGGATCGAACTCTCTTCCTGATCTACATTAATGATCCCCCAAATCATATCCTAAGATTATTCAAAGACATTTATGCTGAAGATACTACCATTTGTGGCAACACTTTAAAGGCCATAAACGACCAAGTTCTCTCTGATTCTCTCTCCCCTGATCTTGATCACGTAGTGCAATGGGGAAAGAGGTGATTGGTTAATTTTCATACATCTAAAACCAAGCTTCTATCCTTACATCATCAACACTCTGATCCCTATCTGGCATCAATTGAAATGAATGGCTCTCATCTTGAGAAGGCTCCATATTTTGACAAGCTTCTAGGTCTGACATTTCCTCCTGATTGAACATGTATGTCAAATCTGTTAACCAGGGCTGCTGGGAAAATGGTGGCATCGTTCTACCACTCCAGTAGATATCTCACTGCAGATGCAATTCTCTACCTGTATAAGAGCCAAGTACGTCCAAGGATGGAGTACTGTTGCCACATTTGGGCAGAAGCTGCTAGAAACAGCTTATCCTGCTTTGAGAGAGTTCAAAATAGACTTCGTAGACTATTGGAGGATGCCCTTTTCTCTTTCCTGCAACCTCTTTCCCACAGAAGAGACGTGCGCCTGTCTCTGCTTTATCGTTATTTTTATGGCAAGTGCTCGTCTGAGCTCCAATCTATGGTCTCCTCTGTCTTGGACGAAAAACACTTGTCTAGATGAAACCACTATCAATAATTTCCCTCACTCTTTATTTGTACCTAAACATAAACGTAGATTCTATGAACAAAACTTGTTTCTTAGAACTACATGCCTGGTGGAACTCTGTTCTGTTTTCCTGCTTTCCAACTAACTACAATATGGTTGTCTTTAAGTTCAACATAAACAAATTCTTGATGAGTCATTCTCTTAAGTAATCCAGTTTACCAAATTTTCATGACTAACGATTACAACATGTTCTCTTTCAACACTGTACACTCATTAACCCTTATCTTTACGTGGCTTCCGGGCCTTGATAAGTGGTGACTCCTTTGTAAAAAAAAATAAAAAAACTAAAAAAAAAAAAAACATATTTCATTTATCCTCATATATAAATTTGAATATACTTCACATATATTTTCTTGCTACCATGCACAAAAAAATATAACATCTTGCAATCTCTATTACATGATCAAGTGATGATTCTCTATTGTGTCGGACGATCACGAATGAAAATTGTTTCAAACTCCAAAAGTAACAAGTCTATGTCTAAATAATAAATCCTTGGAAGCTCTTATAAAAACAGTAATCAAATGAGATTTTTTTTCCAGATAAAACCTGGCAACCACATCGCCAACATGACTCCAAGAATGTACACTCGCCCTATGAGGTGCTTTAAATAAGTTTTTTTTTTTTACACAGTGATCACCACTTATCAAGGCCCGGAAGCCACTCAGGGAAAAGGGTTATTGCAAGTACATTACGTTAGTGTGGAGATTTGATGTAGTGTTTACTTAAGGGGGCGGTTCAAATTATGATTAAAATGATTAAAATAAAGAAATAATTAAAATTTATTGAAATTTGTAATTAAATTTGTGATAACTTTTGGAAAATGTGTACTTACTTTACTCATCTGACCTGCATAAAATTTGTTCAAATTTTTGAAATGATCAACAGATGAAATGGAGACAGAATGGCAATTGTATTTAATTTAATATGCTTTAAAGAATGATTACTGCCTAATTACATATATATATATGTGTGTGTGTGTGTGCTTGTTCAGAACTTCCCCAGTACTAAAAATTCAAAAACCAAGAAAAATCTATGTAATGTACGTGCCCGTGATGAAACCAAAATATCATATTCCAAAAACCATGCAAATTAATAAAATAATTTTAGTTTTATAAAGAAAACGATTTTTGAGTAGATTTTCCAGACTGTTTTCATGTGGCCACTTTTATTGAGAATACACGCATGAAATTCTAGTCCCCTTCAAAGTAATCTCCTCCAGCTGCAATGCACTTGTACCATTCTTTCTGGAAGGATCCATTGAAGTCCTTTTGTGTGAGTGTGTCAATGACCTTCATCACAGCCTCTTTCATCTCCCCAATTGTCTCATAACAGCTGTTTCTAAGGTTTTCCTTGAGCTTAGGGAATAACCAAAAGTCACAGGGGGAGGAATTGCCTTGATGTCCATCTTGGTCAAATAGTCTGTGACAAGGATGGAGTTGGGGACGGGTGTATTGTCCTGGTGGAAATGCCACTGACTCGATTTGAAGAGTGCTGGCCTCGTTCTGAACTCCCCTAAATCCTCAACATAGTATTCCTTATTGACTGTCTGTCCAGTGGAAACCCAGTGCATGTAGATGATGCCTGTGCTGTCAAAAAAAAGGATCATCATAAGTTTAAATGTCTGTACAAAAAAAAAATCTGGAAACTTATTGAAAGCACCTTGTAAATCTCCTCACACCACCTTTGGGGTAGGGGGGAGGGGTACAGCGGGGGAAATCTTCAATGACTCGCATACAATCCTTCTTCATCTCAAGCACACATCCTTACACACACTAGCAGGAGTCAGGCAAATAGAAACAAACAACTACTCACAGCTACACACGCACACCAACAAGAACAAGGTGAACCAACACACATACACAATGCTACACTGCCAAATACTCACATGGATACATATATTACTTACAAACACGTGATTGAAAGTAACTTTTATATTCTCATCTCTTCTATAAAAATGTTCTGTTATAAAATTTTATTTTTCTCAATTTTTTCATTTATAAAAGACTCTTTTTATGTTTTTAGTTTGCACATGTTGACTAGTGACCCCCCCCCCCTCTATTCTTTCACTGTTTCATTCTGGTCCCCAAACCTTGCTAATCTTTCACGAAAAACACTCGTCTAGCTTAAACCACTGTCAATAATTTTCCCCACTCTTTGACTGTGCCTTAATCAAAACGTAGATTCCATGAACAAAGTTTCTTTCTTAGAACTACACACCTGTGGAACTCTCTTCCTTTTGCCTGTTTCCAAGCTGACTACAACTTCGACTCTTCAAGTCTAACATAAACAAATTCTTGATGAACCGTCACCCCCCCCCCTTAAGTAATCCAATCTACTAAATTTCCATTACTAATGACTACTACGATATTATCCCATTGAGTACTGTACACTCAATAACTCTTATCCTCGAGTGGCCTCAGGGCTTCGATAAGCGGTGGCTCTTATGTAAAAAAAAAAAAAAATATATATATATTTCTATTTTATATGCTATCGGCATCAAAAATGGACCTACTAAAGCCAGGAACCATTCCACAAACCTATTTAAGTTTAATATGCATATAAGCATCTATTTTAAAAAATTGTTATGTCATGATTTTTCGTCTCGTGTGTAAAATGTTTATTGCAAATTTTAGAAAATACAATTGGATTTGAATTTATTTGTAAAAATTTTTCAGAACGGATGTCAGTTGTAATCTTTCCAAGTTAATGGGCACGTTGGCCATTTTAAGTAACCAAAGTGAATGTTCCTTTAAGGTGAGTTTTTAATGTCACCAACCCCCTTTTTTTTTTTAATCACATCTAGCATTTTATTCAATGATAAAATGTTTTACAGAAGTTATTTTTTATTTTTAATAGAAAAACTTTTAATAGAAAAAAACAAACAACCATCTTAACAGTAAAATTAAACCCATACTTACAGAATGGATATCAGGGTTCAGAAAATCAGTTTTATCGTTTTCAGATCCGCCACTAATAATGAGTAAATACCGTAAAGCAGGGGGGATAACTCAGTCTGTTATTTAACCAAGTAATAGTGAATGGCAGATCGACAAAATACGTAAAGTGATTTTTATTTTTTTAATTAAAATCCTGCTCAATAATTTTCCCTAATATTTGGTAAGGATACTTATTTTTGCATGATACATAAGTATAGCAAAAAGTTTTGGTATAACTGCATTATAATAGTGAAATTTGAAATTTTTAATTTCAAAGCAAACTAATGCTCTCTACTTTGTCATGTTACAGTAATGAATATTACCCAAAAATTACCCCCCAAAAAAAAGCGATTAGGTAGAAAAAAAATAATGAAATAAAACATTTTTTGACAAAAATTAGCAAATATAACATTTGGCAAAAAAATATAGGAGAGTTCCAAAGGGAGGTAAATAGTGTGTAACTACAGGATGGAGCCTTCTATCATGTCTGAAAGTGATACAACTAAGTTCAACAAGCAAGATCGGAGATGCGCCGTTGTACAACTCATGCTCTCTACCGATCCAAGTTATGACAACAGGACCATTGCCAGCACCCTCAAAATGCAGCGCTGGATCGTCACAAATAACGGACATACCCAGGGTGATGAAAACAAAGTTTCCAGTCATAGTTATGTTCTTTGGTGTGGTTTCAAGTGAGGGCCACATCATGCCACCTCTACATCTTTGAAGTCAGTTTGAAAGTAAACACTAAATTGTACCTGGATGTGCTGAATAGTGTGTTGATACCCTGGTGCAATCAGGTAGCCGTTGGCAGATCCTGAGTATGGCAAAAGGACTTGGCGCTGGCCCACAAGTCCAAAGAGACCCAGGCTTGGCTTCAGAAGGAGTGCTACAACTTTGTATCCTTCTCTCATCGGCCACTCTCCTCCTGAACCTGAAATGATTACTTTATTTGGTCATACATCGAGAACATCACCAACATGACCTCCCACAACACGAGAGCCAGTCTGATTGCCATCATTCGCCAAGCTTTCGCTTGCTTCCACTTCCGAACCTGTCTCGAGGTGGTGATTGAGGCTGAAGATGGCTATATTGAGTAGATGTCTGCTCTACTATACAATCAAGTTATCTGAATTGATTTTTTTCAATGAATGTTTTAAAATAAAGCTGTAGTGTTGTTTTCTTTAGAGTGACACTTTTATTGTTCCACCCTGCATTGCCAATTATTTACTTCCCTTGTTATTTTGTTACCTGTTCCCAAAGAAATATGGGGCCGTTTTTTTATGATAAAGATAAAAAACTCATGTTTTGGGTTTTTTTTTTTTAAATAATGCAGTAATACTTAATTACTTCTGACATGCCAATTAAGTAGATATCATTTCTTTTAGTTTAAATTGACACAATAAGTCACTAGATATCATTATTTTAAAATCAATTTTTCGTTTTCTGAATTTTACTAGTATAGTGTAGTTTCATCAGATTTTTTTTTTACTTGATATGTGATTTTCAATTGTGCTCCGTATTGTATAATTAAAAAAATATATATTAAAATAAAAAACAACTTTGCAATGATAAAAAATGTTTGATTTGATTATCTATATATATATAAAAGCGAAAATGCATGTATGTATGTTCGCTTTTTGTGTATGTCTGCAAAAGGGGCTTTTTTCATCGGCCTTCTCACACGGCTCGCTACTTAAAACTTTTTATATCACGTCTAAGTGATAATATCTACGACTTAAGAATGGGGATCACGTGTATTTAGTTTGGCCAACTTTCACGCGCTGTTTTTTTTTTTCAGATATTTCTATTGCCGTGTGTTTCTTTCGCTTTTCAGTATAAAACAAGCGAAAACTAGCTTGCAGCTGCATCATGTTTCATTTCATTTTATAAACGTTAAATTAAGATGCTTTTCATTCCTGTTCTCTCATGGCCGAGATGATTAGATCCTTGGTTTTTTTTCCATTTTGTTTCCACCTCCACATCAAAGTACTTTTCTACTAAAACTTTTTTTTTCTTTTACACCTCCAAACACCCGGCCAATGTTTTTTCTTTTTTAACAGGGTTGTTTTGATCACAGCCCCCACCCAACACACACACCTACAAACACGCGGGCTTGCTAGTCTATATATATATATATATATATATATATATAAAAGCGAAAATGTGTGTGTATGTATGTTCGCTTTTTGTGTATGTCCGAGAAAGGCTTTTTTCCAAGAAGCGATCAGTCGGCTCACTCCTTAAAACTTGTTATATCATGTCTAAATGATAATATCTATGAGTTAACAACGGAGGCTGCTTGTCGATTTAATTTGCATGAGTTTGAAAAGCTAAATATTCCGCATTTTTCGATCGCCGCATGTGGATTGGGCTTTTTGGTATAATAAAAGTGAAACAAAGCTTTAGACATCGTCCGCTGGGAACGTCCAAAAGCAATCAGCTTTGATCAATGCGTAGTTTCTCCTTATATCAGACAATTGCTATTCAATTTGAACAATCCCCTTATGGGGAGCTGGTACCCCCCCCCACACACCTTGGGAAAACAAAAAAGAAACAAAAAAAACTGCCCCACAGTAAATAAAATACTGCCCCGCAGTGAAAGTTGACCTCATTAAGTTATTAAGCACGGGCACCTGCCAATTCTTAATACTTAAATAAATTCAAATATGTTTCCGTTACTATTTCTTGGTGGCCCAGTGGTTAACGGCACCCGTTTATTTTTTCACACTTTAATTTCCAACTTCGCCTCAAGGCTTCGGGTTTGATCCTTTATACTTACCTATCAAAACTTTTTTGTTTTATTTTTACCCCTCCCCCCGACACAAACACCTGGGCAACGATTTTTTATTATTCTTTTGTTTTGATTTACCCAAAACCACACACACCTCCAAACACCCGGGCAACACCGGGTACCACCCGCTAATTTGTAATAAAAAAAAATTTAAAAAAAAAAAAATTAGAAAAAAAAAATTAATTTTCAATTATGAAAGCCAGTTTGATTTTCTTATGTGTATGTATAATTTAAAAAATAGCGAAAACAAATTATGGTGGTTGTCCAGAATTTTCCTTATATTAAAAAACAAAAATACAGAAAAGTTTGTATGATGTACATAGCCATAACATAATGAAAAGATCATATTCCAAAAATTACGTCAATTGATCAAGTAGTTTTATTTTTAAAAAGAATATGATTTTTTTTAGCGATTTTGGGGTGGTTCATGGGAAATCATAAGCATTACAAGGGTTATGATGCAAGTTTTAATTATTGTGGAGTTGTTTCTTCAATATGGGTGGTGCAAATCAGAGCCTTTTTGCTTACTCATAAAACTACTTAATCAATTTATGTGATTTTTGGAATGTGTACATACCTCATATAGATTTTTTTCTTTTTCTTTTTTAACAATTTAAGAAATTCTAAACAAGAACCCATGTTATTGCTTCCCCGCCTCACAAAAAAAAAATCACCCTAATACGTGTGATAAACACTCCTTGTCTATTTTCGATGTCAAAACCGGATACTGTCATCAAGTTGACTTTTTCCCTTTTACCAACGAATGTTCTCTGTTATATTTGTTTTGGGGTGCTTATTTAGAATTACACTTATTTAAAAAAAAAAAAATATGGAAGAATCTTTATGCTGTATATATATGCCATGGAATGAAGATGTTATATTCCAAAAATCACATAATTGATCAAGTAGTGTTTTTAACAAAGAAAATAAAATTTTATAAAGTGATATGGGTTCAAGAAGGTGTCATTTTGCTTTAAAATTCAAGGGCGATAATTAAATTCGGCTACCAAGATTTTGTTTGTATTCATAATAACTTTAAAACTTTTTAATTGCTAAAGTCGAAAATTTTTATTTTCTTAATTAAAAAAAAAATTGATCAATTTATGTGATTTTTGGAATATGACATCTTCATTCTGTGACAAGTACATATAGAGCCTAAAGACTTTTCTGTATTTTTTTTTTTAAATAAGTGTAATTCTAAATAAGCACTTTTTAAAAAAAATTTTATCCGGGATTCCAAAACTAGAAGGAGCTTGAGCAGCTTTTCTACTCTTGAGGCCATGTTGAAGTCCAATAAGTTTTAATTTTTTATAATTAAAATAAATCTATGACTTCAATTATAAAAATTAATAACACATCTTCTATATTTCAGGTTTTATTGTCTTATGAAATTAATGAGACGGCAGTTTTTATTAGAGAAATTAGTGAATATTGCCTTGAAACCTCAAAAGTTTGGTCTCGTCAAAAATGGCTTGAGCGAGACTGGCTCAGTGAAGATATCACAAAGGTAAATATTATCATGGATTAATAATCACGGCCTAATCACGTTGACACCCCAGTTCCTGCTGGATCACCGAAATTAAGCAACTTGAACGTGGTCAATACTAAATGGGTGACCATTTGGGACTTCTAGGTGCTGTATGTGCTCTTCGCAAGTATTTGTCTCCGTTGGATTGACTATCCTTAATTTCAATGCTTGCGATTTCCGGTTTCGCGATGGACATATGAGCTAAGACGTTGGGTTTTTTTCACCTCCTTTTCCTCCTTTGCATTATGGGTTCAGGCCGACCTGCCTACTACTTTTTTTTTTTTTTTTTTTTTTTTTAACACCTCTCTCCACCCTTTAGGGTTCCTTACTACACCACCTCTTCACACCTGGCCAATGCCAGGTACCCTTGCTAGTATGTTAATAATTGCATAATGACAATTGAGTAGATAACCTTGCTTTTAGTTAAAATCAACAAATAGTTCAATGGAAATTTAATTTCACCGGATTTCGCTGGATCACCGAAGCTAAGCAACATTGAACCTTGTCAATACTAAATGGGTGACCATTTGGGACTTATAGGTGCTGTATGTGCGGAGAGCACATACAGCACCTGTTTCCAGTCGTCTTGGGCTTCTCCTTGCCATTGGACTCAAACAGTGCCAATCCAGGAGAGATCTGGTTGAAGATTGCGCAACTCTTGCCTCACAATTACATGCACAGCTGTCCCTACAGGGGTTATCCTTTGTGTTTCAAGATTGACCGGAGACATAGAATAATTAACATTCACAATTAATATTGCTTGAATAAATAATTTTTTTAATTTTATTTACTAACAAGTCACCACTTATCAAGTCCAAAAGCCATTCGATTATAAGAGTCAGTTAGATGGATGGCTTGTCAGTGGAATGATGGAGAATATTATGAGAGGATAAAAATTGATGAATGGAATGAACAAAATTTGATCACTTAGGATGGTTTATGACAAATATTTGAAGATGACCGTGTCCTAGCTTGATTGAAGTAAACCCATGGTAATGTGATGAGAAGGTCTTGGAAAAAAAACTCCTGAAAATTCCATTTCATGTTAGGCACATGTAAGAAGACTGGTTAACGTCAGATCACCGAAGTTAAGCAACGTTGAATCTGGTCATTGCTAAAGTGGGTGACTAATTTGGCAATTCCAGACGTTGTATTGTAGGAGGATGTCGACACCTGCCTGCAAGAGTTGCAAAAACCTAACGTCGTCACCTTCCCTGACAGAGATATACATGTGTCTGGGGACCGCTTGTGAATTTCATAATCCCATGAAACTTCCACCTTTGGAGGAAGCCGGTTAAACCCAAATACACACACACATGTGTAAGACGAAAGAAAAATTCTTTTCAGTTGTGGTTGAAAGATGAGTTGTTGCTGCAAAAGTTTTACAAGGAAATGGCTCCAGAGATCAAAGCTTAGTTCAGCAGCACCTTACATTGAAATAAGATAGAGTAAAGAAAAGACTTACAACGTCTCTTTTGTGAGAATGTTTGTAGAGGATGAAAGGGACCATCTCCGTACCAGATTGTAAAATCGGTTTTGTATGCTATAATAATCAGTGGGAAGATATAACCCAAGGTGAGAAAGTGGGGTTTGAAAAACCATTGCCTTAGAGGAAGAGCACCCTGGCTTACAAAAAATGCTTGGACAGCCCCATCAGCATTCCCCAAGTAGAGGCACCTCAGGTGATTAGCAATAAACTAACTCCTTCTCAAAGCAGGTGACCATACTTTAGCCAATATGACATAATTACATTGACACACCGATTCTCACTAGATCACCGAAGTTAAGCAACGTTAAACCTGGTCAATATCAGTTAGGTGACCATTTGGGTGATGTATATAGGAGAACATTGACACCTCCCTGCAAAAACCTAACGTCGTCAACTATGCATGCGACTGGGAGACCGCTTGTTAATTTCATACTCCGATGAAACTTTCTTCTTCGGGGGAAGCTGGTTAAACCCATCTAGGGTGAATGCCGCCTAGGTATGGCACTTAGCCAACAGAGAACAAAGCATCTCAACGATGGCATAAACTCTGCTTGCTTTGGAATTAAGAAAAAATTTTGCTGGAGTTAATTTTATACTCTTTTACTCTGTCAAGGGAAAAGAATATTGTGGAGATATTTTGTATATGGATTTGTTTTAGAATGTGGTAAGATGAATGTGTGTGTGTGATACGCATCTATTATGATGTCACAATCTAAACCAGTGTTTCAACGAGGCCAGTTTTATGCATTTTTAAATATTTCTGAAAAATCTATGAAAATTCCAATAGGTTTTATACATTTTGTAGAAATTTTTAAAGGTTTTCACAAATTTTTTGAAAATTCTAAAAAGTTTCCATTAATTTTTTTAAATTCCAAAAGGTTTGCATAAATATTTAATAATTAACATTTGTTTCAATGGCAGATTTCATGGAAAGAAAGGGAGATAAATAAGTTTGTCATAAAGCACAAGATTTTAAGAATTTTCCTACTTTAATAGAGGATGGAACAATAAAATTGCCGCTCTAGAAAAGACATGATTCCATTTCCATTTGATAAAAACCAGTTTTCTTTTTGTTGCAGACCATCTACTATTTAGCCAGTTTTGTACAAATCCTAAGAGTGATAGGAATCTTTGATCATGTCCGAAAGTGACAATGTTCAACGAGCAAGATCGGAGATGCGCCACTGTACAACGCATGCTCTCTACCGATCCAAGTTATGACAACAGGACCATTGCCAGCATCCTCAAAATGCATCGCTGGATTGTCACAAATAACGGACATGCCCAGGGTGATGAAAACAAAGTTTCCTGTCATAGTTATGGTCTTTAGTGTAGTTTCAAGTGAGGGCCACATCATGCCACCTCACATCTTTGAAGTCGGCTTGAAAGTAAACACCAAAGTGTACCTGGATGTGCTAAAGAGTGTGGTAATCCCCTGGTGCAATCAGGTGGCTGCTGACAGACTCTGGGTGTGGCAACATAACTCTGCGCTGGCCCACAAGTTCAAAGAGACACAGGCTCTCTTCAGAAGAAGTGTTACGACTTTGTATCCTTCTCTCGCTGCCCCCCCCTCCTCCTCCGACCTGAATCCACTGGACTACTTTGCTTGGTCATACGTTGAGAACATCACAAACATAACCTCCCACAATACCAAAGCCAACCTGATCACCGCCATCTGCCAAGTATTCGCTGACCTCCCGCCGGCGCTTATGGAAAACGCATGCTCCCAGTTCGGGACCCATATCAAGGCGCTGACTGAGGCGGCTATATTAAATAGATGTCAGCTCTACTACATAATCAAGTTATCTGAATTTAATTTTTCAATAAAAATTTTTAAAATAAAGCTGTAGTGTTGTTGTCTTTAGAGCGACAACTTTATCGTTCAACCCAGATAAAACTCAATTTGATAAATTCTATTTTTACATGTAATCATTTTTCTACTGAATTATTTTTCGTAATTTTTGGAATTTATACTAATTTTGACATGACATGTAAGTACGTAATAATGTTTATTATCTGAAATACATTTGTTGAAAAACCTGGCATACTGCACAAGCACTCCAAAATGTTTAATCATGTTGATTATTTCAATATTCTTAAATGTTTTTTTATTTTTTTGCTTTATTGTAGGAAGAGAAATTCTTGATAAGTTGGCCGTGTCTAAATTCTTTCTGGTAAGGAGATTTATAGTTCATAAATTGCCCATTATATACAACTAGCTTTGCCCAGTCGTAAAATATGTGTAAATATTGTATTTTAATTTGTCCAGATTTCGTATATATTATTATAGTCGTGATTTCAAAAATAAAAAACAAAAAAACAGTATTTGGGTGCCATTAGCTAGAATTGAAACTGAAAGCAAAACTGTAGCATTCAAAGCTGGTGATGTTACCACTGTACCAACGTGACACGCATATGAACTGATTTAAAAATAAACTAAGATGAATGTACATAACGTATAACAATTTTTTCAATTTTGAACCCTTTTTGACCCTTTAAAAACTATTTTTACTCGCTAAAGATGCATAAAAAAAAATGGTCCATAAAAAATCCAATCATTTCAAGATCCTAGCGCCGCTCTGCGACTTTTAGTTTTGAAAGAAATAGAGTTTGAAAATATGGAGACAGACAAACAAACATAGTGAGTTTTATAAAGTAGATTTTGAATAAGTTCAAAAGTTGTAGGAAAAGTATTGCTTCCTGTTCAGAAAAACAAAAAGAAAAAAATTGTATGATGCGCATACTCGTGATGAAATTAAAATATTATAAGAAAATCATTTTTAAGTGATTAATGAGAATTCATATGCATTACGACATATATCTTGTAAGAATTATTGCTGAGTTATCTCTGTTTGTTTCTTAAGATTTAATTAAAAAATGATGTACGAGACAGTCACTTTTTGTGTACTCATAAAATTTGATTTTCTTATTAAAAATTAAACTACTTGAGCAATGTACGTGAGTTTTAGAATATTATATTTTCATTTCGACATGGGTACGTACATCATACAGATTTTTCTTTAATTTTGCTTTTTAATATAGGAGGAATTCTGGATAAAACCAAAGTTTTATTTGTACTAAGTTTAAATTTACAGGTTTTGAATTTGTCATTTTCTGCAGCAAAATACATTTGTGAACCTATGTTAGTGTTTGTGCTCACAGCACAGACCGTGATCGTCTGCTCATTAGTTGTCTTTGTCGGAATTCATTGCTTAATTTTGGCACTGGTCATAGTGTCAATGTGTTGTCGATTATTACTGTAACAGAAATTAATTTTCCTTATATAAAAGATTACAACTTGAATTTAAAACAAGCAATAATGTTTTATTTTGAGGTTATAATGGTACCTGGTTTCTGTCTCTAAGACCTGCAAAAACCTAACTAACTGCCTTTGCTTGTACTGTTTGAATCTATAGATATCACTTGGACGATGATACCAGTTGAGATTTATCAATTGTTAATCTACGAACATAAAAACTGACTTGTATGAACATTACTTTTGACAAGTCTCAAGTAGCACACAAGATCTTTCAGTTGGAAATTATTTCCTTCCTATGGCAGGAAGATGTGACACAAGGTCGGGAAATTGGGATTGGAAACAAGTACCCTAGAGGAAGAGCACTCTGGCCAAACAAAAGTTCCCTGAATAGTCCTGTTGGTATTACCTAGGGGAAGCACTTCAGGCGGTTAGCAATAAACTAACTCCTTCTTAAAGGGTCAGAAAGCAAAGTCTGAGAAGATGGATTACCTGAGACTGATAGAGAAGAAGCTATCCTCAAAAATGACAAAGACCTTGCCAATCTGATTTTGGTATGAACTAACTATGATCTCTCGAATGGAGATTTTTAAAAAAATTTTTACATGGGAGTTACTGCTTATCAAAGTCCGAAGGCTACTTGAGGATAAGGGTTAATGAGTGTACAGAGTCCCTGAGACAACACTGTATTAATAGTTAGTGGTGGAAATGGGTCAGAAATAGATTATTGGCATTGGGGGGGGGCAGCTCGGCAAGAACTTGTTTACATTGGACTTGTAGATGGTCATATTGTCGTCAGCTGAAAAGCAGGCCAGCAGAACAGTTTCACAGGCGGGCAGTTCTAGGAAAGAAGCTAATTTCATGGAATTTGCGTTTAGATTTAAGCACAGATAGAGAGTGGGGGAAAATGTTGATGGTGGTTGTAGCTAGACGGGCGTTTTTTTTTTTTTTTTTTTTTTTTTTGTGAAAGTTTAGAAAGTGGTGGGACCATAGATTGAAGTTCAGACAATCACTTGCCATGAAAATAAAGATAAAGCAGATACAGGCTCATAGATCTCTTCTGTTAGAAAAAAGGTTACAGGAAAGAAAAAGGGCATCGTCTACTCCGTAAAAGAAGGTGAAAGTTTGGTATCCAGTAAGATACCCCATCCCCAGCAAAAAGAATGAGAAAAGAAAATTGAGTTTTAGTAGTTTGAATAATCCAATAATATATTATCATCACTTTTTTTTTTTACGCTTTCATTATTTGTTATCATGTTTTATTTTCAGTTCTCAACTGATGTTAGCGTCGATGTCATTGAAGCAATTATTGTTGCTACCAGTTGAACATTTGAAACGCAAATTTCACTGGCTTCCTCAACGTGTTATCGAGGTGAGTTTAAAATGAATTATACCTCTACTACTGAAAATGAATTATACCTCTACTACTCGTGATGTCACCAAGGGTTCCAGTTGACCATTTGGAACCTGCTCACAACAAGGTTGCTGCTCTGATGAAAAATGCAGAGATGCCAAAGGGTCCCAGTCCATAATAACCATAAATGTCAAAGGGTCTAGGTTTATCAAAATACCACTCTCTTTTATGTTGTCTGAGATCAAAGTGGGGAATCTTCTGACGTTGGTCATCAAAGTTGTACTGCCGAGGAACAAAACATTTTTAATTCACTACCTGCACAGCAGTAGCGATACAGTGTAATGATGAGAGGCCTTGACTGTCGTTTGGGCAGTCGGTTTCGATCCTGGCTTGAGGTAGTTGACTGTCTAGCTGCCTTGATGAGCTGTGATACAGCAAAACAGTACTGTCTGTGGATGACTAAGTTCAAAAAGATTTTATCCAATCTACAGCAGACATCATCGGTACAAAGCTAAAGATATTTTATTTACAGAAAAAAAATTTTTTTTTTCTTCTGTAATGCTATCGCTTAAACAGATAAACCCGTCTACCAGAAAACATTATCACTAGTTTCCTCCACTCTTTATCTACACCTAAACCTAAACATAGATTCCATGAGCAAAGCTTCTTTCTTAGAACCGCACGCCTATGGAATTGTCTCCTGTTTTTCTGCTTTCCAGCTGACTACAATATGATTGTCTTCAAGTCTAACGTAAACAAGTTTACAATGAGCCATTCCATATAAGGTAACAAATTTAACGAATCTCCATTACTAACGGTTACTATATTGTCCAATTTCTACTGTACCCTCTGTGACCCTTATCCTCGAGTGGCCTCTTGGCCTTGATAAGTGGTGATGCCTATGTAAAAAAAAAAAAAAAAATGAACTCCAGTATCTCACTATTGTAGCTAGTCTCAGGAAATTCAACTCCTAGACCCTGACGCCTTCTGCTAATTGTTATAATGCCTATGGGCCCTGATTCCATTAGATACATCCACTAGTAAATATAAGGTGGGTGTATATGTATAATAGGAATTTTCAAAACGTTCTTAGAAGCATCTTTAAGAAAATTAAGACTTTGACTAAATAAAAAAATATTTTCAAAATGGCATTACAATGCAAATATTTCATTAAAAGTCATTAGATTTTTTTTAAACTTAAATTTTTTTTTTTATTAATTTTGGATAGTAAAATATTCATCAGGGAAGGAAAGAGTTTTTTTTTTTTGTTTTGTTTTTTGTAAATAACATGTCCTCAGCTCGGGTTGTAATATTGAGGCTTTGTGTGGATGATGTTGCACGTTTAATAGTGGCTAAAATCTCTTTACTTTGAACTTATTTTTAGGTGAATGATTGATTTAGTGATTTGTACCTATGTGCCTTTTGGTTTCATTACAAGCATTTCAACCATTAATTGAAAATAAAAATAAAAATGTATTACCTTTGATTATTTGAAATTTTAAAGAAATTTGAAAACATTTAAATTGTCAGATAGAAAGTAATTTATTAGCTAATTCTCATGTATTAAAAAATTGAAAAGTTTAGGGAGCTATTTTATATCCAATAACTTTATAAACAAACATGAATGAAAGAAACAAAAGAAAATAAAAATATGAAAAAAATATAAATATAAAATAAATAAAAAATAAATATGAAATGAAAAGAAAAGAAATAAAAATGAAATGAAAATAAAAGAAACAAAATAAAAATATGAAATGAAAATAAAAGAAATAAAAATGAAATGAAAATAAAAGAAACAAAATAAAAATATGAAATGAAAATAAAAGAAATAAAAATGAAATGAAAATAAAAGAAACAAAATAAAAATATGAAATGAAAATAAAAGAAATAAAAATGAAATGAAAATAAAAGAAACAAAATATAAAATATGAAATAAAAATAAAAGAAATAAAATATGAAATAAAAATAAAAGAAAAATATGAAATCAAAGTAAAAGAAATGAAAATATGAAATAAAATAAAACAAATAAAAATATGAAATAAAATAAAACAAATAAAAATATGAAATAAAATAAAACAAATAAAAATATGAAATAAAATAAATAAAAATAAGAAATAAAATAAAAATAAAAGAAATAAGAATATAAATATGAAATAAAAAGAAAAAATATAAAATATGCAAGAAAAATAAATATAATAGAAATAAAAATATGTCACATTTGTGCTAGTGAATCTGTGCCCCATTTGAAGGTTCTTGATAAATTGCAAAAACGTATCTGTAATTTGATCAGCCCCGTGTTTTCTTTTTCACTGCAACCTGCTATCTCTTTCTCACAGACGTGATGTTGCTAGTCTCAGTCTTTTCTACAAATACTATTATGGCGTGTGTTCTTCAGAATTGTCTGATCTATTCCCTGTTTCCTTTATTCCAGCTCATTTGACTCGTTAGTCTATTGGTCTTCATTAATTCACTGTTTTAATACCTCAATGTATCATATCATTGAATATTTTTTTTATATTAGCAGTTATTAATTAAAATGATTTAATGAAAAAATAAACAAGATAAATTGTTTAAACCATGGTCTTATTTTCATAGGACGGGTACATAAAAACATAAAATAATTACTTCTTCATATTTAAATTTGCATATCTACATCTAAACACGTTTAATCTTGTTCTTTATACCTCTCTATGTATGCAATAGTTTTGTCTATAATTTAATCATAATCAATTCAAGTAATTCAAGACTAATGCAAAGATCCTCTTAATGTTGGCTGAACTAACTGGTCTTATATTGCTGTGTTTCTTCTTTGATATTAATATTAAATGAAAATAAAACAAAATGTAGAGGTGTTTATCTTCTTTTTTTCTTTTTTTTTTTTTTTACATAGGCGTCACCACTTATCAAGGCCGATAGGCCACTCAAGGAAAAGGGTTAAAGAGTGTAGAGTAGTCAAAAGGACAATATAGTAATGGAAGTTCGGTACATTTGTTAACTTAAGTGGAACGGCTCATCAGAAACTTGTTCACGTTGGACTTGAAGACAACCATATTATAGACAGCTGGAAAGCAGGAAAACGGAAGACAATTCCACAGGCGTTCAGTTCTAAGAAAGAAGCTTTGATCATGGAATCTATGTTTAGGTTTAGGTACAGATAAAGAGTGGGGAAATTATTGATAATGTTTTCAGCTAGTCTAGTGTTTCTGGTGAAAGTTTGGCGAGGGGGGACCATAGATTGAAGCTCAGTTGAACACTTTCCATGAAAATAACGATAAAACAGAGACAAACTCGCAACATCTCTTCTGTGAGATAGAGGTTGCAGTGAAGAGAAAAGGACATCTCCCATCAGGCCACGAATTTACTATGCCTATGGAATTGTCTCCTGTTTTTCTGCTTTCCAGCTGACTACAATATGGTTGTCTTCAAGTCTAACGTAAACAAGTTTTCGATGAGCCATTCCATATAAGGCAGGACAAGTCTTTTCTAGCAGCTCCTGCCCATATGTGGCAACATTATTCCATCCTTGGACGTATCTGGCTCTTATATAGATAGAGAATTGCATCAGCAGTGAGATATCTACTGGATCGATAGAAGGATCCGACCATTTTTCCAGCAGCCTTTATCTTTCTAAATGAAATTTAGGTGACCCTTTTTTTCTTCTGCATGGCAAGCAAGGCCAGTCAGATAACTGCAGACATTACCTCAAATCGACTATTTCCAACAAACATCTCACCAACCTCTACTAAGTTATATAATAATAATAATAATAATAGCAAACAATTATTTGGGGTGTTTCTATATTATACAAATGAAAAATTGAATTTCAAGTAAAACAAATTGTCATGTCGCAAATAGTAACATATCCAAAAATTACGGAAACTGATAGAAAAATGATTATTAATGAAAAACCGTTTACGATAAAGTTTATATGGGGAATAAATTGTGTCCGACATTTTGAATTACATGTGTCACGTGACATAAGCAACAGAACTTAATTATTGCCCCTGTCAAATTATCTTTTTTTTTTGTAAGTGTAATATACTGATTTCGCTTCCTTTTACACATTTCTTTTTTCATTAATTATTATTTTTCTACATAATCGTTTTTCATAATTTTTGGATATGTTACTATTTGTGACATGAAAATTATGCAGATACTATTTGTCTTGCTTTAAATTCAATATTTGTTTCCGTTTGTATAATATAGAAGTACCTCATGTAGTTTTTACCAATTTTTTTCTTTCAAAACAATTGATTTGTAATGGTAGTTTTTGTGAGGGATAGAATATAAAAAAAAAATAAAACTCCTGCATGAATAAACTATTATCATTTATTCTTCACTAGCGGGGGTACCTAGCGTTGCCTGGGTGTTTGTAGGGGTGTGTGTTTGGTGGTGGTGGTGGGGGGGGTAAAGCAGAACAAATAGGAAATTAGCCCTGTTTAAATATTAAAAAAATATGTTAAACTTAAAAAAATAAAACAAAAAAGCAGCTATATGAAAAATGGTTGGTGGCAGGTAGGCCAATCGGCTGACACCAAACACATGCGCTACGGTAATGGAAGCAATGCAAGATGCTAAATATAGCGATTAAAAAGTGAATGAGTTCAAATTGAGGTCAAACATCATTTTTAAAGTGCGTGCTTAATGAGGTCAAATCCTTTTACTGCGGGATAGTTCTTTTGAGTTTGTTTACCTAACTTTGTCTGTTTTGTTTTCCCCAACGTGCTGGGATAAACTAGCTCCCCCGTTTATTAGGGGAGTGTCAAAATGAAAGCAATTGTCTGATATGACAGTGAAAACCGACATTGACCAAACATTCATCGTTTTTCCGGGGAACTCCTGATACGATTCAGTTTTGATTTTTTTATACTGAAAAGCGAAACCAACACGCTGCAATCGAAAAAAAATCTTGAAAATAGCGGGTAAAAGTCGGGCAAATTAAAGATAGACACAACCCCAGTTTTTAATTCGTAGATATTATAATTTAGACAGTATATAAAAAGTTTTAACAAGGAGTGACACGACCGAGTGCCCCTTCGAAAAAAGCCTTTTGTGGACATACACAAAAGTGCACACACACATAAACACACATTTTCACTTTTATATAATAGACTAGCAAGGGTTACCTGGTGTTACCCGGGTGCTTGAATGTGTGTTTTGGGGGGAGGAGGGTAGATCAAAACATGGCCGGGTGCTTGGAGGTGTAAAAGAAAAAAAAATATTTTAGTAGGAAGGTAGGCTTGAACCCCGAAGCCTTGACATGAAGGTGGAAACGAAAGGGAAAAAAAGCCAGACACCTAACCATCTCGGCCATGAGGGGAAAGGAATTGATAAGTGTGTTAAGTTAACATTTCTAACGTGAAATTGACAGGTGCGAGGAAGTTAAGTCGTGTGATGTTTGACCTTGAAACATGACGTAAGCAATGGCTGTTCAGTTAAGATTTGTTGCGGAACAGTTTTTTACTGAACTTTGGGGAAGGAAAAGTAGTTCCCCCATTATTAGGGGAGTGTCTTGAAATGAAAGCAACTGTCTGATATGACGGTGAAAAGCTGATATTGACCAAACGTTTACATCGCTTTCTGGAGACCACAGGCCATGGGCCGGGGAGGTGGCTATTCACATCGAGTTTTTATATCGAAAAACGAAAGCAACATGCGGCGATCCAAAAATCTGGAATATTTAGCTTTTCAAAGTCAGGCAAATTAAATAGACAGGCGACCCCCAGTTGTTAACTCGTAGATATTATGATTTAGACGTGATATAAAAAGTTTTAAAAATGATGGAGCCGAGCGAGCAGCTCCCGGACAAAAGCCTTTTGCAGACATACATAAAAAGTGTACATGCATACACACACACATTTTGCCTTTTATATATATACTAGCAGAGGGTACCCGGCGATGCCCGGGTGTTTTGAGGTGTATGTGGTTTTGGGTAAATCAAACTTAACTAAAATAAAAAAAAAAAAAAAAGTTTTGGTAACTAAGTATAAGGATCGAACCCGAACCCTTGAGGCAAAGTTGGAAATGAAAGTGTTAAAAAGACTTACGACGTTAATCACTGGGCCACGAAACATACAAGAGAAATACATTTGAATTTATTTATTTAACTATTGACAGGTGGCAGCAATAAAAGTTAACTCTGCTGCTTCTATTTGACCTAATTAATGAGGTCAAATAGAAGTCACACAGTTAACTTGGGTTTGTTTACCCAACTTTGTTTTTTTTTCCCCCCAAGATTATAGGAAAAGGTCTAACCTACATGCGGCGAGCGAAAACTGTTGAATATTTATCTTCCTGAAGTAGATCAAATTAAATAGACAGGTGAGCTCCATTGTTAAATCTGAAATATTACGCTTTACATGTGATATAAAAAGTTTTAAAAAGTTGTTAGGCGACCGACCGCTTCTCTAAAAAAAGCCTTTCTTGGACATACACAAAAAAGCGAACATACAAGTGAAGAAAAGGGATTACTTCTTAGTTGAAAACTTTTTACTAGGAGATATTGTGTCTCCCTGGAATGTGCCAGGGGACATAACTCTCCTCTCAAAATCTCTTTCAGGCAAACGAGATCTCCAAAGCAAAGAGTTATGCCCCTTTTAATGAAAATCTGTCATCTAATAAAAATAGTTTACATACATAATGTCTTATATATTCCTCCTCCCCACCCTCAACCCATTCCGGGGAGCAGCTATTCCAAATATGAACATACTCCTTCATTGTTCAGAATTTCAAAAAAAGAAAAAACAAGAAAAAATTTTCTATACTTATCAGTTACTATATACATAACACATTAACGACTTCATCTCTATGGCGCAAAACTCTGAACCTGTAAATCTAATTGTCTCATTGTAATCTTTAACTTTTAATGGAATTTTCCACTTCTCTGCTCAATCTAACCTTATGTGGAAAATTTTAACACACCCACATTAAATATTGCTACAAAATAACAAACATTTGTAAGATTTATACTATTGGGTAGAATTACACTACATTTGGTGTAAAACACCTTCGTAATATAAATCTATCACAGTGGCTTCAAAGTTATAACACTACTAGTGCTTCTACTATATTAATAATAATAATAATAATCAGTTATAGACTCCAATAGTATTGGTAAGAATTGCAGCATATAAGTTTCCATAATGGAACAAAAAGATCATATTCCAAAAATCACACAAATTAATCAAATAGTTTTAATTTCATAAAGAAAATTATTTTTAGCAGGCAGTTAATAGGAAATTGTAGGCATTATAAGGCTAGTCTCACAAGTTTGAATTATTATGGAGTTATCTGCCCTGGTTCCTTCAAGATAGTGATGCAGCAGGGCAGTCCCGCTTTGCTTACTTATTTATAAAATGTGATTTTCTTAAAAAATAAAGCTACTACATAATTTTTGGAATATGACATTTTCATTTCATCACAGATTTTTTACTTTTATTTTTTTAATATTAGAGGAATTCTGGACATAATTCTTTGATAGTGAAATCAACAAAATAAAGTTTTTTTGTTTTTTTTTTTTGCCTTTTTATTAATTTTTCTTTTCTTTTTACAGCTGTTCCATGAAATAACTAACAAAGACTGTGGTCTACAACTAAAGGTCACCAATATACCGAAAATTTCATTTCCATCCCAACTTTCACCTGAAAAAACTCGGATGGATCCATACAAACCTTTACAGTCACCACGGCTTCTTACAGATAAAAATTTGCCGCCTTCGTGTGTCAGTTTTGAAGACAAAAATGAAATGAAGATGGAAACTATGCCGCACTTCGAATATGAAGAAGGGAAATGCTGCCAATCACCAAACTCTGATGATCTTGGTAGATTTCAAGTTGAAATTCCAGATTTGGAGTTTTATCATGATTTATCGAGAGAGACAAATACTTCCTTTAAAAATAATTCCTATAAAAATTCTGATATAGTTGAGGATTGTTCATTGGATGCGAATCTGTCTAGCAGCAACAAAAATTTACATAATGAAATGTTTTTGGATCCAAACAATGTGGATGAAATTACATTTGAATGCAGTCCTGAATATCGTAATTTTCAGTTGAATAACAATTTTGGAACACAGAGGCCTTATTCCTCAAAGGACAAGATCAATATTAATTTTTCGAATGAATTGGATTTGGCATCACTTAATGACAAGCCACAGACTCATTCCATACAGAAAGCGAAACCCCAAAGACAAGAAAGGGGAACATCTTTGATAAATCCAGAAAGACAAAGATCACCAAAACATGAAGAATTAGAGGAGTCGTCTTTAAATTCCTGGTCTCAGTTCTTTAAGGATTTTAAAGCCGAGAATACGAATAGCAAAACTATGTCTGTTTCTCCAAGAAGTTCCGATTTGACAAGTCCAATTTTTCATGCAAAGAATTACAATATCGGTTCAACAACAATTTCTAAAAGAGTCTCCAATTCCCTTGAGCAATCACTCGGATATTCAAGTACTCAGCAGGCATTAAAGTCTTTCGACTCGTCTCTTGATCCTTCGAGAATACAAAATTCTCTTGCCCCATCTTTTAATTATTCAGCTTCTCGCAAGACATCAAATTCTCTTGGACCATCTCTTAATTATCCAACTTCTCCAAGAACATCAAATTATTTTAATTCAACCATAGGTGCTACGGTTTCTCCGAGAGTTTCAAGTTCTTCAGCACCATCTATGCCCGAATTTTTGATCCCCACATCAAAAAGGGAACGTCATCAACCACAAAAACGTCCGTCTTATTCGGCTAAGAAGACATGCAAGAAACTTGAAGAATACAATCTTTCATCTTCTCCATTTTCAAGACAAGACAAAACAAGGAATTTGCACTTTTCGGTATATGACACAATTCCTTATTCTTCCTCAGATGCCAAGAGGGCAATAAATAGATATAAAGTTTTTCCGGACAACTTTTCACCCAGGTCCGTTGAATATCCGCATCGTACAAGGAAAAGAATAAACATTGGCTTGGCTCAACCGCTCATGAGAAACTCTCAGGAAACAGGTTGGTAGACACGAGCCGTTAATCTATAAATATAAAAGCGAAAATGTGTGTATATTTGTGTGTCCGCTAAAAACTTTCGACAGACACAACCAAAATTCACAAACTTGGTATCATATTGAAGCTCCATCCTTCGCCCGAAAAATATAAAAAAATTGGTCAAAAACGTTAATTTTTTCACCCCGAAAACGACAATTTTCTACAGGGGAGGGGGGGGGATCAACAAAAACGGTCCTCTCATGACGACGACCGGTTCTACACATGCGTCAGATGACATCATGACCTGATTTAGTTTAAATAGTTGAAGAACTGACTGAATTTCATTTATGTCGTGTTAGCTCAGTTGGTTAGGGCGTTGAGTCATTATCTAAACGTTTTGGGTTCGAATCGTGGTGTGAGAGGTTTTTCTCTTTTTTTTTTCGATTTTTTAAATTTAAATATTGAACCAGTGTTATTTAAGCCATTTTTCACATAACGTTCGTTTTTTTTTTTTTTTTTTTTCACTTCTCTTATTTTTAGGTTTTCATTAACACACCCAAAAACACCTGGGTACTCACCGATTTTTTAAATTTTAATATCAAATCTCCGAGTTAACAACGGAGCTCGCCTGTCTATTTAATTTGCTCGACTTCTGGAAGATAAATATTCAACATATGTTGCTCGCCGCATGTGGGTTAGTCTTTTTCCTATAATAAAGTGACACTAATTCTGGCGGTATTTTCCGTCTATCGGCGGAAATGTCCGAAAGCAATCAAATTTGATCAATTTGGAAATATTTTCCTTATATCAAACAATTGCTATTCAAATTGGACAAGGGGAGCTGATCCTCCCCACCCCACCCCACCAACATCTTGGGGAAACAAAAATAAAAAAAGCTTTCCGCAGTAAATGAAATACTATCCCGCAGTCAAAGTGAACCTCATTAAGTCATTAAAACGTGCACCTGTCAAATCTAAGTAATTAAATAAATTCAAACGTGTTTCCGTTAGTATTTCGCAGTGGGTCAATGGTTAAAGTCACACTTTTTTTTTTTTTTTTTTCACACTTTAATTTCCAACTTCGCCTCAAGGGTTTGGGTTCAGGTTCGATACTCATACTCATCTACCAAAACTTTTTTTTTTATTTTAACCTCCTCCTCCCCCCCCCCCTCGGAGTTTTGATTTACCCAAAACCACGCAACTCCAAACACCCGCGCAACGCCGGGTACCCCTCGCTAGTGATATATAAAAATGAAACAAAAAACAAAAAAAATGACAGTCAAGGGAAATAATTTAAAAAATTATTGCGAGTTACCATACACAGTTCTTTACGTTGACCCAAAAGACGTCATGAGGTGTTTTGTGGATTGGAGTTAGTAGTCCGTTTTAAAGAACTATCTCATGCCCGTATGTGTTAAAGGCGTAAAGTATTTATTGCATATATTTAAAAACACACCCACAACGCATTGGTTAACCATTTTGCAACACATACCTCATTTGGGTCAACAACAAAAAGAACTCTATGTAATTATATATATACGAGTAGGGTAGCCTGACATTACCCGGAATCGTATAAGAATCAATGAATGTTCCACAATTCCAATACTTTTTATTATCATCGAAATCAGTGAAATCATCCATTCTCAATTAAATCGATTCATTATCTGCTCTAGTCAGAAACCCAATGCGGAGCACTGCTTCCCTGTATTGACTTAGTCCACATTATATTGTAGAGAACCTACTGTTGATTTTATAAAATTATTTTTATACTAGCAGGATCTGTTTCTCAGCACCGCCCGAGGAGTTATGAAAGAATATTAAGTGAAGAAAATATTAAATAATCATTTATATAATGTTGTTCTAAAGTTACATAAGATAGTGGCTAATAGTGCAGACTTAATAAATTTGCATGTATCATCTGTTGTTGCAAACCTATAGTATTTTGGTCCAGAGGGGAATTTCTGCAATCAAATTATTATATATAGGATAATGGTTTTAAAGTTTAAAATACAAAAATCAAATATCATGGCTGGATTTTGCTCTGTACAGAAACATTCATTTTGAACATATCTCAATCTTATCAAAGAACCTACTGTTGATTTTATATGCTGGGCACTTTTGCTTGTGCGGTGATAAAACGTTTCAAATGCACTTGTGATGTTAGGCTGTATAAAAGTGTTAACTTCAGTCAAAATCGAATTCTTCTTGCTTTAATCGGATTTTTTCCAATTATCGATGTTTGATACTTATTGGGTGTATTTCGATGCAAAACCCATCTAAGAACACTCCCAGACACATTATATACATTTGTGTGAAATTTCATAAAAATCAGCCTAGCTGTTTAGAAGTCCATAAGGAACAAACATGCACGCACACACAGACAAAATGTCTTTTATCTATAAGTAAAGATTATAAAACACGCATTGATAACCTGTACATACTTTCTATACACACAATGGTATACTTTGTATATATGAAGATATATACACACAATGCATCTAAAACCAAGCTTCTATCTTTCCATCATCAATGCTCTAATTTCCATCTGGCATCAATTGAAATGAATGGCTCTCATCTTGAGGAGGTTCCATATTTTGACAAGCTTCTAGGTCTGACCTTTCCTCCTGATCTGAGGTAGAATGCGTATATCAAATCCATTTCCAGGGTTGCTGGAAAAAGGATGGGATCATTCTGCTGCTCCAGTAGATATCTCACTGCTGACGCAATTCTCTACATGTATAAAAGCCAGGTACGTCCAAGAATGGAGTACCGTTGCCACATCTGGGCAGGATAAGCTGATAGAAGCAGCTTATCTTGTCTTGACAGAGTTCAAAATAGACTTTGTAGCTTAGTGGGGGGACGCCCTTTACTCTTCCCTGCAACCTCTTTCCCACAGAAGAGATGTTGTGAGCCTGTCTCTGTTTTATCGTTATTTTCATGGCAAGTGCTCGTCTGAGCTCCACTTTTTGGTCCCCTCTGTCCTGACTTTCACGGAAAAAGTTGAAACCATTATCAATAATTACCCCCACTCTTTATCTGTGCCTAAACCTAAACGTAGATTCCATGAACAAAGATGCTTTCTTAGAACCGCACACCTGTCGAACTCTATTCTGTTTTCCTGCTTTCTAATTTCTAAATGGTTGTTTTCAAGTCCAATGTGAACAAATTCTTGATGAGCCGTTCCCCCTTAAGCAATCCAATTTACCAAATTTCCACTACTAACGATGACTACGACATGTTCCCCTTGACCACAGTATACTCATTAACCCTTATCCTCAAGTAGCCTCCGGGCCTTGATAAGGAGTGACTCCTTTCTAAAAAAAAAAAAAAAAATAACATGTATTGATACATAGTATAAACATGTCATTATTTAAATAAAGAGTTTATATGCCATAACATTTAACAAAAATTATATAAATTATGAGGGGTTATATAACATACCTGGAAGAAAAAGATGCATGAAATTCACATTCTATAAATGCACTTTTCCAATGTTTCAGCTTAAAAAACAAAATTCAAACTTCAAACCACTAGACTGCCACAGATTATCTTATGAAAATGTCATGTCGTCTTGTCATTTGTAGTTTGTTTATGAATGCAAAGTTATTTCCCTTTTTTCTTAAGATGACATAATTTTAAAAATTATTCCGGTTGATGAAATAATTTCTCAGACAGAATCGAAGCGAATTATATATATTGTACATAAAAGGTGACAATCTAGAATCCAATACTGATTTTTTATTTTAGGATAAAACATATTGATGACTAAAATTAACAAATACACCGACTTTACTTTATTATTAAGAAGAAGATAACTATTTTTTTAAATATTTTCATTACACAGCATTCAATCCTAAGACCTTTTGAGATCTTTATAATTTATCTTTTTAATTTTAGGTTCCATGGCTAGTCAACCTGTGTGTTCTCCTCCCAAAAGAGGCTATTTTGCAGAAACGGAGCTAAACAGAAATGCTGGACTTTCTGGAAGAAATCAGGTTTGAAAAATTCTGGCCAATATTTTATTGCTAATTACTATTATGTTCTTTCCATCATATCCGTTTTAGTGAATTTTATGTATTTTTTTTATTTTTTACAATGTAGTTACCACTTATCAAGGCCCAAAGGCCACTTGAGGATAAGGGTTAATGAATGTATGGTGGTCGTTTAGTAATCATTAATGGCTTAGATTGAGTAGAATTTTAATTATTTAAGGAAATGATTCAATAAGAACTTGTTTACATTGGACTTGAAGGCTTTCATATTGTAATCGACTGGGACTAACTTTTTCTGTCCAATGGTCTATTTCCTTTGATGACCTCCTCCTCCAGACAGGCTATAACAAAGAATTTCCCTCAGAACTGACCACCACAACGTCACCGGTTACAAATAAATACATTTTAATTCTTTGGTCTAGTCAAGTTGAGTTCCCCAAGTCCCTCGAAGTCTTGCAAACGCTTCTTCTCTATCCCATTCTTATTTGCTTGTGCTCGCTTCCAACACCCTGGTGCGTCTGTCCCTCTCAAATTTTAGATACTAACTGACTAAAACATCCCAATCAGCTGACTTACGTCATACTCCAAATAACACGTATCCTTAACTCATCAGCTGTCAGATCTAACATTTCAATCTAATGTTTATCTATTTCTCTCAGCTAAATTTCACAAACTGTAAACATTTCTATTTTTAAGAATTTCAGAAAGAATTGTTGATTCTTATATAAACTGTTTTTCCAAAACATAATTCTTAAGAAAACAGATTATATTTTAGCCTAACCATGACACAATCGATGAAGAGCTCAGGAGTTCTCTATACAACAGTAAGTATAGCTCTGATGAACTTGCTTCATTTGTGCCCCCTCCAGATACCCACCCCCAACCAACATGTCAAGCAGCAAAATCATGCACTTCACTATAGAAATCCCAAGATGCTAGAAGGCTTTTTACTCTTCCCTCGAAATGCTTGCCTTTGGAAATCCCTTCCTGATCAGTTTCCCTGACTGTTCAAAGATGCAGAAATTTAAATATAAGGCGAACAAACAATATGTTTCTGAATTTATAAGATGAGGATTTATCATTTGGATTATTTGAATTATTCAGACTCATCTTGAGTACTGTTCCCATAAAGAACCCATGACGAAACGGATAAAGTACTAAGTGAAAGTCAATTGTAAATGACACTTTTTTTAAGGGTAAAAGTTAGAATATAATTGCTAATTACTTAAATAATTAACCCGATCATAGCTAACGGAACAAAAGCATGCTACTTCTATAGATTAAAAATCTGTTCTGTTACTTTTTTTTACTCATATCATGTTTAATGTTTGTGCAAAATTTTCCAAAAATTCCAAGGCATAGTTATTGAGAAAAGTGTGGACAAATGAATGGACACGGGTGAATTTACAGGTCCAACCTTCCTTTTGTTAGGGGACCAATAAAAAAGAAAATTAGAGCCATAAATGAACATTTATTTAAGGTTTCAAAATTTAATATCTTTTTTTATCTCTTTTCCAGCTTTTAAAATCACCAGAAAGAGAAACACAATTCCTTCCAAGCTCCCAATTCTGTAAGTTGATTCTCATGAAGCATTTTGTTAATTCCTTAAATCATCGTTGTTGTTGGGTTTTATGACACATCAACCATTTATACTATAAACATGCATTTGGGTTGCATGTTTTAATGGCGTATACCATTGCAGGTGATAGATGTTTGACCAAAGAAAGAGGGGGGGGGCGATAATTTAAAATATCAATTGTTGGAGTCCACTCTTTGTTTGAAATAATTCATTGAATAGGGAATCATGCTGTGACTTGACTTATTTGAGAAAAATAATATTCCAAGATGGGTTGGTTGGTTGTTTTTTTTTTACGGCATATCAACCCTTTTTCAGGTTATTTAATGCCGAATCTAGTTATTTTGAGTAACGATTTTTAATGGAGTATATTTGTTTTGTTTTTTACATCAGATTCTATTTAACCCATAGTTGGGACCCTAACAGGTACTACCACTCCGGGTCAGAGTGGACCTGGGAGCAATGGCAATTAAAGGGTGGCTCCACACTCGCAAAAGCCCGCAAGGTGGGGCCACACCATCGGATATAGTTTTAGGTCATATCCAAAATGGGCTCCAGATAAACTCGAATGGCAACCATTGACAAAGGCCAGCATCTAAGATTTCCAGTTGGGTGAAAGAATTCAAGGAGAAAGGATAAGGGAAGCAGTAAGTGTAAACATGCAGAGTTGCAGGTTTCAGTAGTACATATGAATGGCAGACCTTTTTTTTTTTTTTTTTACATAGGAGTCACCACTTATCAAGGCCCAGAGGCCACTCGAGGATAAGGGCTAATGAGTGTACAGTAGTCAATGGGACAATATCGTAGTAATCATAAATAGTGGAAATTTGGTAAATTGGATTACTTAAGGGGAACGGCTCATCAAGAATTTGTTTATGTTGAACTTGAAGATGACCAAATTGTAATCAGCTGGAAAGCAGGGGAACGGAAGAGAGTTCCACAGGTGTGCAGTTCTAAGAAAAAAAAAAAAAAAAGCTTTTGTTCATGGAATCTATGTTTAGGTTTAGGCACAGATAAAGGGTGGGGGAAGTTATTGATAGTGGTTTCAGCTAGACGTGTAATTTTCATGAAAGTTTGGTGATGGGGGACCATAGATTGGAGCTCAGATGAGCACTTGCTATGAAAATAACATTGCAGGTGATATATGTCCGATCATGGGAAAAGTGGAGGGAGAGGGGCACAGAGAATCGAAAATATCTCTGGTTGACAGTTCGAACAATCCAAATGTTTTTGTATCAGGTTTACTTATAGATTGATTTCTTTTCGAAGAGGTTTCTATTATATGCAGCATCGAATTAAAACTTTGTAAATATTCAGTTTAGCTTGTTTATTTAATGGCAAATCCTTTTTTTTTTTTTTTTTTTTTTTACGTAGCAAAAATAATAATGTACCAGTAGGGCAGTGTCCTACCTACCTGGTTTGTGAAGTTCGTTCTTTCAATGACAAAAGCTATAATTTAAGAGAAATAAGAGATACTTTGTTTGGTGGAAGCCTCTGATTATCATTCAAACACAGTATGATATTCAAAGTGTTTAATTACGTCTTTTATTTGATTCTTTTATTTAGTCAATTTAAGAAGTTGGTAATAATTTATTTATTTTTTTTTTTTTTTTTTATTACATTTTCACCCCAAACAAGGCACATTGCCACTTTGGTGTAGGGGGCTACTATCAGGGGAAACATCTACTGGGGTACTATGTAGGAATTAAGGCAGCGAGATGTTGGTTCACGTTGCACTTGAACTTCTGCATGTCAGTACAGTTGGGGAAGCAGTGACCTGGAATGGAATTCCAAAGCCTAGCAGTTCTGGGGAAGAAACTACTGGAGTAAAAAGATCTTTTACATCTAGGGATCTATACAGTGTGGGGGTGGGATTTTGCAGCTTGTCGGGTCTGTCGAGGGTGTTCACGTCGTGGGGGCACAAGTGCTTGCAGTTCTTCAGAGCATTCGCCATTATAATACTTGTAGAACAGGCAGAGGGATGCAACGTTTCGACGATGGGACAGAGGCTGAAGCTTAGATGCCAGTTTAGGGCCTATCAGATTTGCGACTCTCTTTTGAACCCTATCAAGGAGCGAGAGACTAGTAGCCGATGCACCAGTCCAAATATGACAGCAATACTCCATACATGGGCGAATAGTGGCCTTATAGAGGTACAGGATACTTTCGGGTGTTAGTAGTTTTCTAGCACGGTAGAGAAAGCCCACCTTCCTCGCAGCGGCCCTGGCAATGCCCTCGATGTAATTGTTCCAACTCATGTTTCCTGTGAACATTAGGTCAAGGAGCTTGAGAGACGTACTCTCAGATAAAGAGTTGTTGGCCATTGCTATAGGTGGTAGAGAAGGTTTCTTGTAATTATTGAATGAAACCAGTTTTGTCTTGGCGGCATTGAACGTGACCATCCATTTTTGTCCCCATTCCACTACTAATTGGAGGTCATCAACTAGTGTTTCTGCCATTACTTTAGATATATGTTCATTTGTTTTCCTGTCGTGCCTACTATAGAGTGTGGTGTCATCAGCATATATACCCATCTCAGAGGCAATTTTGTCGGGGAGGTCATTTATGAATATCAGGAACAGCAGAGGTCCAAGGATAGATCCCTGGGGCACTCCCACATTTATATCATATTGTTTAGATGTACGACCGTCGAGGACAACCTGGATTTTTCTCTTATCTAAGAAGGATTTAATTATGTTAAGTATTCTACCAGTGATACCGTAAGATCTAATCTTCCTGAGGAGACCCTCATGCCATACCCTATCAAACGCCTTAGATATATCTAGAGCTACCGCTCTGCCCTCTCCCGCTTTGTCCAGTGAATGGTATATGCGTTCAGAGATTACAGTGAGGATGTCTGCCGTGGAACGGGCTTGTCTAAATCCATATTGTTGGTCGGTCAGAAGTTTAGCATCTGTAAGGTGCTGGACTAGAGCATGGTTAATTAAGGTCTCAAATATTTTGGCAAAAAGTGGGAGGAGGCTAATAGGGCGATAATTTAATATGTCAGTTCTTTCGCCAGAATTCTTGAATACTGGTACCACAGAAGCAGTTTTCCAACAGCCTGGAAAGCAAGATTCATTAAGGCATTTGTTGTAGAGTTTGGAGAGAACTGGAGCTATTTCGGCTGAGCACTTTCTTAATAGCACAGCTGGGATGAGGTCGGGTCCACATGCTTTTGAAGTTTCAAGGTTTTTTATGATAGCATGCACCTGAGCAGGGATGATTATCAGATCGTCTAGCGTGGCGTCTGTCCGCATAGGAAATTGAGGTAGGGGGTGGTTTAGAGGGTCCAGTGTGGAGTTTGAGGCAAACCGACTGGCAAGCATGTTAGCCTTGTCGGTTGCTGAGCAAAGAACCTCGTGATTGTTGGTATTGTTGACAATGCATATGATGTTGAACAAAAAAAAGAAACTATTATTTGAAAGCAAAGCTTGGAAACATGGATTACATAGAAAAATGCGAGCATGAAAAGTAATATGGTTAAGATTAAACTTAGAAAAGTAAAAGGATTAGTTTTTAAAACTGGAAAAGAAAAAGACAAGATATTCTAGTAAAAAATATAAATTTATAACTAAAATATTGCAACATTAAGAATTTTTTTAAAATGTGTTTCTCAATTAAATGGTTCATTCTCACTTTGGTAAGTAATAATTCAAGGGAGATAACTTGAATATCATTCATAGGAAATTACTCTAAATATACTGTGTCAGCAAATATCAAATTGAGAAAGTTTTGTAAAGTTGAACCGAACAGTATTAGACTGTGTGCCCAAAAAGCCCTCTAGATTTTATTTTGTTGGCTTAAGGGTCAGTTTTACGCTTGCTGCTCAACTCTCTACATAGTGCCCCTTAATCTGAAATAGTAACCCCTTTACATCCTATGCCTTGTTTGGAGGGACAGGAGTTTAAAAAAAGATTACCAAAATAATTGCTCAATTTTGTTGCAATTTATTTTTTTTTTTGTATTCATTTTTACTGTTCTATTTTGTATTAGATTTTTTTTTCGAACTACTGTTCATGTTTCAGTTGATATAATCTCTGATCTTCTCCAGGTGTATCTCGTCAAAATCGAGAATGTTTCTATCACACCTGGGAATCTGCATTGAATCTCGAACGGAACCCTTCATTTACTTCACATACTTTCATTCCATCCCCCATTACTTTCAACCTTCAAGAGAATATCGCTTAGCAACTGAATTTTTCCAAGTACATTAACCACTGTGCCACAGGTCCTAGCCGGATAAAAATTTCATTCTAAATTTTGTGCAGATTCCCAAGTTTGACAAAAACATTCTGAGCTCAACAAGATACCCCTGAAGAAGGTCTAAGTTTACATCAACCTAAACATTGCGAAAATGACACTAAAGATGAGAACAGCAGTCTGAAGAATTCAGACTAACATTGACCAATAGATGTTGCATATATATATATATATATATATATATATATATATATTTGAAGTGTATGTGTGATCGTCTAGTGAGTGAGTGTATAAACAGGACATATTACATTTATGATAGAATGCGACGGATACAGTTCTCTTTGAGGGGGGAAGTAACATTGACCAAAAGGGAAACATACCTTATCCATCTAGGTTGATCTTGATTTGATGGATTCTTCGAAAAGTTGCAAATGAAGATTCGTATGACTCAAAGTCTTAGTTGTATTTTCAGTAGCTTTATTTACCTGTGTTTCCCCCTTGGAAAGCCGCATGTTGGTTTTAAATTTTTACTATCAATATTTTCTGACACTCTAATATCCACTAGAGATAACGGCTAGACAACATCCACTCAAAATAGTTTAACTGTAGACAATCTAAGATGTTACTTTTCTCAAGTAAGAGCCATGTTTTTTGAGGTACTTATTTTAAACAAAAAAAATAATTTCTTGAGTGGCCTAACTCACAATCAAAGATATTTCCAATTCTTTGTGTAACCATACTATTCACATGCAGCCAATACAGTAGAATCCTAGGATATGGCATTAAAAATTAGTAACAAAATACAGTAACGTATTGGACTTTTAACAAATTCGATTTGGTCTTTAACCAGTACAAATAGCTGCTAGGGGGTTACGTTTATACTCCTAACATTTTTTCAGTTTTCATATGCATATGGATGTGGCTCAGAGGGTAACGTATAAAGCTGGAAAGTTATGTTTTGGTTTTGATTCTTGTCGATGGCACCCAAGTCAATTTTTTTTAACTTTTGAAATCACTACTATATATTGGGTACAATATAATAATCAATAAAGAATTGGCTCTATTATAATAGATACAAAATCTGCATGAATTAAATAATATATATATATATAAGTAGAACCCTGGGATACGGCATTAAAAATTAGTAACAAAATACAGTACAGTAATATAATACACATGTATATTATAAATAACACCGTAAATAGTGATTACTAAACTTGCAAACTGAATGAATATAATATCTTTTAGCTCAGACTTCTGTTTGTTGGTGGCGGAGGGAAGGTGACAATTCGTTATCCCCCCCCCCCTCCCTTTTTTTTTTTTTTTTAAGTTATTGAAGCATTAAAATCAAACATTTTTTATAACTGAAATGTTTTTTTTATTTGAACATATTTTATAAATAGTTTATATATATGAAACCCGCTTTAATTCTAAGAACAGATACTACACTTTGATCTTATTTATATATTTTATTTTCGGCAAAAGTACATACATATTTTCATAAAAATTGAAATTTTATAAAAAACATACAACAATTACAAAAAACAAAATTAGGCACAAGGCCCTATAAGAAATTGGGAGGGGGAGGGTAGAGGGTCTTTGTGACTATAATGACATGAAGACTTTGAGGTCTTACTCTTGACTGGCAACATTTACCAAAATACCTCATTCACTCTGTGGATCCTAATCTAACTAAGAACCCCAGCGTTCAGTGTAAAATTAACATATTTACAATTTGCAAAAAACTTGTCTGTATGTTGTGTGCAAAATAGTGTGTGAGTGCATTTGTTAAATGTCTAAAAAAGTTCAAATTCATTAAAAATATGTACAGTTTGTAATCAATTTGTAAAAGCACGTGGAGTGGAGCAAGCTAGTAAAAAGAGTTCAATTTAAACATAAAAAATAAAGCTTACTTGGTTTGTTAGTGTTGACCCCCCCTACTAATCTAACGTCTGGACCCCCCACTGTTTTCCGGGAAACCGAAAACAAGCAGGGAGATCCCTATATGGGGTTGGGGTGAAGCCTTAATAGGAGAAAAGAAATCAACGGGAGGAGGGGTTGATTGGTGACCTCTGAGTACTGGGGGAAAAAAGGCCAGGATTACATCCAAAACAAAAGCAGGTAACGGGGGAGCGGGTGGACTCAGAGGTTCTCTAGCACCGAAAATAATAACAGGGGCAGGATCTCGTTTATACCACCAGTCAAGAGTCTCTTTACTTAATTATGCTAAACTAAGCGGGATGGGTTCCGAAGGACCCAGCACCGCCCGTGCCATGCTTAAGGAGGGAACACGTATTGGAACTTGGCTCCTCGACGAATGCACAGACTAGTGTTGTGCACCCACCTCTTATTAAACTCCGCTCGAGGCAACCTCCTCCAATCGCATCTGATCTTTACTTTAAGCAGATGTTTAAAGTAAACAATCAGATCCCGATCTGGAACAGATATCCCTTCGCGGACCAACTTGAGGCGCGTGATCCATATCACCATGCGCGCCACTGCTAGGATCGCCAGGAAAACCATTCTTTCCTCCCTGGGGAACGGCGGCTCCATGTTGTAAACAAAATATCCTTCGTCGAGTTCGAGCGGGCACTCGGCATCGATGCGGGCCGTCACCCCTTCGACGTACTCCAATAGGGCCTGGATCCGGCTGCAACTAAAAAACGCATGCCCGAGGGTCTCGAGCTTGTGTTCGTCGCAGCGCGGGCACCAGGCACTTGTATGTTGTTTGTACTTGCTGAATTCGTCGAAGAGGGGCAGTGCTTTTCGGACCAGTCGCCAGGTCAGGGAAAATTCAGAGTTAGTCAAAAAATCCCGACCCGGCGCCCAACTCCATTGAGAGCGGATAACCTCCATCGACCAACCTAACCGCCTACAAAGAGGATCCTTCGCGGTACCCACCACTAACTCCCTATAAAGGCTCTTTCTAGGCTGTTCAAGGACACTGGTCCCCGGCAATGCTCTAAGTGCGGTCCGGCATTCGGCAAAGAACTTGGGCTCCCCCCTCGGTTTACGACGACCTTCTACCGAGGGGTCAGGTTTGAGATTGGGAAACGAGTTCTCAACCACAGGGACCCATGGAGCGTTCTCCTCTAGCGAACGGCTCAGGAAAGCCAATCTCTCAGCGTTTTTATGACACGAGAGACTGGGCTGACCCAGGCCTCCCTCACTCGGACTTTGGACACAGACCTCTCTGCACACATAATGCTTACCCTCGTCCCACAGAAGTGAGTCGAGGCACTCTTGTAAGCGGGTTAGGCGTTGTGCAGGGAGAGGAAGTACAGACAATCGGTAAAGGATGAGCGGAAAGACGTATGTGGCACACGCCTCCGCCCGACCCTTCAAGGACAATTTCCTTCGAATCCAAGTCTTGACCGACGATTTGACCTTGCCATATACTTCCGACCAGTTTTTCTCCAGCTGAAGTCCCGGTCCAAACCAGACACCGAGAATACGGACCGGTCCATCGGTCCAGCTGAAGATGCCTGGAAGCGAGTTTACCCCGGTCCAGGCCCCCAACCGCAGGCCGACAGACTTGCTGCGGTTGAAGACGGCCCCTGTGACTTCTTCGTATCGAGCGAGCGCCTCGACCACTGCTTGAACGTCCGTGGGGCAAGACACGAACACGGTGACGTCATCGGCGAACGCGGAAACCCTGGCTCGTGTGCCTCCAGGGAGAGCTATTCCGCGCAGGACTGGTGTAGCCGCCTCGTCCCTTAACTTGCGAAGGAGGGGTTCCAACGCCAGGACGTACAAAAGAGGCGACAGCGGACAACCCTGACGCACCGACCGGGAGACGGCGAAAGACTCCGACAGCTTACCGTTGATCTGCACCGCTACCGCCGGCCTATCATACAGGACAAAGATCCACTTGCGGAAGTCCGGATTAAATCCGGCGGCCTCTAAAACAGATCCCAGGAACCGATGGTCGACCCTATCGAACGCCTTGGACTGATCCAAACTGATCAGCGCGGCTTCCGTGTCGTCTTCTGTTCCCTCTATGATCGAGCGAATCAAATGAAGATTGTCTTGAATCGATCTCCCCTTCACAGCATAAGTCTGGCCGGGTTCGATCAAATCAGCGATGACAACCTGCAAGCGATTCGCAAGAATCTTTGCCAAAATCTTTAACTCTGTGTTTAGCAGAGTCAAGGGCCTAAAGTCATCAAAGTTTTCCACCCCACCATGCCGTTGACCTTTCCTCAGCAATGTGATCACTCCCTTGGTCACTTGTCCAGGGATGGATCCCTGGGCAAACCAATGGTTGAACATATCCTTCAAAATAGGGACCAACATGGGCGACAGCCTCAAGTAAAATTCATAGGGTAAACCATCAAGCCCCGGGGACTTATTGTAGCCGACCTGCTTCAACGCAGTAATGACCTCATGTTCCGTAACAAGACCATCACAACTAGCCGCCGTGAGGCGGGGCGAGTCAGCCAAATAGCTGCCAAACTCATCGACCCTGAGTCCGGGTAGTTGGGTGAAGCGCTCCGATAGATGCTCCCGAAACCCCCCGCGTCGATACCAGAGCGTGTCCTTCCAGGTTATACACTTTCCGAATGTACCCGTCCGAACCGCGCCTTAGAGCAGCCTTACGCTCAACAGCGTCAACATTAACAGCTTCGTTAGAGACTTTCATTAACCTAGCCCTAACTACCTGACCTTCATACCGCTCGCTAGCCAAGCGGCCGAGGTCCTGTTTAGCTAGTGCTACCTCTAGGGGGTCCCCCCCCTCCACCGCCCGGGTCAGCTTATCCTCTATACGCTTCTTTGCCTTGGCCTTATCTAGCGCGAGGCGTTGGCTGTATTGGACAGAGAAGCGTCTAATTTTGGCCTTAAGGCTAACCCACCACTTACTCCCTGTAACCGCCCCCACTAAAGCCCTCTGAATTAGCTCAGTGACCTTCAACCGGTAGTCCTCCAGCTCCAACAAGGAGTTGTTGAACTTCCAGTATCCGGCCAGTTTAGGCCTAGCACTTAAGTTCAAACGGGCCATAACGAGTTTATGGTCCGAGTGTCCTAGCAAGTGGAACGTGGGGCACGATAGAAAGTCTACGTCGCCTCTTCTAACTAACATCCGATCCAAGTAGGTACTCGAATGGGAAGGCACTACGGAATGCCACGTCCACATCTCCCGCCCCGGGTAATCCAGACGAAATCTGTCGACGAGGTCGCACGAAGCCATCAGGTCAGACAGACTGTTGTCATACCACACCGACCCGCTAGCCCCCCCGACCTTATCTATATTGGGATCAAGGATTGCATTCCAATCACCCATTAACACTAACCGTTCCGGATCCACTAAGTAGCCCTCCAACCGTCGAAAAAAGGATACCCTCTCTCCATGAGAATTAGGAGCATAAACAGCGACAATCCGAAAAACACTGCAATTAATGGCAACATCGACAACGACCGCCCGCCCGTCCTCGCCTGCGTGAACAACATTCACCGACGCTGACAGGGTGCGATTCACTAGCAAAGAGATTCCACGACTATAAGTATTGCCATATGCTGAGTAGACATCGTAATCGTTTACCAGCACCTGACAATCCTCGTCACAAACAAAGTGGGTCTCCTGGATAGCGGCAATATCTACCTTAAGGGACACCAAGTCTCTAACAACGCGCGAGGCCTTGCTTCGACACCTGATGCCCCTCACATTAAAAGTGGCCAAGTTCAAAGACATGTTCACTTACCTAGAGCAGTGTCACAAACGGGTCTGAAATCCTCGGGGGTGAGGACGCAGCAGGCATGGCCGAGACTGCCCGTGAGCAGTTCGGATGAAAATATTCCGTCTCGGGAGGCGCCTCCTACATCCAATGGGAAGGTTAACTTAAGTGCCCTGTAAAATGAGGGGTGCACAAAAACAGGGATCCTTCCTTCGCACCTAAGAGAAAGTTTATGAAGAGATGGGTGCTCGAGGTCTACCAGTTTGACTTCTTCAAAAGCCGTCTTGGCAGCCTCCAGCATGTTCCATAGTCCTTTAGTTCTGCCGTCCCTGTCTGCTCTCACAAAGGTGGTCAGCATTGGGGCATCCGCGAAGTGCAGAGGGTTTGTGATTTCTTTCCCCTCGACTGCCTCCATTTGTTTCAGCTTCTGAAGTTGGGCCCTAGGTTTGCCTTTCAAATCGTTGTTGGTTTGCGTAGGGCCAACTTCACATATTTTGCTTCCTGGCAGGAACGGAAGCTTTTTCGTGCGTTCCGTCCTGACAGGTATGCTCTCCTTCTGGTCCGCTTTGTCTTTAGGAGCTGCGGAAGAAAGGGGGGTTTGTAGAGAAGTGTTAAGAGGGACGACGGCTTGTTCCGCCTGCGTATCGTTGGTGATGTTGTTCCCCTCCTCCGGTGGAGCCATTTCGTTGTTGGTAACATCCCCCGTTGGAGTGGTTTCCCTCTTTCTTTTGTTCCTCCTTTTCCCCTTTCTCCTTACTCCTGTTTCCTCGGGCTCCACAACAATCTCCTCCGAGCCCGCTTCCTCCTCCTCCGATTCTGTTGGGGAGAAAGGAAGCTTCCTTTTACTGGAAGTCAGCGTCTCCATTTTTTCCGGGGACGGTTCTTGACCTCCGTTATTCGTAGACCTGGAGTCTGCCTGTTCTGTGGATATAGTGTTTTTGTTTTCGTTGTCTGTGTGCGTGATAGTTTTATTGTGGGTGTTTGTATCTGCGATTTTGGTATTTGTAGTGTTTTTGCTTGAGTTGTCTGTGTTTGTGGTGTTTTTATTTGTGGTGATTGTGGTGTTCTTGTTTGAGTTGTCTGTGTTTGTGGTGTTTTTGCTTGTGGTGACCGGTGTGTTTTTGTTTGTGTTGACTGCAATGTTTTTTGGATTGTTTGTATTGTCCTTGGTGGGTTTGGCATTGTCTTTGCTGGCGTTGTTGGTGTTGATGTTCTGAGGTCTGCTGTTTGTCTGTTGCTGTCCTGGTCGGTTTTTACGGACGACCTTGCTCCAGCCGTCGTCGTTTCCTTGGTTCGCCGGAGCAGATGTGGTTGTCTTGGTCTCTGCCGGCTTGGTTGGTGCCTTAGCCGCTGGTCTTGTGGGACAGTCCTTGGACATGTGTCCTTGCTTTTGGCAATGCCAGCAATGTGGCTTTCTCCCCTCTACTATCACCGACATTGTCCATTCTTGGTACTTAAGCACCGCTGGAATTTTATTAAATCCGCTCCTGTCGACTCTCATGACCAGCTTGTAATCTCCCGTCATGAGGTTCCGCGGGCCTCTAACCGGACACACCGACTCTACCTCTCCATACTGGCTGAGCACCGCACCCAGTTGACGCGAGCCCAAGTAACACGGCACACCAAGTATCGACACCGTTGTCCTCCTTCTTCCCTGATATTCCGGCTTCATAGAGAGGTGCTACCACGTGAGGTTGCTCTTGGAAAGTCTCTCAGCATCCTCCTTATCGGGCAGCAGGACTTCCCACTTGGCGTAGCTACAACGACATATGTAGCTCGCCGGCACATTTAGGTCTTGGAGCAGCTGCGCCATAGTTTCCTTCGGCACTCCTGTCAGGCTTCTGCTACACTTGTCAGTCGTGATGAAGGACAAGACCCGCTGCTGAAGTTCCTCCACAGCTCCAGGAAGAGGCAGAATCACATTTCCGTCAGTATACTGCTTGAATGTGGATTCATACAACTCCCTATATTCCTGTGGAGACAGTTGTTTTTGTGGGCCCCAGGCTTGGGTTGCATCCTGGTTGCTATTCTTGTTGTTGGGGCAATCCTTGGTGGGTGGCACCTTAACCTTAGCGGCTGTTGTTGCCCCATCTTTGGGCTCCACCGTTAAATCCTTGGGGGAGCCTTTGGCAGAAGGTAAGGCAGGCCATTCCTCTCCTGCCTCTTGGGTTGTCTCCCCTTCTGCTAGTGTCTCTTTTGTGGCCCGAGGTTTGTTCCCGGTTGAGCCGGCAGATTTTCCTTTTGCCGCCTCTACCCTAGGTGGGTCAGCTTTCGGCGGGCTGTTGCCTGCGACAGTTGCTGGATCCTTCCAACTTGGAGGGGGCCCCAGGAGTCTTTCTAGAGATGCCAGCGTCTCTTTAATTCGCTCAGCATCTCTATTAGTTACCTCGTCCGCATCCCCCTTCTTTGGCTTATCAGAAGCGGGGAGGAGTGGGACATTTGGTGTCCCCACCTTCTTGGTTTCAATGGCTGGTTCCTCCTCCTAAATCATCTCTATCGACTGGGCACCTGGAGTCTCCTGAGGATCTGCCATTGCTGGGGTTTGGTCGGCTCCGCTTTTGGGGGTGCTGACCTCTTGAAAATAAGGGGGGGGGTTTAGAAGGGGCGGGCTCTTGAAGAAAAAAAGAATTTCGGCCTCCCCTCACGGGGATGCCTGGTTAGCAGCTCAAATCCCCCCGCGAGGGGGGGAGAGCAGAGAAGGAAGACGCAGTGGGTGCTAGCGGAAACAGGGCGCCGCGTCGCAATTAAGAGCGAGAGGGGATAGGCATCTCCGCCCACTGAGGGGAGCCGAGACGAAGCACCCACCCTACCCCACGTCCCCCTTAGCTACCCAAACAGAAGCGATAAAGGGAACCCTGTCTGCTCAATCCTCTGGGAGAGCAGCGAAAGGATAGACAAAGTTTTGGGCTGGCAGGTCAGAGTGCTGCTCAGGCAATTAAGGGTGGAGAAAGTAGACCATCTCGGTCTCGAGAGGTGAGACCAAAACGAAGAAAAAACAACAAAAAATAAAAAGAAAAAACCAACAAAAGCAGGTCACAACTACCAACTTAGTGGTGCTGGTCCCGAAATTCCAGTCTCCCAAAAGAGGGGATCGGTTTTCGGGTCCTAGCTCCCACAAATGTGGAGTCGGTCCTTCAGGTCCTGACTCCCCAAAGGAGGGGGTCTGGTCCTTGCAAACGAAGGTTAGTAAATAAACACCTTAAACCTAGCCCGAGAGCCCGGTGGTGGATCCCTTCTAAGAGCAAAAGTTTTGTATGCTGAAGAAAGATACTACACTTTGATCTTAGCCCAAAGACCAAGTAACCGTCTTATACAGCTTAATTTTCTCTCGAGCTTTATCTCCTATTAAAAAAAGATGCATAATTTATATTTACTTAGTGGAGGTCGGTGGGGGGGAAGGATGCAACCGCTTTAATTCTAAGAACAGATACTACACTTTGATCTTAGCCCAAAGACCAAGTAACCGTCTTATACAGCTTAATTTTTTGCCAAGCATTATCTCCTATCAAAAAAAGATGCATAATTTATATTTAGATGCCATATTCCAAAAATCACAGAAGGCCATCCTTATTTTCGATTGACGTTTGTTTCTCTCCTTATTTTCTTAGTGGGGGTGAGGGGAGAAGGATGAAACCGCTTTAATTCTAAGAACAGATACTACACTTTGATCTTAGCCAAAAGACCAACTAAAAAAAATGCGTATTATATATTTGTATAAATTTACTTTATTGTAGTGATGATTTTTTTTGACCGGGTATACTCGTATAAGATCTTCCAGAGTAATGGCCAGTGAATGCTGTCAAAATGCCTTGGAAAAATCTATAAAACTGATGGAAAGAGACTTTTGTAAATTATGTTTCTCAATTCTATTGTGCAACGTAAAAAATTTTTAATTCTGCCAAATCAAAGAGATCAAATTGATTTTCCTGTGTGTTAATAACTTATGAAGAAAAATTACAACAAAATATCAGTCTTACTTCCCCCTAAAAAAAATGTTTATTAGTTGTGGCTTATTCATGTTCTCAAAATACTAGATCTCGGTCTATAACTCATTATGACATTCCTTGGAAATAGTCAAATACTGAAATTTCTCATTCCTACTATAATTATGATAATTATGAGGAGAAGAGAAGGGCATTTTTACATCCGTATTTCCAAATTTTCAAGTTATTGTCACTTATGAAAAATGTTACATAACTGAAGGTTTGTTTAAATGAAACCGTTTCTTTTTGGTTTCCACTTTCTGTTCAGTAGAAGTGTTGCCAGTGTATGCAGAGGAAAAGTTTCTTCTGATAAATATTTACATAATTCCGGTTTGATTTTAAAACTCTACATAAAAAAACATTTCAATAATCATTATTTGACTCAAGCTAGCCTATTTTTTTTTTGTTAGTTTTCCCCACTACATTTTAGTAGTTTTAATGCATTTTAATTATTTTTTTTTTTCTCCCGATAATACTTTGATTGAATAAGAGTAAAGTAAATACTTTTTTTTAAACTCACAGAAAGGTTTACATTGCCTGCTGAATGATCAAATACGCTTGAGCAATGCTGGGTCAAGTCAGCATATATGATGTATTCATTCAGTTTACAAGTTTAGTAATCACTATTTGATTCAAGTTAGCCTATTTTTTCCCATTATTTTTTTCGACTACATTATTGGTACAGTGATAATTCATTTTAATTCTATTTCTTTTTTCTGATAATAACTTGGTTGAATAAGAGCAATGTTAAAGTAGATACTTTTTTTTTTATTATTGACCTAAACTGAACAATTACCACGGGCTTATTTCCGTGCAGACTACAACATGGGCATCTTCAAATTAAATCTCAACAAATACTTGTCATAAACTGTCCTCATAAGTAATCAAATTTTCTTCTGAAATCAGTTTCAATCCTCTCATAATATTCATCATTTAAATGACAATCCATCTTTCTCATTAATCCTGATCCTAAAGCGACTTTTGGTCTTCATAAGCAAAAATTATTTATTTATTTATTTTTTTAACCACCCACCTCCGGAGTTTCCACACACACCTCCAAACACCCGGGCAACGCCGGGTACCCCTTGCTAGTATTATGTAAAAGGCAAATTGTGTGCTAGTATCCATGTGTATGTCTTTGTATGTCTCCCAAAAAAGTTTTGACAGATGTGACGAACACTGACAAAATTGGTATCGTTAGAAAGACCAGTTTCTCAGACGACAAATATCCCAAAATTGGCCAAAAACTTTAATTCTGTGCTGATCAACTGAGCCATTTTTTATAAAGAGGGGTCAGTTTTTGCATCAACATTTTTACCAAGTAATCATATGCCTTGCAATGACTAAGCTTATTATTCGTAAGTCGCCGTTGGCTTTTTTATTTCACCTTCTTTTCCTCCTTCGCGTAATAAGTTTGAGCCTTTTTTTTAAAAACACCTCTCTCTGCCTGTTGTGTCGAATTTTTTTATTTTATTTTTTTGCCCTCGTTATTATTTTTTACTTTTTTTTTTTACGGCTGGGGATTGCTCAATACCTCTCTCCACCTAGACTAGCAAGGGTACCTGACATTGCCTATCATATAAATCTCAAATGTCAGTTTCTGTGTGTGTGTATGTTTGTGTGACCAGGTCGAAACCGGTACCAGCTGAAAGAGCAATCCCTCGGACGCATATGTGAAAATTAAAAAAAAAAAAGATTAATTCTGTGGTGGTCAGCTGGACTATGTCTTACAAGGATGGGGATCATTTTTTGTATCAAGATTTTTGCAAATCACACATACATAGCAAACTGAAAGCTCAATGGGCAAAAGTGTTTGCGAGTAATGTTTTTCCCTCTTTCGTGTTTTAGGTTCGAGCCTGCCTGTAACCCAGCAGGGGTCAGGTCACACATACAGCCAGGAAGACATGTGCTAACCCTAAGTCCATATCGAAACACTTTTATCCCATTGAGTGCTGAACCCCTACAAATGCAAAAAGTTCTCTGGCCACTAGAAAATAGCACTGATGCTTCGAGCATACAACACGCACAACCCCAAATCCAGGGAGCAATATCTGTGGTATTGTTGAGTGGTCATCTGACATCAGCCTCTGTAGTTTAATTTCTCCTGCAGGTGTACTGGTGTCAGCAGATGGGTGCTCCTCACAGTTGCAGCTGGAATATCAGGATTCAGGGCAGAGCTGAAAATCAATTGTTACTTCTTCGCAAGCACATATATCAATAATGAACAACGCTGGGGATGATTTTCTTATAACAAAGTTAATTATTTGACAAAAAAAAAAAAAGAATTCAATATATATCTCGTACAAAGAAAGAGTTTAGATCATTGGGTCTGTCTATATAGACTTAAACAATTGGGTTTAAAATCTTAATCATTTTCTTTTTCCAATAGTTTTCTTCCACTTGGCAATTTCAAGCTAGTTCTCAGGGCTTGTCCTTTCAAAGTTAACTCACAAGTCTGAGGACCTGTATCTCAGCTGGCCAGAGGAAAAAGACTGATTTGGCCAGAGCATCTGTTTTTTTATGAAATTAGTTCCCTCTCCTCCCATCTTTTCAGATCATTCCGTTTTGCTCTCTAATCTCTCCATCAACTTGTACCTTTCTATCTCCCTCTTTTCTCTAAATATATACTAAGTCAATTTATTTATCTGTCCACCCACCTCCCTATATATTCTAAAGGTTCTTTGTGAAATCAATACTGATTCTTCCCTGATTGGGATTTATCACTGTTCATGACTGTCTGGGTAGCTAACTATCTAGATACGCAATAGCTGGGAGAACGAAGTCACCTCTCTTGATTTATGGTCCCTGCAGACCACTTTGGCAACAAGAGTCCGGCTTCTCTGAATCCAAGTTCTTGTAACTGTATGATTTCATTAATTATCTTGAAATGCACTTTTCCAACCCCCCCACCCCCACCCTTCAGAAAAACCAAGCTCTTCCCTGATTTCTCATTTTAAAGAAATTCCATTATCAAGTTGCCAAAACAAAATATCGTTTCTACATTTATCAACAACTCGAAGCTCGCCTAAATCTTCCTGATTGACTAAATTTTATGGACATCTGTTTTTTTCTTAACCCAGTGTCAGCAGGAACCCCCTTAACCATACCTCCTCCTCTCAGCAGGGCTCTTGGCGTTGCCCGGGATCCCGTTACATCTGCCCAATCCTTTCCCTTGTCAATTAGTTGTAATTGGTATATAAGCAACCTGCACCAGAAACCCGACCCGAGAACAAAGTTTACAAAAAAAAAAAATAATATTGACAAAAATATTCTTGGATTAATGGTCCGTTTGGCATGCAAAAATCTTTTGATCTAATAGTTCTGGTTATATCAGTATATATGAATTTGTATGCATGCATGTGTGCTTGTACATATGTCATAGTTATAATTGTCAGAAGAAATGGCAATAATTCAATAATTAAGTATGCAATTAACAAAAAGAATTCATGTTCAGCTCACTATCAAAGGAGGGCTCATACACCTTTTAAACTACTTACTCTTTTTTCTCTTTTCCAGCAATAATAAGAATAACAAAGGAATTTATTTTGATTTTTCTTTTTTTCTTCCACCAATTGTGGTTTAGGAAGATTTGGAGGCTCCTGCAGTAACCTGGGGCTCTCTCTCTGCAAGTGGTTGTTCCACCTGTATTTTTGTCTGGTCCGTCGATGGCTGTAACTCATGCATGCTACCTGGACTTTGGTGGAGGGCACTTATTGGCACCTCCACTCCGCTCAGGTATGCTGTTGTTAGCAGGCTGCAGTTACTTAATTTCTTCCTCCATCTCCCCAGTATATTCTTTACTGCAATCACTAATATTATCATGACAGTCAGAGTACTTACTGTCGGTCAGACTATTCCCCAACAGTATCCACACCCCCACCATAATTATCATTGCCAACTCAGCTTCCAGTTTCTTAAGACTAATTCTTTCTACTGACCTCAGCGATTCTGGCATCTTTTGTAATGTAACATTGGGGAATTCTTTCTTTATGGGCTCCCACACCCCTATCCAGCCACTTGCGTAAGTCCCCACCAGGTCCATAAAGGACTATCTTCAAACCTTTCCTCTGCCTGATCGAATAGAGGTAGAGAAATCGAGGCTCCAAAGGCAACACATCCCATCAACAGCTTTAGAATCGACAATGAGGCTGTGACTCTTACTGTTTTTGTGGGCCTACCATCACAAACTCGAGATAACTCAATCTACTCTTGGGTAACTACTGCCCAAACTCCATCACATTCCCACTGCAGAAGGTAATACGACCTAGTATCCCTACTTCACAACTTCTTAATCCCTGGCTTATTTTTCCTAAACAATTCCACAGCTTATAATAACTTGTTACATAAATTGGGCTTGCTGATCCATCATTCCAAGGGCATCTGCCTTAGATTCGCTTGCTTCATCACTCGTTAACATAAATTTTGTTCTCGCCACGTTTAAGGCAATAAAGTCTGTCTCGATCTTGTATGTAGCTCTGCCCCAAGCTTTTGGTCTGCTCTGGAGATATGGCATGGCCAGGTTCACTGCGTGGTATATCTCAAATGTACTATCGCAGTCCAACAGGGGCACAAATACTAACACGACAAGTTTCTTCCCCTCCACTAATGTAACGCAACCCAACGCATTATAATATTTCCATAGCTGCTCAATGGGATCTACTGGCAATCTCAAATTATGGGGCAACTCAGTCTGTTATTTTCAGTAATATTTCCTGTAACCTTCCCGGGGTCACTATACTTGGTGATAAGTGTCCTAATGACAGCATATCCAACTGCGTGTGCACATGTTCTAGTAGCACCATTACCTGCCACCCTGTTCGTTATGGTCAATCTGTTACAGGTTCATATCCCTGAACAGACAATATAACAATGTCCACTCATCATGGAACAAAGATACTATATTCAAAAATTCATGTAAATTAATCAAGTAATTTTTTTTTTTTAAAAAGAATATCAACTTTCATGATGATGCAAGGCATTGTTTTGATCCACCATGTTTTATAAATAAGGGGGGTAAACTACATTTGACTTTTCAAGATGAAAATCAGCCTTGTTATGGCTACTTTTTTTTTTTTTAACTCTTTTTAAAAATTGTAAAAAAAAAAAATGATTTTCTATATTAAAAAAAAAAAAAAAATTACTTTATCAATTTACATAATTTTTAGAATGTATCTTTTTTCCATGACAGATTTTTCTGCAATTTATTTATTTTTTTTAAATATGTCTAATTCTAAATAAGCACTAAAACATATCCCAAAAGTTTGAAAAAAAATTCAATAATTGTTTTTGTAGATTCTGGCTGCCATACACCACGGATTTTCAATTCTAACAACAGTAAAAAACGAAAACTGATTTACGAAAAAGTTCCAGGGCAAAAAGATGGACAAACTAAACTGTTTTTTTCATGACTTTATTTTTACAAATGATTTTGTGTTTATTAATTTTATCGTTTTAAATTTTGTTACGAATGGAAGTCAATTGCTGCTTATTTATAATAATGACTAATCTCTATTTTAATAAAACTGTTACGATTTCTGGTGTGCATAATTCTTCTCCTTATGTGACTTGCATATTACTATTTTAATTGCCTGTTTTTTTTAAATAGGCCGCCGATTGCCATGACAAATGATATCCTATTTCATCCATCAAACTTCTTGGCTTAACATTCACAGACAACATGAATTGGAACAAATACATTGAGGCCATTTCTAAAGCTGCTGCAGAGAAAGTGGGCTCCCTCTACTCTGCTAGAAAATTACTCACCAGAAAGAATCCTATATCTTTACAAAGTTACAATTTGTCTAGGCATGGAGTATTATTAACACATCTAAGTTGGTTCATCTACCACTAATCTCATTATTAGACAGAATAAAAAAATTAAAAAAAAAAAAAGTCGCAAATCTAATAGATCCTGCACTATTGACCAAGCTCCAACCTCTGTCCCATCAGTGCATTGTTGCATCCCGGTACCTGTTTTTATAAATACTTTAATAGAATGTGCTCTGATGAACTCATAGCACATATGCACCCCACCTCCCATCGGGGTTTAAATACTCTCGACTAACAGCAAAATTCTATCCCTTCATTGTTGAGATCCCTAGATGTCGGAAAGCCTTCTATTCTAATAGTTTCTGCTCTCCAATTGCTAGATTCTGTTTCCTGCTTCACTGACTATACTAAACTACAAAAGTTTAAATGTAATGTGAACAGACATCTCACAATTTCCTGTTACAAAATTAAATCCACCGCAACGTATTTCAGATTCTGACATTTAATCATTCATCAAGAACTTATGTTCTATTTGGAATGATCAACTCATCCTAATGCAAAGAAATTATTTATCTGATGTTGCTAATTAGATTATTTTATGGGATTTTTGGAATATGATATTTCCATTCCATTACAGCTACATACATCATACAGATTTTTCTTTGTTAATATAAGGGAATTTTGAACCAGAACCAAAAATTTTTTTATTTTTATAAAAAAAATTTTGGTTCTGGTCCAAAATTCCATATAGGTATAATTGTATTTGGGTGTTTTGTGAATATTTCAAAATATTTTGCTGTAACATTGAGCCTGAAGTGTTTTGTCATAAATATAGTTCAGATGAAGAAAAAAAAAAAAACTTTTGCATTTATTCATTTAGATTATGTAAATACAGATTAAAGAGAGAGAGAGAAAGAGGGAGATATATAGCCATAACAATTTGTATAGCAAAATGTCGACAACAAAGTCAAAGAAAAAAGAAGCAGAAGAAGAAGAGTTCATTTAAAACTAATTTGTGACTTTTAATAAAATTGAATTAAATCAAAGTTTTTATTTAACATTTCATGATTATAGTTTTATGTGCAGTACCTACTAAGCATTGCTTGGGATGCAGTAAAGCAGTTTTAGTTTTTATTTCTTTTCGCATTTAAGGTAGACAACTATTATATTTTTAAATTTAAAGTGAATTACCCCTCTTTTAAGTGATTATTTAAAAAATTTCTATCAGCAGTCATCTGAGCCAGATTAAGTAATTTTTGGAATAAATTGTAATTACGTTATTATATTGGTAATAACATGGTGCAACAATAGCAAATGAAAATTGGCTAGTTAAAAAGCAAAGTTCAATTTTTCAGTTTAAAAGCTATTTCAGTCTGACTTTAAAAACCAGACAAGTTTAGGTGTTAAAAAAACCTGAACAGATATAAAATCTAAAGAGTCAAAATCGAAACAAAATTGGAAGTAGATATTCAAAACTTGTTTGCATAATTAACATATTAGTCCTCAAAACTTCATGATGTGATAGTTTGAAAAATTTATAAAAAAAAAAAAAAAAAAAAAAGCATGATAGGCAGAAAAATAAAGCTGCATTTAAAATAAGTGAACAAAAACAAAAAACTTTTTTTCAATTTTATCTGGAAAAAAAATTGTCAAATGTTGGAAAAGAAAAATTAAAAAAACTGTATAAAAATATAAAAAATATCCTTTCCTATTGATGAATATTTGAAATGAAGTGATTATTATTATTTACTATTTTAGAAACATCGGGTCAGGGAGCCTTCCGTTTAATATTAATCAAAAAGGCTTTTTTTTTATTTTTGTTCCCCCAACTCCTTTAATAAAAAATGGGATTTTATAAATACATCTTGTTGGATTCATAAAAACAGTAAAATAGAAACAGTCTACTTGATGATGACTTCCGGTTTTTAATCTGGAAATTAACAAGCAGTCTTTATTAGAAAACAGTCCCTCATTATTTCCATCCGCTTAGAGTTTGGTGGAAATTTTCATTTCACGAGTTTAAATAAAAATATTACAAATAAACTATTTAAAAAATATTTCAACAAAATAAAAAAAAAAATTTCCAATTATAGAAAATAATATTTAGTTTAAAAAATTCAATTTTTAAAACCAAATAGATTTCCTTTTTTTTTTTTTTTTTTTTTTTTTTTAATAATAAAATTTAAAAAAAAATGGAAAAAACAAATTAACCCCTTCCACACATGAAAAAAAAAAACCTAAAATATATTTAACGGTTTTTTCTTTCCTAATTAAAAAACGGAAGCTGTCATCAAGTGGATTGTTTTTCTTTTAGCAGGGAAAGAAATCCAATTTTTGAAGACGATGCAACTGTTAAAAAAAAAAAAAAAAAAAAAAAAAATCCAAGCAAAAACTTTTATACAAAAAATGTCAAAAGTTTAGACTAATGACTTGTACTTATCTTATTTCTTGTGGAATTTTAGTCTGCAATTATGTCTTTAAAAATGCTGGAATGGTGTCTTTCATCAAATAAACTGCTCTTTTTAGATTAAGAATCCTTCACAACAAATTCTTTACAATAAAACTAAGTTATTTCTGACAACTAAAAACAACTCAAGACTCGTATATATATATATAGTCTATTTTTTATCATTCGTTAGAAAACCATCTAGTCAGTAAGTCATTTAATCACCTGCAATCACTGCATCAACTCGCTCTCGAATTTACTATAATACCAATAATTTATTTTTCAAGGGATCATCAGTTGTTTACCATGAAACACTGTTTCGGGGATTTAAAAACAAAACAGTATATTACATCATGGCTCCCCAGCAGTGTTGATCAAACACCACCACCCTTAATCTTAGGAAGAAGACATGTTACAAACATTTGATCCAATTTCCTATTCTTAATTGCAATTACTAACCTTTTCAGACTATAAAAATGAATTTCTTACCTGTGCGATTCATCAATTTCCACATTTAAAATGGATACATTTTCTAATTTATCAGTCTTGTATTTATAAGATTAGGATTAATCCATTTAAGTACTTATCACCCCCACTATAACTGATAGCTGATGACACCACAGGCATATATATATATATATATATATATATATATAATTATTTCCACATTCAAACAACATTGCAGTTCACAGAAGCCCGTATTCGCTAATAAACTTTCTTGTATGTGGCACAGGGGCCCAGGTAACAAGATACTTACTTTGCATGCACTATGACTTGGATTTCAAATCCTGAGCTCGGATACATTCAACTAATGAGGACAAAACTAGAGTCTTGGACTTCCGATCAGCAGCTTATTTCTGTGACTTGTGTGAACTGTGATGTTGTTTGATTGTAGAAATAATTATATATCATCTCACACTCGGAGATATATATTTATCTATAAATCATTAATTGGTTATTCCAAATTTAACAGATCCGTAATTATATTTTTTTAAATGACCTTTTTAATATCCATATTTTACAATTCACCAAATGAACCTACAAAATGTACATTTCTATATTTCACAATCCAATATAAGATTTATATATATATGCAGATGTGATTATATACGCATAAAAATGATTGAATATATATAACAAGTCACACGCATGTTCCAAATGAAGTCAAAGACAAAGTTTTCCAAGAACAGAAATAGGATGTCATACCTTGAACGCAATTTGAACGTCAGTGATTAAAATCATACCCGTTTAATCAACCATTAAAGTGGATGAAATCGAAACTGGGTGTTGGTGATCAGAAGTCCCTGTTGTTTGAACCATTTGGCCATTTGCTAATTCGCAAATGAAGTTTAAAAAATAAAGTAAAAAATTATGTTATATGTTTCACGCTCTAAAAAAAAAAAAAAAAAAAATTAATGGAAATATTTTACATAAAAGTTAAATTATCTCTAAAGCACCAGAGAAAACTTTCCACTTAAAAAATTTTTGCAATTTCATTACTGAAAAATTTGTCTTGAATATGATTTAATTATGAAAAATAAAATGCAAAAATAAAAAAAAAAATAAAAAAAAAAATGGATGTAAAAAATTTGATTAATTCAATTAAAATCTTTTCTGATTTTCCAATTTAATGTACAAGAATTGTTAAAAATAATTAAGTTTTTTTTTTGTTGTTTAAGCTAATAGAGGGAGAGCACTTATTTTTAGTTTTTTTTTTTTTCTTCTTTTTATTTTCAACAAATGATTTTCAGTTAAGGAAACAGTTGTTTTTCTTTTTTGAAAGAAACAAACAAAAACAACTTTATTTTTATAGTAACTAGCCAATAAATGTTGTTTTTTTTTTCATTTTCATTAAAAGAAAAATGTTTTTGGAAATAAAAGTAAATTTCAAAATAAATTATCTCCCTTACTTTGCCAACTTGAAAGAAAAAAAAAAAAAATATCATTTTCCCCATTTTCTCTATTGGTGCAACTTTTTCTTCTTTTTTTTTCTTCTTTTTTTTTTTTTTTGCATTTCCCATTGAAGAGAAACATTTTAATTTTCATTTTGTTAAAATGCAGATTTTAAAATGGAAAAAAATAAATCCATGTCAGAAAAGACAAATTCCTCTTAAAGAGTTTGTTTTCAAGTTTCAACTTCAATGAAGAATTTAAAATTCTACTAAATTAAGTAAAGAACAAAAAAGCATAAATAGAACAAGTGAGGAGAAAGCCAAATTCTTGAAACTGCCGTTCAAGACATAAATGGTCATTGGCTTTGTATATGGATCATATCCAGGATCAAAATTCTGTGGACAATCGTCGACTGAAAGGAAAAAAGAAAAAGACGTGTCAACTCATTACCTGATACATTACGGTAAACAAACTTTGGTGCTTCTATATAATAAGGAAAAATAATATTGAATTTCAAGTAAAACAAATGGTACTTAGTTGTCAGGTCTCAAATATTAACATATCCAACAATTACAAAAAACGATAAGGTAAAAAATTAATTATCCGTGAAAAACAGTTGCTATAAGGTTAAAAACAGTTTGATAAAGTTACATGCTGGGGCAGACGTGGTTAAGCAAAAAGTGAAGTAACTCAATTGAAATAATTTGCATCAGACAGAATTTACTCAGAAAACACAAACAAAGACAGGCACACAAACAGATGTACGGATGAATGTCCAAATATAAAGAAACGGAAATAAACTGCAAATTCAATAAATAAGAAATGTAAAAATGAAAATATATATATATATTTAATTATTTTTCACCAGAGAAGGGGCATTTTACCTGAACAACAAAAATTGTGTATAGTGACACCATATTTCAATTTTATTAACTATTCGTTAATTTAGGGAAGAATAGGATTCTAGAAGATGAAAATTTTCAGAGCTCAGCCAATCAGAATGGGCAGACTACATCAAGGGAGACTTTACTAATTATGTATCATAAAACTGAAAGATTCTCTTATGTCTATGTATCTAATAAGCAGTTAAGATCAGTGTAGTATCAATAGCATAGGAAAATGTAGAATTTTTCACAGTGTCAACTGGTGACGGTGGTAGGACTTAATATATAGAGAGAAAAATAGGAAATCCTTTCTCTAAAGATGTTGGCGATTGTGACGGTGTTACTCGTCAGATGTAATGTAGCATTTTATTAGCATGACTGAATGTGTCTAAAATGGTTTTCAAAAGTTTCAGAAGATAGTGGTTATTAGGCTAGATGTATTGAATTAGTTGTTGCAAACCTATGATACTTTTGTTCAGAGGGGAATTTCTGCAATCATTTTATTATATAGGAGATTATTTAAAAACACGAGTTTTTGATCTTCATCGTAAAAAAGCCCTCACCATATTTCTTTGGGAACACATGACATAACAAGGGAAGTAACTCTTATTTATGATTAACACAATTTATTAAAAAATTGGTAATAGTTACACTATTTACCTCCCCTTGGAATTCTCCAGTGTGTTTTAGCTAAACATTTTATTTTCGCTAATTTTTGTCAAAAAATGTTTTTCTACCTAATCGTTTTTCGTAATTTGTGGATATTACTATAACATAATAAGTATGCCTTAATGAATCTTGCTTTCCTGCCTGCTGGAAAACTGCTTCTGTAGCGCCAGTTTTCAAGAATTCTGGTGAAAGAACTGACCCAGTAAATTATCGCCTCATTAGCCTCCTTCCACTTTTCGCCAAAATATTTGAGACCATAATTAACCAAGTTCTAGTCCACCACCTTACAGATGCTAAACTTCTGACTGACCAACAATATGGATTTAGGCAAGCCCGTTCCACAGCAGACATCCTAACTGTAATCTCGTATATACCATTCACTGGACAAAGTGGGTAGAGCAGTAGCTCTAGATATATCTAAGGCTTTTGACAGGGTATGGCATGAAGGTCTTCTTAGGAAAATCAGATAATATAGTATCACTAGAAGAATACATAACATAATTAAATCCTTCTTAGATAAGAGAAAAATCCAGGTTGTCCTCAACGGTCGTACATCTAAACAATATGATATAAATGCAGGAGTGCCTCAGGTATCTATCCTTAGACCGCTTTTATTCCTAATATTCATAAATGACCTCCCTGACAAAATTGCCTGTGAGATGGGTATATATGCTGACAACACCATGCTCTATAACAGACACGACAGGAAAACAAATAAACACATATCTAAAGAAATAGCAGAAACACTAGAAGATGGCCTCCGATCTGTAGTGAAATGGGGACATAAATGAAATGTCATATTCAATGCTGCCAAGACTAAACTCGTTTCCTTCAAAGATTACAAGAAACCTTCTCTACCACCAATAGCAATGGCCAATGACTCTCTATCTGAAAGTACATCTTTTAAACTCCTCAGCCTAACACTCATAGGAAACATGAGTTAGTATCGCCAGGACCGCTGCGGAGAAGGTAGGTTCTCTCTAGCATGCTAGAAAGATACTAACGTCCGAAAGTATCCTATACCTCTATAAGGCCACTATGCGCCCATGTATGGAGTATTGTTGTAATATTTGGGCTGGTGCATCTGCTATTAGTCTCTCGCTCCTAGACAAGGTTCAAAACAGAGTCGCCAATCTGATAGGTCCTGAATTGTCATCTAAACTTCAGCCTCTGTCCCATCGACAAAATGTTGCATCCCTCTGCCTGTTCTACAAGTACTTTAACGGTGAATGCTCTGACGAACTGCAAGCACTTGTGCCCCCTCGACGTAAATACCCCCGATAAACCCGACAAGCAGCTAAATCCCACCCCTTCACAGTAGAGATCCCTAGATGTAAGAGAGCCTTCTACTCCAGTAGTTTCTTCCATAGAACAGCTAGACTTTGGAATTCCCTTCCAGGTCCCTGCTTCCCCAACTGTACTGACATGCAGAAGTTCAAGTGCAATGTGAACCAACATCTTGCTGCCCAACTCCCTACACAGTACCCCTGATGCCTATGTCTCTAATAGTAGCCCCCTACAACAAAGTGGCAATGTGCCTTGTTTGGGGTGAAAATGTAATTAAAAAAATAAAAAAAAAGTATAAACCACTGGTTTGTCTTGAAAGTGAAAATAAAAAATTTTGAATTTTGCCATTAAAAGTTAAAATATCGTTATTGATGAAGATAAACAAAAAGAATATAAATAAATCTTATATAAAGGGCAAACGTCTGAGTGTCCATATGTCTGCTAAAAACTATTCTCATCTGCATTGTACACGCACGAACGCGGCGGACAAAATACATTAAATTGGAAAAAATTGTGCAGAAATATTGTTTTGTTTGAAGGGGAGAGGCAGATAAAAACATGGCTTCGGACGCAATTTACAAAATTTGCGTGCAAATAGTCAATACATTCTATTGTTTTAAAGAGCTAAATATGCGATGTTATAGCATCTGCATAATCATGGGCACATCAATAAGAGCGTTCGGTTACTAACTTTAGTTATGTGAGTCCACACTCGGCACACAACATTTTTTTTTTTTAATTTTATGTTTGCTTAGAAAATTTTGCTTCTGACTGATAGCATCCAATTTTTTTTTTTTTTTTTGTCAAACGCCCCCCCCCCCACACAAACACACACCGCCCCCGTTGTCAAAAAAAAAAAAGTTACTACTTACAAAGTCTTTCAGATTCAAACATTTCTAGTTTCAAACTAACTCCATCACTAAATCCAGCGGAATGAGCTGTTTGTTGACGATTGCATTTGCCACGGACTCCTCGAGACATTATGATTGACGTCCAGGTAAGACGTTCATAGACCTGTGAAAACGATTAAAAAATGATTGAGCAAATTCATAACTTGAGTAGCGTCTGTCATAACTCAATTCAAACACACACAAAACACTCAACAGTTTTTTCCGAAATAAAAATGTCGTATCATTTGCATTTCATTCTGGTTTTCATTGTCATGTTGTTCTTATTATTATGACGATATATTTGTTATTGCGTGTTCGTCTTAGAGTGTTCGTATTGGTGCGATAGAGACAGGGTACATTTTAAAGGAGGTACGGGGACATTTATCAATGAGAGGGGGGATATATATATAGAGAGATTTATACAGTTCTGACAGCTTGGGGAGTGTTTCTATAAACATTATCTTTCTTTAACACATATTTTGGATTGTGTAGTGGACTTTCGGTCAGCGTTCAAGTTGTGGATAACTTGGCAAAGACTAAAGTTACCTCTCATGAAAGAGGAGAACTATTTATGGCACAATGGGAGATTCCATTGTGCACACATGGGCCAGTCTATTCCTTGGATTGTGATTGGCTGAATCACCTGATTGGATATGCTTGTACATAAATACAAGCCCTCAATCCAGCTCAATCTGGTGTCAGTCTTGTGCATAAGCTGGACCCTTGGTAAGTGTTGCTGCTATTATTATTATTATTGTTGTTGTTGTGTGTTATTGACTACTACAGTTCTTTTGATTATTCTACAACATATTTTTGAGATGATGATTCTCAGTTCTTTTATCATAAAGAAGGAACCAGTCATTACTTATAATAGCTGTGGGGGGAAACATTCTTTGATGATAGACACATTACTTATATGAGTTTATACACAAGCTCTTATAAATACAAATTCACAATACCTTGCTTGTAGAATGACATAACACGAAGAAGACAGTTACAAAAATATGATGATGTTCGTTTCTTCCATTCGACCGGTCAATGGCTTCGCATACTTGCAACCTTTCGCCTCCAAAGGTGGATTCCTTCTGACTCCTGTCAGCTTTCCCCGGTCCTCTCTCAACCCTGCCTCGGCCCTGACTGGCATCCTGACTGAGTCTGACTACTCTCCTGTTTGTCTCCTAAAGCTCTTACTATATTGAGAACTCATCTCTTAGCCATGAAGTCACTGCATGCCTAAAACATGTGCATCGTTCACACATGCTTGAAAAGAAGAATTCTCTAACCTAATTTTCGACTAACCTATTTTACAATAATGTTTAACATTTTCTATTGTTCGGATCTAGATAACCTCAATTTAATTTCAGTTTCATAAACAGAATTTCATCATCAAATTCCTTTTTCACATAAACAGATATCTAAACTATTTTATGTGAACTAAACAATGGGTAACATAAAACAACTAATGTTAGAGAACAGTCGCCTTTTGTCTTATGTTTTTGTGGTTAAATTATTAATTGTTCATCATTCCGCACTTTCAACTAACAATGTCTGAAGGTAAATTTGATCCACTGCTGTCAAAGCTCGCTACTCCAAAATCCAATGTGGCACACTCTTAAAAACAGACTTTTTATTTAAACCAGCAGCATCTCATTCGCATATGATCGAGAATTCCCGTTAGTTTGCGAGATTGTTGAGAATAAAATTAATTGGCGTAGTCATTCTGTTTTTATTTTTCTATCATTCGGCAGCTGAACTCTAAAAGGCGTACAGAAACTGGAGTCGAGCATTTCTTGCACCTATTACAATTTTCTCTACAAGTTAAAATTTCATTAAAATCAGATATACATATTTTGAAGTTCTGAGAAGATTTTGTCCTGGTGGGTCACTTAGAGGTGGCAGCACGCAGATATTTATTTGCTTCCACCTGTAAGTACATGATTTCTTTCTTATAAGAATTATAACAATGTAGCGTCTACCCAGGAATTTATTTTGTCAGGACATTGAACATTTCACCGTTTCCGGAGAGCTCCGAAAAAAAAGACACAAAAGTCGTGGCGCCAAATTCAAGGACTGTCTCGCCCTCTTTTTTTGCTCGCGCACCCACAAAGGTAAGACGCGTTACTGCCACGCTCTGTCGCTCGTGCGTGACACACCTTGTGCCGACTCCATTGATGAAACAACACACAAAAAGAAAGAAAAACATTCTTATCTTTCCCTCAGCTCCTTACTCGACGAATTTCCTAAAAAATTAATTCCCAACGTAACATCAAAAACATTAAACCAGTCAAGAAGGATTTCTTTTCTTTATCTTCGGACTAAAAATAACACGAGTGAGATACACCAGGCAAATAAATTCACATCTATTACAAAGAGCTAAGTCTGATGATTTGTTTGTTTTTAATTGATTTTTCCAGATGTTTACTTTCGTATAAATGTTTTGAAAAATTAATCGTAAGTGAGCTGTTCGTTGTTTTTGCCCAGCGAGCACCTCGCTTCAACAAGAAAAATATCGGGGAAACCAATGCTAACAATAGATTCATTTGATTCAGACGATATGAATTAATATGTAAGATAAACGCTGATCAAGGAAGACGATGGAACACTCACCCAACATCTGAAGTTTGATATAGCATCTTCGTCATCATAAGTGATTAGATAAGAGCGAAGGTCTTCCATCCAATAACCGACGCATTTCAGCACGTTATCAGCTTCATCTGTTTAAAAAAAAAAAAAAAAAGAATATGATTTGTTTTAATGAAAGATTGCTGGTTTGAAAAAAAGTTTTGATGCTTGTTTAAAACTGAATCTATTTTCGAAACAAAACTGCAGAAAAAAAAATGCTTAAAATCTAATTAATTTAATAAGGCTTTACAACATCTAAGGATCTCTACAGTGTAGGGATGAGATTTTGCTGATTGTCAGGTTGGTCAAGGATATTATCGTCGAGGAGATATCAGTGCTTGGAGTTCGTCAGAGCACTTGACATTGAAATACTTGTAATAAAGCACAAGGATGGCACGTTTCGGTGATAGGGCAGAGGTTGGAGTTTAATTGATAGTTCAGGATTTATTTTTTGAACCTTGTCAATTTTTAGTTTGTTTTGTTATTTATTTGTGCTCTAAAAGCAAAATAAGTTGCTTTTCTGTAATTAAGCACATAAAAAATTAGCATAAACCTGTTTGTGCGCAGTCTGTAGAGTTCTGTGTAGACAAAAAGAATAAAGGAGAAATTAGCTGTTATCAATCTACCTATCTTCATATCTGTTTATCTAGCTATTGATCTATCTATCTAACTGGCGAGTTAAACAAGAGATGAGATGTGAAGCTATGTTTTGATAAAAGTTGTCAAAACATATTGAAGTGTAAACGGTACAAGTTGCACCGGAAGAGAGTTGACGAGCATCGGAAGTATGTGTCTGTTGTCATGTGTTCTGGTTAGCTGAGTAAATAGAGGAGTTGGAAAGAGTATGTCAAACAGAGCAGATGTTTTAACAGGTATTCCTCCCATCCCCACCGCCTTACCAGGGAGGGAGCTGATTTGTCTCAGAATGGAGACTAATAGAATTAACCACCCAAGCAAAGATATTCACTTCTGTGATCGACACCTGGGAAGTAATAAAATAATTAAAAAAAAAAAAAAAACTATATAAAAATAAACATCTAAGAACAGACGAAATTCCCAGGTCGACCAAAAGACCAACAACCCAGTTGAAGAGTAAATAAGGTATGTCAAAATACATGTATGTGTTTGTAATGTCTGTCACAAACGCACACAACACACTTAGATGATCACAGAACGTAAAGAACTGTAAAGCGTAACAAATGGTTCAGGTACAATAGACTCCCACAAAAGACATTTAGTAACACGACACACAATAACACAACATATAAATGAATGGAGGGTATAAAGTTACACATCTACATTTAAATAACAAAAAAATATTGAATTTCAAGTAAAACAAATGCCACCTACATAATTGTCATGCTGCAAATAGTAATACATCCAAAAATTATATAAAACGATAAGGTAGAAAATTAATCATAAAATAAAAAACATTTGTAAAATCTAGCGATATTAATTTTGTACCTTATTATTTTACATAATTTTTGGATATGTTACTATTTGTGATATAACAATTACGTAGGTACCAGTTGTTTTACTTAAGATTCAATATCTTCTTGTGATTTAAATATAGAAGCACCTTTAATTGCAACAAATATATATAATATATATATATATAAAAGGCAAAACGGCCATGCACTTTTTTTTTGGGGGGGGGGGGTCTCGAGAGGGTTACTATTTTTTTTACAACTTTTTATATACTCCCTAGATCATAATTGCTACGATTTGCGAACAGACGTCGTTTCTTCATTTATTTTAATCGACTTTTATAAAACTCACGCTATTCTGTCCTTTCGCGTGTTTGTTGGTCTTTTTCGTACAAATAAAGCGAAACTCACCGAAGCAAAGTCGTCAGCGGCTTTTCATGCCAGGGCGTCTTGAAAGCAATTAGCTTTGATCAATGTGGGGAAAGTCCTCCATATCAGACAATTGCTATTCATTTGAGAGTTCCCACTTTTTCAAGGGAGCTTGGTTTCCCCAACATTGTGGGGAAACAAAGAAATGAAATGGTGGAAAGCTGAACTGGCCTTCAGCCAACATTCATTTATACGCCTGCGCAAACTCATTCACTTAGCAAGTCAACGTTTTGACTAAAATCGCTGAATTTGAACGCTTTTCACTTCCTCTCACATCATAGCACAGTGCGTTTTTTTTCATAGGCATCACCACTTATCAAGGCCCAGAGACCACTCGAGGGTAAGGGTTACAGAGTGTACAGTAGTTAATTGGACAATATAGTAATCGTTAATAATGGAAACTCGGTAAATTTGTTAACTTAAGTGAAACGGCTCATAAAGAACTTGTTTACGTTGGACTTGAAGACAACTGTATTGTAGTCAGCTGGAAAGCAGGAAAACGGAATACAGTTCCACAGGCGTGCTGTTCTAAGAAAGAAGCTTTGTTCATGGAATCTACGTTTAGGTTTAGGCACAGATAAAGAGTGGGGGAAATTATTGATAGTGTTTTCAGCTAGATGAGTGTTTCTCGTGAAAGTTTGGCAAGAGGGGACCATAGATTGGAGCTCAAACGAGCACCTGCCATGAAAATAACGATAAAGCAGAGACAGGCTTGCAACATCTCTTCTGTGAGAAAGAGGTTACAGGGAAGAGAAAAGGGCATCCCCTACTAGCCAGCCTACTAACACTTTTTTTTTTGTGCCCAATACACACCTCCAAACACCCGGGCAACACCGGGTACCCCCGCTAGTATTTTCTGAAAACTGAAAATCTTCGGCCAATTTCAAAATTTTCTTCCAAAACTGTTTTTATTAATATTTAATTTTCTATCACACCTTTCTTTTGTAATTTTTGGATATTTTCATTACAGCGATATTACTTTAGTACATCTTGTTGTTTTGCTTTAAATTTGATATTTCAATTTTCGAATTTCGCTACAACAACGAAGACGAACCTAATTATTTGAGTGTGCCAAAGTTATTAAATTAGTATATATGTATCAAAATAATATTAATTATATAATAAATTATATTCGAAATATATTAAAACGGTAACATTTTTTGTTGTTATACAAAATTTAATTTGATGATAGCTGACATACATTTTTTCAGAATGCATCTCCTCCAAGACGCAAAGTAGCAGAGTGGTGCGACGTGGGTCAAATAATTGCATGTTTTTGTGGACCATTCTTTTCTGGATATTTTAGCCGGTAAAAGTCGCTGCTAAGGTGTCAAAATTGAAAAAATTGGAACTTGACAGGTTTAAGCTAACTGAAAATGCTCCTGTATACGTGTATAACTATAAATTTATGTTAAAGTTGGTTCATTTTTTTAATTATTTCTTCTTTGTCTGATGATAGCTCGAATGTTAACGAATAAGGCTGAAGTGCTAAATATTTCGGTTTTGATTCTAACTGATGACACCCAAGTCACATTTGTTTTTTACTTTTGAAATCACTATTATATATTGGGTAAAATATAATAATTGATAGGGAATTGGCTCTATACTCAATATGAAATCTGTATAAATTAAAATACCATAATTAAACATTTTATGAATGGGCTACATCAGACGTCCAGCTTATTAAAAATAAAATTTTACCATATTCTCCAATTGGTCGTCCACGATAATCAACCGTCTCGCAATATTCCACATCAATTTCCATTTTAGTCATATCCTTTGTGCAGGACTTCGCCTCACTCTGTATGTTGCGGCAATCAACTTGCATACGAGGTCTATCCGTCACTCCTCGGATACGAGTTTTGTACTTTTCTTCTTCGTATCCATGTTGGATAAACTGGTAACGGCCACCAACTGGGCAGGGAACGGGTGTTGGAGGGTTAACTAGCAAAATAAAATACAATGGTCAAAGGTCAATCAATGAAATTTGTTTGAAACAAAAAAACATTTTAAACAAAGAGAGAAGTGATTATCGATCAAAGAAAAAATTTTTTTTTTTAAAACACGCTTGACATTGTTGATATGAATCTTGATTATAGCAATTTGATTTTTTTTTTTGTCATTGCTTATCAAGACCCAGAGGCCACTCAAGTATAAGGGTTAAAGAGTGTTAGGTAAAATGACATTGTGATGATCAGTGATGGTGGAAATTGGATGAAAATTAATTTAATAGGACCCCACAACAAGAACTTATTTACGTTGGACTTGAAGATGCCTCTGTTATAGCCAGCTGGGAAATAGATCCAAAGTATTGTTCCCAATATGAGCAGTTCTGGATAAAAAAAAAAAAAAAAAACCTTTGCTCATGAAGTTTTTGTTCAGTTTTAGGCACAGATAGAGATTAAACAGAATTACTGACAGTGACTGTAACTAGGTGAGAGTTTGCTGTGAATGTTTTATGGGGGGGGGGGGGGGCTAGAGTGAAGCTCAGATGAGCACCTACTATGAAAATAAAGTAGAAATAGGACCTCAATGTCTTTTTTGTGAGGAAGAGGTAGCAAGGAAAAGAAAAGGACATTGCTCATCAGATTTTGAAGTCAGTTTTATACCCTGTCCAGGTTGGAAAGGTTGCTTTAAGGAGCTACTCCCCAGATATGGCAACAGTATTTCATTTTAGGATGTATTTGCCTTTTATGCAGGTAGACGGTTGCATCAGAAGTGAAACAACTTCTAGAACAGTAGAATGATCCAACCATTTTTCTGACAACTTTGGCAACAAATTTGATGCAATTGTTCCATTTCAGATCAAGAGTGAAGGTCTGTCTCAATAGCTTGTCTACGCAGAATGGACAAGAATGTCCATTCAATTGAAGTCAGGTGGAGATCAGCGCATTGATGATGAAAAAAATAGAAGCTAGGTTTTGGATGCAAAAAATATACATAACGTCTTTTAACACTGCTGCTACATCTGGGCAGGAGCTGTTAAAAACAGCCTATCCTGCCTTGACAAGAGTACAAAATAGGCTTTGTGGCTCAGTGGGGGATGCCCTTTTCTCTTTCCTGCAACCTCTCTCCCACAGTAGAGACGTTGCGAGCCTGTCTTTGTTTTATCGTTACTTCCATGGCAAGTGCTCATCTGAGCTCCAATCTCTGGTCCCTTCTCGCCAATCTTTCACGATAAACACTCGTCCAGCTGAAACCACTGTCAAAAATTTTCCCCACTCTTTATCTGTGCCAAAACCAAAATGTAGATTCCATGAACAAAGCTTCTTTCTCAGAAGTGCACGCTTGTGGAACTCTCTTCCATTTGCCTGTTTCCCACCTGACTACAACCTGGATGTCTTCAAGTCCAACATAAACAAATTCCTGATAAACCACCCCCTTAAGTAAGACATTTTATCAAATCTCCAATACTAACATACTGTACATGCAATAACCCTTATCCTCGAGTAGCTTCCAGGCCTTGATAAGTGGTGACTACTTTGTTTAAAAAAAAAAAAAAAGATTAAAAGATAATTGTACAAAAATAATTGCATCAAGTTTAAAAGTTGATTTAATTTTATATAAATTAAATCAACTTCTAAACATGACACAATTCTGCTAAAATACATACATAGCATCTTTGAAGTCTTCATAATCACTCAAAATTATTAAAATTAAGTACTGGAACGCTTAAAGTTTTACTAGTTAGAGAATTGTTGTCATTTTAACACTCACTGCTAATTCTTTCCTTGTTTAGATGGAACTACCATAAAATGTAAACGTATACTTACGCAGATAGATATGAAAAGTCTTTATTAAAGTTTGTGCCTATTTCCATTCTATCGAGGCCAGGTGCAAACGCAGACCTCACAATTTTATTATATCATCCCTATTTAAGTTAAAACATACTTATCAAAGTATTATTATGTACATCTATATCAAAAACACTTGTAAACGTTTTTTTTTAATTTAAAAATTTTTTTTTATTTCCATACTTTGTGGACCAGGCGTGTACGCAGATCCCACAATTTTAATGAACCACTTTGTAGTAGAAAGTCTGTGGAACTGTCTACTACAAACAAGTCACCTCCCAGGACTTGTGTGTAACACCGTTCTGCCAGATCAGATCAAACATACCCATCCCTGTATCTCGATACATCTTCTATCATTATATGTAATCAGTTTTTTAAAATAGTCAATCATATAGGAGCCTATTCGTGACCAGACACACATAGACATTCAGCTTTATATTATATATATATATATATATATATATATATATATATATATATATAGTGTTATAATGGAATTATTCCAGGAGGAAATCCGGGTATGAGAGCTCAATGTGGTACACAGAGCAATAACATAAAAATATAACACGGAAATTACATAATTGTCGATGCAATAATTTATTTCAACCTTATGGTATTTTCAAGCATCTAAACTAGACAATTACATTTTTGATACTGAAATAAATAAAGAAAAAGAATCGGGCCCCGACCGTCAAAAACTAGAGGGGGTGGTAGTAGCAATCCACTTAATACATTTTATAGAGAGGGTGGGAGGGATTTAAAAGAAAAAAAAAAAAAAAAGAAAACAACAACAAGAACATTATGACACTTATAACGGCTGTCCGGGAGCCCGACGTAACAACAGACACACACACACACACACAACACACACACACAACACACGCCCCTAAATATGCACGTTCTTACACATAAATACCTTGACACGCGTTTACTAACCTAGGAAGAAGAGGGAGAAATATACGGATATAGATATAGAGAGAAGGAAATAAACTGCGCGTAAGGGAAAGAGAAGAAGAAAGAAAAAAGAAGAGAGTGACCATCCGCTGCCTGTCATATGGTTTAATTAGTCTAGAATCTCTGAGAAAGAGAAGGGAAAGAAAATGAAGATTATACGCGCGTCATAGAGTTAATTGAGTCATGGAAAGTAAGTCTATTAAAAGATAAATAAAAAATTAAAAAAAGTTATATACAAAGTTTTAAAACTATCTGTATGTTATCATGTTAAAATTAGTTAGAAATAAATATTATCTTATAATACATTTAAATTTTCTATATTGTATTTGTAATACATAGTAATATATTACATGAATATATTACATTATTAGGAATTCAAAAAATTGAGTCTTATGTAGTTAATATTTTATATATTTTTATGTAATTAATTTTATTGGTGATTATAGCGGTCGTTGTAATTTTGCTCACTAATATTTCACTTCCTAATTGATTAAGATGCAGAAAATTGCATTATTAGTCGCCCCCAATTCCATAGGACGTATATAGTTTCGGTTAATATATACTTTTATTCATTCTGTACACAAAAGTACTTTCATGCACGCATAAAGAAATAAATAAATAAAATAGTTATTATTTTAAAGTTTTGTGTTAATTTATATTAAATCTAATAATGTCTAGTTGTAGTATTTGATCTTTTTGACTTAAATCAGTTAAATAACTAATATATTATCTGCAGAGAAAATTTTTTTTCTTAAAGCTATCTCATTTATTTATAAGTAATTTGGATAAACAGGTACTTCGGAATAAGTACACCCAACTTAGATTTTGGACAACAAATATCATCAAGTCGTTATTACTGAGTATATACCGGACAGCACTATAATTGCCAGTGGGGTGGGGTGGGAGGGTTTATCGTAAATAATCTAGTGGTATTAAATTCGGTCTCTTTACCGTTATAGAATTATCTGTTCGTCGGATCTGGAGTTATTGGTTATTTTAAATTTACATTTATGTCTACATCTGGCCATCAGTTCATCTCGTTTATTTAAGAGATTATTGTGTTCGTACTTCAGGATTCTTATTTTTTCCTCGATAATTCTTCTTCTCTTTCCCTTACGCGCAGTTTATTTCCTTCTCTCTATATCTATATCCGTATATTTCTCCCTCTTCTTCCTAGGTTAGTAAACGCGCGTCAAGGTATTTATGTGTAAGAACGTGCATATTTAGGGGCATGTGTGTGTGTGTGTGTGTCTGTTGTTACGTCGGGCTACCGGACAGCCGTTATAAGGGTCATAATGTTCTTGTTGTTGTTTTTTTTTTTCTTTTAAATCCCTCCCACCCTCTCTATAAAATGTATTAAGTGGATTGCTACTACCACCCCCTCTGGTTTTTGACGGTCGGGGCCTGATTCTTTTTCTTTATTTCAGTATCAAAAATGTAATTGTCTAGTTTAGATGCTTGAAAATACCATAAGGTTGAAATAAATTATTGCATCGACAATTATGTAATTTCCATGTTATATTTTATATATATATATATATATATATATATATATATATATATATATATATATATATATATACTTAAAATACACAGAGATTGTAGAGCGAAGGACTTACATATTAAGTAATCATATTTCCAGTCAAAATCATCCCTGTTCAATACAAAGGCTTGCCAAGTGCAAGACTCTCGGAATTTCTTAAGCAAATACTGGCTATCCTGTTCCTCATCCAATGTTAATCGATTTGGTTTTCCTGAAAAAGAAAAAAAAATTAATAGCTAACAAAAAAAAAAAAAAAAATGATTATCACAAAAAAATTCTTTTAATTATTTTCAAAAAAAAAAAAAAAAAAAATGAGTATACTGTAGTTTGAAGTATTGTGTGTCGTGTGAAAGTTGTGTTAGAAGGCTCTTACAATGCAGTTTGGGAGACACTGTGAACATGAGTTAGTGTATAAAAGAATAACAATATTGAAGGAATTAAAATAAATTTAGTATCTTACAAAAGAAGAATTATTACAAAAAGAATTATTACAAAAAGAATTATTACAAAAAGAATTATTACAAAAAGAATTATTACAAAAGGGATTATTACAAAAAGAATTATTACAAAAGGGATTATTACAAAAAGAATTATTACAAAAAGAATTATTACAAAAGGGATTATTACAAAAGGGATTATTACAAAAGGGATTATTACAAAAGGGATTATTACAAAAAGAATTATTACAAAAAGAATTATTACAAAAATATTCAACAATATAGGGTTTTGTAGGTTGAATAGGCAACATGGTCAACCATTGCTGACATCATGTGAAAATTTAAAATTGTGAAATGCAGACATAGGAATGAAATGCGTTTTTAAATAGTTTTTGATACAATAAAAATAAAATAAAGAAACAAATAATACAGACTTTTTTTTTTAAGTGATTCGTTCATTTCATTTATTTCATTTTCCTAAAAATGTATTACCTAAATCTTTCAAGAAAGATTTATTCATTTAAATATTATTTTAATTTTATATATTTTAATTATTTTCAATTACATTTCATAAACTTTATTTGATGTATTGTGAAATACGAAAACGAACGCATTTCGTCTATATGTGCATTTCACAATTTTAATTTTCCACGTGATGTCCACATTGGTCGACCAGGTTGCCTCTTCAACCTCAGAAAGCGCATATCACCAAATATTCTTTTAATTATTTTGAAATAAATAAAAAAAATTTGAGGAATATGTTGTAGTTTGCTTGAAACATTATGTGTTGTGTGAAAGGAGTTGTGTTTGAAGGCTATTACAATGCAGCTTGTGCGAAACACCATAGACACAGGCCAGTATATAAAAGAATGACAATATTGAAAGCATTTCAATAATTTTCAATCATAATGTAATTATTTACCAACATAATATGTCATACAGGATGGTAGATGTTGATATCCTGAATTTTCGTACATAAAATCTCTTTGTCAGTGAAAAAAAAAAGAAAGAAACGTATGCAACTGTTTGAGTCTTTTCTTTATATGAGGATTAATAATATGCATCTTTTGGACTACTATTTTCATTTTTGCTGTTATTTTCACGTTTTGGCTGATGTAATCTCCAACCTTTTTCTTCAGACGACATATTTTTGAACTTGGCAATCTTTATGTTAAACTCGAGAACCTATCAGAATTTTCAACTGAAACCTTTATTCTATATGAGAACAGATTGTTCTCATTCTGTCAGCCACAACAAAGTAGACGTGTTAATTATTTTATTACTAATCAGCAGAGTGTTACCACTGTCGACCAGGGAAAGGGTCTATTAAGCATGTGTGCAAAGTGTGAAACTGGTTAGGGAAAATAGAGGTGTGTTATAACACTGGATACTGGAGAGATATGATATGATCGATGTATAATATTAGATCTGATGAGCTCAGAGGAAGATTAAATTTGGACAGTATTGAGAGATATGTGTGACATTTTAATGGTTTTGCCGTGTTGAACTAATGGATAAAAGATCTTTGGTTGGTACATGTAGAACAGTTGAGTTAGCAGGATCTGTTTGTAGGGGAAGGTCAAGGAAAATATGGGAGAAAGTGAGAAAATTGGATGTGGGAGAAAAAGGGATAAATAAAGACTGATCCAGAGATAGGTTAGTTTGGATTGGAAAATAGGTAAAGTAAGGTAAGGGGTATGGTGTGTGTGTGGGGGGGGGAGGGGGGCTCCATACCCCTTACCTTACTTTACCTATTTTTGGAAAGGTAGAAAGAATAAGAATATAATAAAATAAGGTGTGACCGCCGGAGCCAGATGGTGCTTTTAAATACATATAAACCGGTGAAATCATTTATATTGTAGAACTTCACCGTTGTTATAGTTTCGCCTGTTTGCACTTACAGTGATATTGTTTCACCTTCTTTAATTTCTCTACTTTTACTCACCGCCGACGTTTTAATATATATTATTTATACATGCTAATGTTATCATGCTTGCATGCTTCATGCTAAAAACAGCAAAGTTTTTAATTTAAGTTTAATAAGTTTATTTACCTTTTTTGGACAGCGGAAAAAAATTCTTAATGTATTTATAATGAGCAAAGTTATTCTGAATCGCTAGAAAAAACTAATGATCTTCTTAGTCTTTTTTTCGGGGGTTGCTTAGGTTTGTTTTCTATGCTGCTTAGTATTGGTCTGAGTGTTGGTTGTGGTCTGTACACTGTTGGTTGGTTGGTTTTCCTTGTCACTTGACTCGTAAGGTACGTGCGTTTGCCATCTGTTTGGGGGTGATTTCTGGGTTAAGACAGTAATTCCGAATCAGTTGCTGCGTCTGGGTCTTGTGCAGGTTCCTCTGTTTCTAGTCCACATGGGCTGGGCATTGGTAGTGTTTGACCGGGATATCATCCACCTGGTGCGTTTTCTCCGGGAATAAGTTCTTCCTCGGATTCTGTGTCTGTGAGTGTAATTATATCCGTTTGTAATGTTGTTGGTTTTATTTCCTGTATTTTCTTGGTTGGTGTGAGGAAGTCTTCTTCCACGAAGCTCTGATTTTTGGGTGATGGTATGCGACATTTCTGTCCGATTAATCGATGTCGTATGTTTTTTTTTCCCATTGTTCGATGTACGTCTTCCATAGTATGATCCACATCCTAGGACGTAGTTTCTTCGCACCCCAGTATTCTAGCTTTGTCATTGGTGAGTGGAGATTATAGTAGTACATGCGAGCCTTCAAGTTCGGTTCCTCATTTGGAATTGTAAGCCACGGATCTGTGTTCGATGTCGAGAGGCATGGTGTTCTGCGCATTAAACATTCAGGATTGTTTTTAACATTTACATGCGTTGTTCCACTTTCTAATATGACTTTTGCTTGGTCTACATTATGGCTGTAGAATTGCAGTTCATCCGTATATATGAGTGCTTTATCTACACAGTTTGCGAATGTAAATGCGTCTTGCTCTCTGCATCTCATTCCTTCGCGTATGGAACTTATTATATAAGTTTTGCCCACATTTGCTGGTCCTTGGAGATGGAATGCATTGATCTTAGGTAGTACCTTATGGCACTCGTCAAATAGTTGCTTCACTATCTCACGTTGATTTAGTCTATGGTGGGCACCATGCTTTGTAGATTCCGAGACTTTCCTTCACTGGCCAATATAAGTTACCTTCTAAATTTTTAAAGTAGTCTATTTTATTTTTGATTTGTCTCCAAATTGGGATGTTGATTTTTTTGATATTAACTTCTGTGGAGACTTCTTGTATTAATTTGTCAATACTTTGAGTATTTTCAATTATATATTGAAAGTCTCGTTGGTACTGTGAACCTGCTTCTTCGCAGAAATGTACAAAGTCACTAATGTCTCTTCTGGGGCAGTGTTCAAAAATTTGTTTTATGAACTTATTTTTTTTGCTCTTACTGTGTCAATGTTTTTCAGTCTGCTTGTGTGTGGTCTTTTGCTAAAGATGTGTTGGTTATCGTTGATCACATCGAACAGCATTTTTTTTCGCTTCGGTCGTTATATTGTTAATACATATTAATTGCTTGCCAGCGTTGGATTGCAAAAGGTAGGATGCATAGCCATAGGATGTTTTTGACCTTTCTGCTTTCATGTAGGTTGCTATAGAGTCGTGGTCTCCCGCCTCCATTAAACCTTTTTTTAGTTCTTTGAAGGCGTATAGCTCCGCAGGGTGTCTGTCATGGAATGATACTATGTCGAAATGTTCTCTTCCTTGGATCTTCTGGCAACCGCTGTCGTAAATTACTAGGCACGGATGTCCGTTTAGAATGTTCATTATGTGCTTGTTATTAGCATCCGGTTTATCGCATCTAAGGAGTTCACTTGGTTTCAGTTCTAAGTTCGGTCTATCCCAGTGGTATTCTTTTTCATATGTAAATCTGTAGACCCAGTTGTATTCTTTAAGTGTTGTGTCTTATAGAGCTGTTTGGTAGGCAGTGTTGAATTGCTGACATTTGGGTTCTTCGTTTTGGCCGTTAAAGTTGAAGCTGGAAAGTTTTGTAGCCATTTTGGTTGACATGGAGTTGTCAGGCAGTGGATTGTGTCTGGTGTTGATTGCCGATTGGCTTGGTTTTTATGGAGTTTTTCTGTCGGCATTGACGTCATAAAGGTCAAGTTGTACTTGAACTGTCCATTTACATCCTGCTTATCCGTTAATGTATCGCGATGTCATTTGATCCAACATGATACCAGCATCCTTTTGGAAGTGGTTTGTTGTTGCATGCACTCGTTGTTTGACTGTTGTTCCTGTTAAGTGTCGGGTTGGGTTAATAGGTTAACCGGCATTCTTTCGTCTTTCATTGTCATTGTTGGTTTAAGTGCAGTACTTTAGCATGTTATTATTGTTTGCAGATGTTCAAATTGTTTGTATAGTAAGTGCACGTCCATTTCGTAAGTGATATTGAAAGCAAAGAAGTTTGGCTTTGATCCTTCAGGTTCTATTACCATGGGTGTGTGTAGTAGAAGGAGAGGGGGTGGTTCCTCTGCAGTGAAGATTTCGTCATTTAATATGTTTCTTCCTCCTGCCATTGTTATTCGTTTTTTTTTTACCTGAACCGCCGTCTGGTTTCCAAGTAAGCGGGGCATTTGAAGCCAGGTCAGACCGTTCAGCGAAATGTATGTCCACGTCATGTTGTTTTCGCATTACTTTTCTTGTGTCCTCATGATTCAATTGTTCATAACAGTCTTCCCAATTAGTATATAATTGTTCTGATCCGGTTGATATATCTAGACTACCATCCCAACCATTTTTTAAGTGGTTGTCGCCCCACGTTCCTGCTGATCTTAATGTTGCGTTGTTTACTATGACTCCTTTGTTCACGTATGTATTCACTAGAGGTTTGTATTGTAGACTTTTATTTTTCCATTCAAAAGAGTATACATCCCCTTGTCGTAATTCGTGGAAGTTTGGACATCCACATTCTTCTCCAATCATGTAGTTCCTTTGCATCTAAGCTGAAGTCCTCTTTGCCGGGTGATATATCTTTATCAAAAATGTCTTTTGCTAGTCCGGCTGGCATCCAGTAGCGGTACGTAGATGTTGGTAATTTTGCTGCTTCGTATTCTACTGGTTCGCATCCCACCCAATTCTGGTTTGGTATGTGTGAGATATGTAATAAATTTCCGAATCCCACGTATTTACCGTAGTCTTCGTATAGGTAGAATTTTGGTGTAGGTGATGGTATGTATCTGGTTTCTCCTTTACTGTCTGTTATTTCTTGACATACTATGTCATCGATGAATACTCGTATTGCTTCTACACTGTATGCTGTTGCTATAGTGAATGCTGCCTCTGATTCTATTTGTTTTACCCATGTTGTTAAATGGTATGGTATCATGTCATGTCGGGATTGTCCAAAACCTTTTAGTAGTAGTTGGTCCCAATTTCTTGGATTATTTTGTTATTTTTTTGGGTGCTTCAAAGTGTGTCGCTTGATCATTCATTTGACTTGAGCACATTTCGGAATCTGTTTCTGAAGGTATACTTATGTGAGTAGCCCACCGATCCGTTTGGTTTGAGCGTTCCGATCGCTGTCGCATTGGACATTCCACCTCCTCCTGACGCTGTATCATCGTGCGCTGTCTGGGCTTCCATTGTCCGTATATCATTTTCTATCCAACTTCTTTTGCTAGCAGGCCCACTATTACTAGGATTACCAGTATTTCTGCTAGTATTTGATTCTTCTCTAGGTCTTTTAGTTTTACGAAAGTACTGGTCGAGACCGAGTAGTTGCTTTCCACGTATCGCTCCAGCCGCCAGGTTGCCAAGTAATCCTTCATGTATGGCTCCTTTTATGAATTTGTCGTCTGCATCTCGTGTACTTATGTTTGGGTTGGCGTATTCTTAATCATGTATTTTAGCTAATTCATCGAGTTTGTTTACTGGTTGGGCATCTTTTTTCTTTTCTAGATATGTGCCTGGGCTGATGAAGTTGTATCCTGGTAAAGTCCAATCTGTTGGTTTTGATAGTTTTTCTTCTACAGATGTTGATTCGCTGCCCGTAGACATTTGAATGTTTTTGTATTGTTTCACCTATCTATTTATAAGCACTATCTTCCGCAGATGATTTCGCCTGTCCAATCACATCTTGTTACGTCATAGTTTAGCTCCGCCTTTAGGTAAGACAATTCAATTCAATTTCTAAACCTATCCATGATGATGATGATGATTTGTATTTGTTATGGGGTTAAATGGTAATAAACGAAAGGAACACAGGATCTTTTAGGAAACGAACATATATTCACATAGCGAGTCGAGCGATACCATTCCTCAATGGTGGGACATGCATACATGACCTGCTTGGCTACGTGCCAATCTCTGACTGCGGGTCGTTACTGGAAGTGACGTCATGAGATAGTCCATTAATCCCATGAAGGGGCATCTTCAACAGAATTATATTATATTTCTGTACTTTTGCATTTACTGACATGCATTTCCGTAAACCGCTGGATTATGCCGGTTTAGACCTGATGACTTCAGAGGAAGATTAAATTTGGATAATATTGAGAAATTATTTATGGGGACGGCTCAACAAGAACTTTACATTGGATTTGAAGGCTACTATGTTGTATTCAACCAAGAAGCAGGCCAGTGGAACAGTGTTCCACAGGTTGGCAGTTCTGGGAAAGAAGCTTTGTTCATGGAATCTGCATTTAGATTTAAGCACAGATAGAGAGTAGGGGAAATCATACATGGTGATTGTAGCTAGACGAGTGACTTTTTTTTATGAAAGTTTGGCAAGGAGGGTACCATAGATTGGTTATTTAGTCGAGTCGTTGCCATGAAAATAAGGATATGTGTTACATGGAGAGAAAGGAGATGAAAATGATACGATAGATGTGTAAAGTGTTAAAGACAGGCTTAGATCTGATGAGCTAAGAGGAAGAATAAATTAGGGCAGTATAGAGAGATGTATGCACAATGAGAGACTTTCTAGGAATGGTCACGGTAAAAGAACGGGTCACAAGGTTAATGAAAACATGGACAAACCTTGAGAAAAAGAGGAATAAATAAAAAGGCCTGGTCAGAGATAGGTTAGTTTGGAATTCAATTTCTAAAAGCCGTCAATACATACTAGTATTTAAAAATGGAAAAACTGAATAGGTGCTTCTTCATTATAATAGAGAAATTCCCAAATCAAAAATACTTAACTTCAAGTAAAACCAATGGTATCTACTGAATAGGTGCTTCTTCATTATGATGGAAAAATTCCCAAATCAAAAATAATAAATTTCAAGTAAAACCAATGATGTCTACTTAATTGTCATGTCACAGTAATGAGCATATCCAAAAATTACGAAAAAAACAAAACAAAAACGATAAGATAGAAAATGAATTATTAATGAAAATAGTTTTTGAAGATAATTATGAAAAGAATTTTGGTCTAAGATTTCCAGTTTTCATAAAATAATTACCTTCCTTTTGTTACGATTACAATTCTCCCGTTTATTTGACTTCCCCCTCCCCCCCACACAAAACTCAATTTTCGCTAATTTTCTTCGAAAACTATTTTCATTACTAATTAATTTTCTACCTTATAGTTTTGTATAATTATTGTAAACTATGACATGACAATTAAGTAGATACCATTGGTTTTATTTGCAATTCAATATTTTGATTTTTGAATTTCAAAGAAGAATCACTGAATATAATTATTTCCACACATGCAGACATTTTTATTTAATGTGACAAGACAATTTTTTTCTTCCATCAATATCTTTGGTTTCACAGAAAAATTGAAATATCAGTAGATGTAGAACAGTAGAGGTAGCAGGGTCAGTTTGGCAGGAGAAGAACAATGAAACCGATAAGGATGGACTTGAGAGAAAGAGGGATAAATAAAAGGCCTAGTTAGAGATTAAGTTAATTTGGAAGTCAATTTTTAAATATCACCAAATATGATGATCAAGGTTTCTTACCAATTCGGAATCGAACTATACTGTGGTGGCGGGGAAGAATGTCGAAACAGACAAAATCCATTTCACTGTGAAAGAGGTGAAAAGAAAAAAAAAACATTAAATTATATTTAAGCATCTCATCAATGTTTCTGACAAAGAGGGAAGAAGTGCTGTTTTTTTGGTTGGACTCTATTCCTATAACATTGACCATTGGCTAATTTGACATTGAAATAGTATTTTTATTTTTAGTTCCTTACATCAAGTGGTTTTATGCCTTGTCTGCAGCAATTTCCATAGAAAAAAAAAATTAATCAAGAAACAAAAGACAGATTTTTTTTTTAAATTAAGAAACCAATACAATGTAGAATTTTTGCCTGTAATAAACATTTATTTTGTTTAATAAAAATCACTCCAGACAAGGCATGAAGCCACTTGATGAAAGGAACTAGAAAAAAAAAATACTACTATTTCAAGGTTAAAAACTAGCCAATGATAAGTTCATATGAATATATTCTGACTCAGAAAGCCGCAATCCCCCCCTTCCTATCAGAAACATCACTCATGGATTGTGAGAACTAAAGGACAAAACAAGGAAAGCAAGAGTTAAATTTCATAGAAACATTTTATTTCTTGATTGAAAAAAAAAAAAAAAAAAAAAAAAAAAAATTACCATTAATTGACATCATGTCACAAGGAAGGAAACAGAAAAATGCAAACTGTTTCTGTTCCTAATGAAGATGTGTTTCATCAAAGCTAAGTTGATTTTAAATTTTTAAATAAATTTGCAGCTTATTCAGATTGGCCTTTATGGCGATAAACAAAAATGAAGAAAAACTTTTGTGTACCTATTTGTAACAGAATGGAGAAGGTATATTCCAAAAATCACAAAAATTAGTATGTTTTTATTTAAAAAAAAAAAAAAAAAAAAATGCCATTTTTTTTTTACTGCTAAGTGAAGGCCGAAGCCATTTTAATATTCAAATTTTGTTTTTAACTCATACAAATGTTTTGGTTGTCTTTTCGCCATTATCCTAAAACTCAATAAAAAAAATTTTTAGTGAAAGTTGGTTGTCTGCTCTTGATTCCTTCATGGTCCTTGCACTCCCCCACCCCTCCCCACATTGACACAGTAAAATTTGATTTTCTTAAATAAAATAAAAACTACTCAATTATATTCTGTGATTTTTAGAATATTTCATCTCCGTTCTGTTACTGGTATGTACATCATATAGATTTTTCTGTATTTTCTTTACTTTTAATTGTACAGATCAGAATTTTGTTTTCAAGTACATTAAACTAATTAGTATACTAATTAGAATAATTAAGTTTCATTTTAACGGCTTTTATGTATTTTTATGTATTGTATGTATTTTACGTAATATTATTTATTGGATACATTTTTTTTATGATGTTTAAAATTTTGTTATTTTGATTTAAATAATTTTATTTTTATACTTTCATAAACATGTTTATTATAAAAATTCAAATAAAAAAACTTATTTTTAAAATTTACATAAAAAAAACTTATATTTAAAATTTTATAAGCATATATCTTGTTTCAAATAAAATAAAAACTTATTTTTTTTATTTTGTTATTAAAAGTGCAAATAAAGACTAATTTTGTTATTTTTAGAAACATCATAAAAAGGAGAATCATCATAAAAAGGAGAATCATCATAAAAAGGAGAAGCATCATAAAAAGGAGAAGCATCATAAAAAGGAGAAGCATCATAAAAAGGAGAAGCATCATAAAAAGGAGAAGCATCATAAAAAGGAGAAGCATCATAAAAAGGAGAAGCATCATAAAAAGGAGAAGCATCATAAAAAGGAGAAGCATCATAAAAAGGAGAAGCATCATAAAAAGGAGAAGCATCATAAAAAGGAGAATCATCATAAAAAGGAGAAGCATCATAAAAAGGAGAATCATCATAAAAAGGAGAAGCATCATAAAAAGGAGAAGCATCATAAAAAGGAGAATCATCATAAAAAGGAGAAGCATCATAAAAAGGAGAAGCATCATAAAAAGGAGAAGCATCATAAAAAGGAGAAGCATCATAAAAGGAGAAGCATCATAAAAAGGAGAAGCATCATAAAAAGGAGAAGCATCATAAAAAGGAGAAGCATCATAAAAAGGAGAATCATCATAAAAAGGAGAAGCATCATAAAAAGGAGAATCATCATAAAAAGGAGAAGCATCATAAAAAGGAGAATCATCATAAAAAGGAGAAGCATCATAAAAAGGAGAAGCATCATAAAAAGGAGAAGCATCATAAAAAGGAGAATCATCATAAAAAGGAGAATCATCATAAAAAGGAGAATCATCATAAAAAGGAGAATCATCATAAAAAGGAGAATCATCATAAAAAGGAGAAGCATCATAAAAAGGAGAAGCATCATAAAAAGGAGAATCATCATAAAAAGGAGAAGCATCATAAAAAGGAGAAGCATCATAAAAAGGAGAAGCATCATAAAAAGGAGAAGCATCATAAAAAGGAGAAGCATCATAAAAAGGAGAAGCATCATAAAAAGGAGAATCATCATAAAAAGGATAATCATCATAAAAAGGATAATCATCATAAAAAGGAGAAGCATCATAAAAAGGAGAAGCATCATAAAAAGGAGAATCATCATAAAAAGGAGAAGCATCATAAAAAGGAGAAGCATCATAAAAAGGAGAAGCATCATAAAAAGGAGAAGCATCATAAAAAGGAGAAGCATCATAAAAAGGAGAAGCATCATAAAAAGGAGAAGCATCATAAAAAGGAGAATCATCATAAAAAGGAGAATCATCATAAAAAGGAGAAGCATCATAAAAAGGAGAAGCATCATAAAAAGGAGAATCATCATAAAAAGGAGAAGCATCATAAAAAGGAGAAGCATCATAAAAAGGAGAATCATCATAAAAAGGAGAAGCATCATAAAAAGGAGAAGCATCATAAAAAGGAGAAGCATCATAAAAAGGAGAATCATCATAAAAAGGATAAGCATCATAAAAAGGAGAAGCATCATAAAAAGGAGAAGCATCATAAAAAACAGTTTTAAAAAAAACAGGTAAGGCTTTATCATCATGCAAAATATTCTGATGGATTTTATCATTTGTCATCATTACAACATGAAAAATCCAAGATGGCAACCACGACAGACATGATTCAAAGAAATTATTAACAGAATATGGCTTGTAGCAAATCAAATGAAAAGAAATTTTCTACAGATTACAATTATAATGTTTTCAAGTACATTAAACTAATTAGGATAATTAAATTACATTTTTAACGGCTTCAAGTTACCGTGACAATTATCGGGTAAGTTTCTACCAATATTTTGTATAATTTTTTATTTTTAAGTCATTGTCAAGACTTCAAGAGATGTTGCGGCCATTTTTTTCTTGTTCTCATGTAATGCTCGACACTAGTTTTTTGAACAGAATAAACATTTACAATACCAAAAAATTTATCGAGATAGGTAGAAGAGTAACTTGCCTTTGGTAACATTTATTTGTTATATATTTGTTTTTTGGACACTTTTTCATACCTCCGTGGATTATAAAACAAACCCAATAAAAGTTATTCTTTTACTTAACTGGATAAGTGGTTTGTGTGTTTTAACTCATTGAAAAGTGTGGTCATTGTCGGTCATTCTTTTTTAAAGAATTTTTTTTTTTTTTTTAAATATTCTTTTCCTTTCCATAATTAAAAATTTATGTTTTTTAAATAATAACAAAAATAAAATGAATACTTTATGTTCGTAAGTTAGTTGACGGACGTTTTGTTTACAGAATTTTTGTGTGCGTCTCGGCACACAAAAATTCTCATGTTTATGCGTTTGTTTATGCGTTTGTCACTATTTCTATCGACTTGTGCATAAAAAGTTTTGATCCAATTCTTTTCAAATTTGAGGTCAAAAGAAATTAATATATTCGCTATTAAATAGCTTTTGAACACAGTTTCTATCTTTACTTATCTTTATATTACAAAGCGTCAACTTTGAGATAATCTAACTTTTAACTTGAAAGACGTACATGTTGTGTTCAAATTCCATAGCAAAGACAACTCTTTTCCCTGATTAGCTAAAACAACTAGAAACGTTGTCAACATGAACAACGTTCACTTCAAGTATTTATGTGAACACACCCCGACCGCTTATTTGCAAAAAGTGATCTACCGCCAGCAGGCATGCTATGCTGACAGGTTTTGTTGTTAATAATCAGATTTAAATAACGATTTCTTCGAATATACAAATCACAACAAAAATATTAAAATAACATTTTAAAGTAAATTTTATTGTAAATCCAGTTATGTAAGTTTTATTTTGATGGAGGAAGGATAAATGCACTTATTACTAATTTAAAAACGATGAGTGTCAAATTAAGAAACCATAGTGCATATCACTGAAGAGGTTATTTTTGCTGAGGTGATTGACTATTTAAAACAAATTCCAGCAACTTACGCAACTTACAGGAGATTGATTGGTCTGTATTGAGGGAGATGAGCGATCACCTGAATTTTTAAATACATACTTACTACACATATTGATGAGGCTTTCAAGGGTGCTGGGAAGCAATTTTCCTTAAAGCAACGCTTAAACAGCTTTGTAAGTATAGGAGCTTGTTCTGGTTGAAGCTTTTTGAGCACTGTAATAGGAATGCTGTCATGGCCAGTTGCTTTACTGGAAATAAGCTTTTTTATTAGCTTGGCAACATCACACACACAGATATTCGTATGTTGCATAACGTGTTTTCAGACAAAGGAGGAAATGGGGGGAGGGGAGCCCTGATAGCATAGGGTCCCCTCTCACTAACTGAAACAAAGAAAGAATTCAGCTGGCAAAGTTAACAAGTAATTCTTGAGCAACTTGGATAATTTTCTCGAGTCATTCCTTTTTTTTTTTTTTTTTTTTTTTTTTTACACAGTGATCACCACTTATCAAGGCCCGGAAGCCACTCAGGGATAAGGGTTATTGCAAGTACATTACGTTAGTGTGGAGATTTGATGAAGTGTTTACTTAAGGGGGCGGTTCATTAGGAATTTGTTAACTTTATTTGAATGGAAATTGTCTATCCCTTTTGCTAACATTCGATGCTAGGTGGCGCATTTATTAGTATGACTATTTGAAAAGTATACTAAAATGGAATGGCATCAGCAGTTTTTGTTTTTGCAAAAGAAATGTGGGCAGACACTGAATTCAAAATTGGAGAATGCGTTTACTTTGAGAAAAAATCCGCAAGTGAATCACAAGCCGCAAATTGACAATAATAAATTTCAAGATTGAATTTTAACAATAGCATTTGGTGGGGGGGGGGGAACAAGTGTAGAAAGAAAAACACTTAGGTAAATAAACACACATCTGAAAGAAAAACAGACGTTAAATTTTTTTTTTTTTTTTTAAATATGCTTAAATATATTTTAATTTGTCCAGATTTTGTATATAAAATTATAGAGTTGTCATTTCAAAAGTAAAAAAACAAAAACAAAAGAAGCATTTGGGTGCCATCAGCTAGAATTGAAACCCAAAGCAAAACTGTAGCATTCAAAACTGGTGATGTTACCACTGTACCAACTGATTAAAAATAAACTAAGATGAATGTACAAAATGAACAAAGATTTTTTTTTCAATTTTGACCCCTTTTTTGAACCCCTTAAAAACTATCTTAACTGGCTAAAGATCCATGAAAGAATGGTTCCTAAAAAATCCAATCATTTGAAGCTCCTAGTGCCGCTCTGCAACTTAGTTTAGGAACAGATAGTTTGACAATATGGAGACAGACAGACAGACAGACATACACACGCAACTATTCACTCAAATTTCTTATCCAAACACGTGTCGTACTATGAACATTTTTTAACATTTTCATAACTGAAAGTAACTTTTGTATTGTTATTTCTTAGATAAAAATGTTCTTATACTCTTTCGTATTTCTTAATTTTTCATTTATAAAACCTTCTTTATAGTTTAGTCAACCATTGCTATGTAGTGACACTTCTTTTATTTAAATGTTTCATTTTATTTTATGCATATTTTTTATTGCATGCATGTTCCATATAAATACGCCCCCTTCATATGCTTCCTTGGTTAAAAGGATAACTTACATATACCCTAATTCATGTCAGTGTGGTTTTTGGCTATATATACAGATGCTATCTTCTTCAAAAACGGCCTCTACCAAGGCCAGGGACTACACTACATTTTAAAACCAACAAATGAGTACTAAAATTAGCTGCTAGGGACTCTGTTTAGCCAGTATATCCCCTTGTAAACAATTTATCATCCCGCTAGCGAAACAGAAAATAACTTTAACATACCATTTTCCGACAGTAATTTTTGTCATTAAGTAGCGAGTACCGAGTGTTTGCTGGCAGGAGAAGTATTGTTCTTCGTAACTGAATTCATCGAATTTCGTCTTGAAATAAATGTGGGTGTCATTAATTTCGACATCACTGTCGTATTCGCCAACATGATACCACATCCCTGTCAAATTTCTGGGCAAATTGCAAGAAGGTGTAACGTATGACGTAACGGGTGGAACTGAAAAGAAAAACAGGAATTAACAGTAGATTTTGTTTATATATATATATATATATATATATATATAAACATATTTTGTTTATATATATATATATATATATATATATAGGCATCATTAACAAAGGATATGAGGAAAGATTTGAAGGATCATGAGAAGTATATAAACTTTCACAGATAAGAGAGAAAGAGAGAGAAGATAGAGAAAGGGAGAGAGAACATATGAAAGAGAAAGAAAGGGAGAGAAGAAAAAGGGAGAGAAGAGAGAGAGAAAAGAATAGAGAGAGAAAGAATAGACAGAGAGAGAGAGAATAGACAGAGAGAGAGGAAGAATAGAGAGAGAGAGAGAGAGAAAGAATAGACAGAGAGAGAGAGAGAGAAAAAGAATAGAGAGAACAAGAATAGAGAGAGAGAGCAAGAATAGAGA
>NC_136492.1:19793559-19931059 GCF_053919585.1 Euprymna scolopes | reverse complement strand
TCATTCAACTCTCAATCCATCCGTCTCCTTAAACATTCTTGAGTGGTTTTTAATCTTAATAAGCAAACAACTCATAACAAAAGATGGCAGTAATGAAGAGGATGCTATAGCAAATTGATGATTTGGTGTTCTGCCAGATACATAGCACAACTTTCATGAGTGATGTTGGCAACCTTCACATGTTTTAAATATTGTGAGATTACTCTCACAATATGTGAAGGTTGCCATCACTCCTGAAAGTTGTGCTATGTATCTGGCAGAACACCAAATCATCAATTTGCTATAGCATCCTCTTTATCACTAGTATAAAAAAAAAAAACAGTTAGTTGAGAAAAACAGAAACTTAAAGTTCAGTTTGGGTCAACTTCCCGAACTAGAGATTATGATTGCTAAACTGTGAATGAATAGAAACGAATATGATGTCGCATGGCTCAAAGAGAGAATGAGAGATAGAGAAAGAGTGAGTTCTTTGGAAGCACATAATGTGGGAAGATGAGAAAGTGTGATGAGCTGACAAGGTGTGATTAAACAATGATGATTGATTTCTGTCTGCCTCTTTTCACTGGTCAGTGATTTGAAATAAAGATCAAGTCGAATAAACCTACTCAATCTTCTACCAGTTTTGTCTTGATTTAGTACTTTTGAAAGTGTAAATATAGAGTTTTGATTTCAGTTTAGAAGGATCACACAAATGGTGTGTACAAGAACACACAGCTAACAAGGCATGGATATGAATGCTGAACTTTGTGTTTTTGTAATAACGGTAACCAAATTCTTGGCATATATAGCACAAGGTTAGAACTCAATAATATAGATTTATGAAAAGTAGATTCATACTTGAAGACAGGATTTGGTTTTTGTTCTTTGTTTTTTTTCCAATTTGTATTCTCACGTATAGAAATGTTGTCATTGCAGTTGAGTTGAGCCAGTTTCTTTCCTTGGTCTGCATGATATCTCAAAGCCATAAATAGTTTATAATAAATTAGTATTTGGTGTTATACATTTTTAATTTTATTGTTCTATTTTGTCTTGTCTGAAATAATTTCATTAATATTAACAGCAATTACTAAAAAGGCTACAGAGACATTACGATTGCTAGACTGTGGAAATTAATAGAATGGATATGTCATATGGCTCAAAGAGAGTGGGGCAGAGAAACAGTGAGTCACTTAGAAACACAGAACGTGGAAAGATAAGAAAGCGTGATGTGCTGACAAGATGTGATTAAACAGTGATTATTGATCTCTGCCACTCACCTCACTGGTTAGTGATTTGGAATGACTATTGACTAACAAACCTACTCTGTATTTTTTCAGTTTTATCTTGACTTAGCCTTTTTAAGATATAAATCTGGTGCTTGGATTTCAAGGCAGCAGACTCGTAGTCTTGAAGGAATAAACAGGAGTGTATACAAGAACATGCAGCTTCCAAAATACTAATACAATTTGTGATTTTTAAATGGATATGTGTTAATAGTGTTGTCCGAACATGTTTTTTTTCCTCACATACACACACCCACATGTACGCACGCACAGACACGTACATATATTCACGTATATACACTCACATTCATGTGCATACACACACACACGCTAACGTACACATGTACGCACACATGGGAAACGTCACTTCCCCTGAAAGGAAATCCAGGCATGCGCAGTCAGAACACTGACTCCGGTATAAAAGTAAAAAACACCATTCAACATCCTCTTTCTTCCCTTTTGCTTTGGTTCATCAACCAGATAAGTTCGCGTCCACAGCTCTGGCTTGAAGACTTTTCCACGTGGACGACTACTACCATGGACACGCGGCTTTACTGAGGTCAACCCTCTCTCTTTCTTTTTCTACATGCTGGACGGCCATTTCTCGTTCCTCTACTTCATTCCTTTTTTATCCACGCGCGTAGTTGTCAACGACTGAATTAACATGTGTTCCACCTAAACCCTTCATCTTCGAAAGAAAATAAATGACATGTTTATTTTATTCAGCAATTGAGTTTTGTTTCCTTCTTTCCATTCATTTCATTATTTTCTTTTGTAGCGAGTTAGAATTATTATATCCTGGCCCGCAACAGTGTTAAAAAGTGGGCAAATAGAATAGGTCAGTTGCAAGTAAATGAACCTTTGATTTCAGGACAAGCTCTCCTAGAAGGATTACCGGGGAAGGGGGAATGTAAAAAACAAGGATCTAACGCGCTATAGATAATAATTATGTATTTTTGTAATCATCTTGATGGTCTTGAGGCAGCATTTACCCTGGATCGATTAAACCGGATCTTTCCAATGAATTCACTACATCTCACACAAAAGCTGACCAAGTTCAGCGATCCATCGCCAACACTATCAACATCATGGTTCCAACAGTGAACACTGTAGATTGTCAGAGCCAGAATCCATTTAGTATCTTACTTAATCGTTCCGAGCCACATTTTTACCTGGCCACCATATCGCTTCTTCCAGTTCCAAGGAGGAACCGGATAAATGGCTTCTCTGATGAAATCAGCTTATTGACAGTGGTAGGCATGACCAGCTCAGTGAAGGCATCTTGTGAGAAGAGCCTGATGGAGGGAGGTGATGTGGTACCGCACTTGAACTACAGCGTTAGCAGGAGGTGTTGCTAAGGTACATGCAGGATGCAATCCAAACAGAAAAGATCAAAAACATCCAGTCTGTGAAGATCGTCCAGGACTCATAGCCATAGAGGACAAAGGTGCTTAACCGTTCTGAGTCACATTTTAAGCTGGCCACTGTATTGCTTCTTTTATTTCTGAGGAGGAACTGGATTGATGGGTTCGCTGACGAGATCGCCTCATTGCCAGCGTAGAGTAGATCCTGAAAATCATTAAAAGAATAATTCAACAGTAAATCAGAAGTCAGATAAGCATAGATGGAACACAGCTTGGTTTTGTGTCTTGGCAAAATACAATTGATGCTATATTTATCCCGACACAAATGCAAGAGAAGTACCAGCCAATCATGGTTCCAACAGTGACCACTGTAAATCGTTGGAGCCAGAATCGGTATCTTGCTTAATCGTTTTGAGCCATCTTTTTAGCTGGCTGCCGCATCGCTTCTTCCAGTTTTGAGGAGGAACCGAATCGGTGGCTTCTCTGATGAGATCACCTCGTTGACAGTAGAAGATGTTGACGCTGGAGGAAGGTGATGTGGCACTGCGTTTAATTCCATTGTGTTGCCAGGGTACACGCAGAATAATGACTGCAACTTAGTTTTCTGCATGCATGTCGAGATTGAAATGCAACACAATTGTGGAATCGAAAAAGAAAGAAAATAAGCACAGTAATACTTTTTTTTGTTTTTACATGGGATTCATCACTTATTAAGGCCAGAAAGTCACTCAAGGATAAAGGTTAATGAGTGTACAGTAGTCACTGAGACAACAGCGTAATAATAGTGGTGGAAATATGGTAGAAATGGATTATTTAAGGAGAAGCCCAACAAGAATTTATTTACAGTGGACGTGGACTTGAAGATGACCATATTGATATGATACATGAGTAAATCGTATGTTATTGAAATTGTAATCAACATCCGTTCAAAAATCCTACTTTTATCGATTCTTGGGCACAACTGAGTTATTCTGAATTGAATACAACAACATTACAGGACAGTTTTATAATATTTTAAACAAGTGAACACCCTTCACTAAAAATAGTGGGAACAAATTTTCCTTCACTCGTGTTATTGAAATAGTTTTATTTTTAAGGATTATTGAAAATGCGCTTTAAAATCTTTTTAAACTATTTTGAGAATATTATGTATTGGATACATTTTTTTATATTTTTTAATTTTGTTATTTGGATTCTAATCATTTTATTTTTATACTTTCATAAACATGTTTATTACGTAACTTCAAATAAAAATTTATTTTTAAAATTAAAAAAAAAAACTTATTTTTAAAATTTCATACACATATATTTCTTGCTTCAAATAAAATAAAAACTTATTTTTTAATTTTGTTATTAAAAGTGCAAATAAAGACTGTCATTTTTATCTGTATAATTTTGTAAATTTTTATTGTATATACTTTTCAATAATGTCTTTTATATTTTATTTAAATAAATCGCTTCACAATAGAAATACTGAAGAACAATAAAAGTGAAGGAACTGGTTTGCTTTGTCACCACTTTTGGTAGCATTATGCTAGAAGTTAGAAAGTATGTTAGCTGACTATAACCGATATGTCACATGACTCAAAGGGAAAGTGAGAGGAGGTGAGACAGAAAACACAATATGGGAACATGAAAGATTGAAATGGGTTGACAAGATATGATTAAATAGTAATTATTGACCTATAACATACTGATTAGTTATGTTGAACAAAAGATCAAGTTGAATTAACTTGTCTTCCATATGTTTTGTCTCGGCTTGGTCCTTTTTTTTAAATATAAATAGGAGATGAATACAAATTGTGGAATTTAATGTTTTTATAACAATCATGGTAATTTGGTTGTCTGCATGTATAACACAAGGTCAAACTGCAATGCATTGATAAAAATAAATTCAATCAGTTTCCTTACGAGACATTTAAATCTTGCTCGATCTTCATTAGCCACCGTGTTAGCAATGGCAGCATACATGTAGCCATTATTTCCATACCAACTACCCATACATTGAAAACGGAATTCTGAAAAATAAATAAATAATACATTATATTTTCACAAAAATCAACAAAACTACCTATACACTGAAAATAGAATTCTGAAAAAAAATAAATAAATAAAAAATAGATTATATTTTCACAAAATGCAACAAAACTACCTATCATTGAAAACGGAATTCTGAAAAACAAATAAATAAATAATACAGTATATTTTCACAAAATCAACAAAACGTTAAGATTTAATTAAACTGCTTTGGGGGTAATTAAAAACCAAATTCAGTCATTTTTCATAAAATATGTTAACATTTTAAAATAGTGTATTCTACTCATTTTGTATTCGATTTATTTGACAGAAAATAAAACAAGTGTAATCATATTATTTGCATTATTCAGACTACAGTTCTCATCTGTTAAATGTTATTCACACAATGTTTCGTGCAATATAAACTCTGACATATGTACCTTGTCAAACTCTGGAATCTTTCAAAACCCAACTGCAAATTAGTTAAGACTTCTACCCAATCATGATCAACCGAATAAAAACATGTTACATCCATGGATTAAATAGAGGGTTTTGTTCAAAATTCTGTGCAGATTCCAGAGTTTGACAAGATACACCAGAAAAAGGTCGGAGGTTACATCAACCGAAACACTCAGTTGGTCTGCAAAGTCCTGTGGCATAGTGGCTAAAGTACTTGGTAAAATTAACTTGTAAGTTGAGATTTAAAGTTTCATTCTCAGTGCAGGCGATAGTCAAAATACTATTGCAAATTAATTAGGACTTCTATCCACTCATGGCTGATGGAATAAGAACATACTACTATCGTGGATTAAATAAAGGGTTTTGTTTGAAATTCCATGCAGATTCCAGAGTTCAATAGGTTGGTTGGTTGTTTTACGGCATATCAACCTTTTTCTGGTTATTTAATGCCGAATCTAGTGATTTGAGGAATGATTTTTTAATGGAGTATATTTGTTTTTTTAAGTCGGATTCTATTTAACCCATAGTTGGGACCCTAAAAGGTACTACCACTAGGATATATCTGAAGAAGGCCAGAAGTTACATCAACCAAAGCATGGTGCAAATATAATATTTAAGATGAGAAGAGTAGTCTAAAGAACACAAATACTATGATATTATGAAGACGATCTGGGTCACTAGGTGCTGAGAGGGGGGGGGTACAATAGACAGATAGGAAATATCTTACAATGTACAAAAGAAGACGAAATGACAAACAATGAATCTGTAAGTATTTTAGATCGAGTATTTAGATTTGACAAATGAAAATAGAAAACTACAGAACGGATAAAGAGAATCAACAAGGATTGACAAGGGTGAGTCAATGCTATGCTTAGAGAGAGAAGGGCAGCTTCCAGGTAGCTGGAGTTTGCGACGAATGTACAGTTGATAGCTAGCAGCCGTTTGCGATGGATGTACAGTTGATAGCTAGCAGCCGTTTGCGATGGATGGACAGTTGACAGCTAGCAGCAGTGGACAACAGATGGACAGTTGATATCGGCAGTCATTAATAATGGATGGACAGTTTTTAGAGACGAACGTGACATGGAAATTAGGAGAAACTCACAAACCCGAACCGTCAAATATAGGCGAAATATTGACATTGTGTTTTTCCTGTTCGTTTTATCATATTTATGCTTGTGGACCCACGTGTTGCCAGTGAGAAAATGACGATCCGATAAGAAGTTAAACAAAAAATCCACGGCATACACGACGTTGGGGGGTCAGCGGTCTGTTGGGAGTCACATGTGTTGTCACAATAATACGAATTCTCATCTCAAAAAATCAGAAACAGAAGCATGCTTCAGTTGCTATGTAGAGAAAGTAGGAGAGCACAGAAATTTACACAGAAAGGATCAATACCTCCGTTTAGTCTCAAGAGACAATCGATACCCCTTGTAAAGGTAGTTGTGTCTAATTGTGAAGCAAGGGTTGCGCAATCTCAAGCCACACGTTTCCAGAATCGGCACTGCTTGAGTCCAGACGACTGGAAACAATGTCGAGATAAGCGGAGAGCACATACAGCACCTGAAATTCCCAAATGGTCACCCATTTTAGAACTGACCAGGCTCGACGTTACTTAACAGAAATGATACAGTTTTAATATTGTCGTCTACATAATTTATGGTTTACACTTTTAACAAAATGTGTCTGATAGCGGTGGTTTTTGTAATAAGAAAACAGACACTTGCTAAACTGACAAGTTTTATTTACATTACAGTGATAGCATGACAAGAGAGTTTGGGCAAATCTCAGATTCTGCACCACTCGAGCGGCCAGTTTTTGAACTCTCTCCATATCTGCTAGATATCATGCACTAGAGATGAAGAAGAGGCCTACACACCATAACCTAACAGTTGTTAGGGTTAGTTTCAATGACGATACATTGCAAATTGCTCTCTTTATTTCAATTCGATTCAGTTTAATTTAATGACACATTCCGAATTGCTCAGTTTAATTTATTTGCCAAAAATATAAAACAATCGTGCTTCAGTTGCCACATCGGGAGACGGTGGCAGAGATTTACACAGAAGAAGATAAAGTAGTCTATAACCTGTTAAAATTCACCTTAAACTATTTCATTTTTTGTGCATTTATTACTTTACTTGCTAATCTATTCCAAGGTCCAGGGATTCTGATTGAGAAAGTATCCCTCCTTTGGTTCAGTCTGAATCGACGCTGAAAGTTCCTTTGTAAGGTCAGCGGAAATATCTTTCAGGTGCAAGAATGAATAATAGATCTTGAGGTATATTATAATGCCCATTGATGAGATTCTAGGCCCAAATCGTTGGCGCTTAAATGAGAAATGGTTAACCTTTTCGAGTCGGCTTTCATAAAGGTAGATCCAATAGACACTGTACCACTGGAGCAGCCAATTTTTCAGCTTTGTCAAGATGCTAGATATCTCATATTAGATATAGAGAAAAGACCTGCACAGCATCATCTAACAGTTGTCTGACGAAGGATATATATATATATATATATATATATTATAGGAAGCAGAGTACACTAATGGCAAATCGAATCTAATGAGGACACACAAAGAAATATTTCAGAAACATGTTAAATAAAAAAGTTCTCACAATGTAACGCATCACATTTTTTGATGTTCACAAAAAGTGCAAAATGAAGTTTTTTTTCCCCTATCCCCCAACAACAGATTTATGCAAATAATCGTCTAGTCTCATTGGTCAACAATCACATAATCAAATACCCCTCCCCTCCTTTCTTCGATGCATGTGCATAAAAATTAAAATTACTACTTACGTTGGAATTTAGAGTGTGTCACACCTCGACATTTTCCATAGGTCATCAAAAACAGCTGATTGTCCACATATGGCGAGCCTGGTTCCTGACAAGCTCTGATGACGCTATCTTTGCTGTCACAAATACCACCACCTCCGTCATTAATTTCGTATGTGAAATGATACATTCCCTCAAACGTCGTCTTGCAGCTAACAGTTCTAATCTTTAAACCTGAAACACAAGAATTGAAGCATTGTAAATATAAATAATTCCACTGAGAATTGTCTCAAAGCATTTTGCAATTTAGCAAAAGTTTGCTAATGTGTTCTGACAAACTCATTGCACTTGTACCTTCTTGATATGCATACACCCGACAGAGTCCCCCAAAAAGTTTCCAACCTAATAGGTCGTGAACTGTCACTCAAACTTAAACCACTGTCTCATCACCGCAATGTTGTATCCATGTGCTTGTTTTACAAGTACTTTAATAGAATGTGCTCCAATGAGCTCATAGCACTCGTGTCTCCTCCACCCCCCTTTGACATATACACACTAGACAAACCTGTCTAACAATCAAATCTAACTCTTTCACTGTTGAGGTTCCTAGATGTTGGAAAGACTTCTATTCTAACAGTTTCTTTCCTCTGACTTCTAGACTTTGGAATTCCTTCATTTTTTCCTGCTTCCCTGCCTGTATAAACATGCAGAAATTTAAATGTAATGTGAACAGACATTTTGTTGCTCAACTCTTTACATATTCTCCCAGTCGACACGGTCCCAAATAGTAATTCCTCACGTTCAATGCTTAAGTTGTTTAAGTTTTAGATTTTACGGTAAAAATACATATTAACCTAGTTGGGCATGGCCTAAGTAAACAGAAGGCCGTTTCATTAAAGTCACATAATCTACTGATGTCACCGAATAAAGTACAATGACAGTGATTAGGGGACTCTTATGAGGACTATTTTAAAACATACATTTTAAAATTAATAATTAAATACACTTTTAAAAAATAAAACATTACTATAGTATTTTCCCGGACAAAAGTTATCTTTTTAAATGCATGTGTCCAAATGTAAAATAATTTGTTATCTTTCAGAAAAAGAAAATACAGTCACTTTTGAACCAGTTTTATAAATTCTTTGGCAATTTTCTTTGAGAATTGAAATGGAAAATAACTATCCTCGCAATAGTCACCCATCACCTAATTGTGGCCATTATACTAGATTCAGTGATGTCAGCAGGTCACATGATTTTAGTGGAATAGCCTTTTATTAATGTAGGCTACGCTTGACTAGGTTAATAAACCTGTCTAGGCCACAACCTCTCCTGTTAGGCTATCAGAGATCAAACTCAAACAAGTCCTCAAACACAAGACTCAAAGTTCACAATCCAGGCAATTGCAAGTGAAATCTTGTCAGCATCTAGTGTCCCTCAGAGTGCCTCTGCTATACAAAAGAGTGGATTAACCTATGTTTGGTCGGTCAGTTCAAGCTTGTCATTGTAGAATAAACTTTTCTTCCAATTGGTTTCCCCAAAAAAAGAGAAAATCACATTGACACAAATGATTAATCATGTTTGCTGACTTTACAGCAAGTCAAACGTTGAGTCATTATATGCAGAGACCGTGCAATTGTATGATTATGTTATCAGCAGCAGCCAAAGAATAGATGGCTAGCGAAAATATTAGCAGCAGCAGTCGCCAATAATGCATATATGCAAATTAGCAAGTGTGTGCGAACTTGTGTCACAAGAGAAAAAAAAAAAAAAAGAAGGATAGCACCTGGTAGGAGAGAGATGCAAAGTGCGCGTGGTCAAGATTGAGGTGTGAGAATAGAGGGCAAGAAAACGCTAGCTGACACCGTTGTGGAGTTGTGGCAGCAGAGGCTTTTAAGGAAAAAGCACATGTGTGTGGTAAGAGACTTTAAAAAAATAATGAAATACATTGTTTTGGAAGAACCATGAATAAATGCATTTCATTTGCACTTTTAAAAAATGATGAGTCAGATTTTTTCTATTTTTGTTTGCTTGTTCCTTTGTGATGGTACCAGACAGCATGAGGGGCCAAGCAAGGATTCACTGTAACGATACAGTTAAAAAGTAACAGTCCAGTTGACCTCCAAAGAATGATTAATATTTTTTTACAATTTAAATATTCAACCAAGGGCATGCCGACTAAGAATATACCAACTTTATGGGTATTTGTTTTGTAGTTTTTTTTTTTACTTTTAGCTGTATACACTGTTGAAGGAGGTGATACAGCTTACTTTCACATCCAGTTCATATTGTTCTTCCTCTTTCTTCCTCAAACCTCGGATCGCGTTGAAACTGCTCTCATTTTGTACTCATGCAAAGCACATTTGAGACGATAACGCAAGTAATGTTTTCTTATACCTTTTCAGTAATGAACTGCTTGTATCCATTTTGTTAATAAATGTACATTGGTTGTTAATATAAATCTGGCAAATTGCATGTACTCGTTTCTTGACAAAGGGGAGCATGTGACTGTCTCTTTATTCCTCTACTAAACAAAAGCCAACGATGGAGTACTGCTGCCACATCTGGGCAGAAGCTGCTAAAAACAGCCTATCCTGTCTTGACAGAGTACAAAACAGACTTTGTGGCTTAGTGGGGGGGATGCCCTTTTCTCTTCCCTGCAACCTCTCTCTCCCACAGAAGAGATGTTGCGAGCATGTCTTTGTTTTATCGTTATTTCCATGGCAAGTGCTCGTCTGAGCTCCAATCTCTGGTCCCCCTCGCCAATCTTTCACGATAAACACCCATCTAGGTGAAACCACTGTCAATAATTTTCCCCACTCTTTATCTGTGCCTAAATCAAAATGTAGATTCCATGAACAAAGCTTCCTTCTTAGAAGTGCACGCCTGTGGAACTCTCTTCCGTTTGCCTGTTTCCCACCTGACTACAACCTGGATGTCTTCAAGTCCAACATAAACAAATTCCTGATAAACCGCCCTCTTAAGTAAGACATTTTATCAAATCTCCATTAACGATTACTACGATATTATCCCATTGATTACTGTACACGCAATAACCCTTATCCCCGAGTAGCTTCCGGGCCTTGATAAGTAGTGACTACCATGTAAAAAAAACAAAAAAACAAAAGCGAGCACCATTCGCCTGCTACAATCCTCCTTGAAGTGTTGCTAGAAATTATTTCTCTTGGAATGTGGTTCCTGTTTAATTTATATATAAAAACAAGAGAGTCGTTGTATATCTCTCTCTTCCTCAACATGTAAATAAAAGCTCATTTCTTGTGTGTGTGTGTGTTATTTAAAAGGCCTCTCCAACGTGTCTCATTTTTTTTTTTTTTTTTGGTCATCAACTTCCAAAGTTTATACAAGGTATGTAATTATTTGATTGATTGACTTTATTTACTTTATAATTACTCAACACTGGTTATGTGCTCAGAATATCAACGATAAAAAAGACAGGTTTGAACTCGATTTTTTGGCCATCTGGAATTTTAACGATGGAAACAAAACTTGGTGTTATTGCATCCCTCTATGGAGCAAACTATGCAATTTAGAAAAATTCAATGCAAAATGGCTTTGATTAAAGATGGATTTAAAGATCGCGGATGGAACAGAATCTACTCCTGAAAAAAGGCTAGATGATTACTCACACGCAATATATTTATATATATATTTTTTTTTTTTTTACAAAGGAGTCACCACTTATCAAGGCCCAGAGACCACTCGAGGATAAAGGTTAATAAGTGTACAGTGGTCAATGGGACAGTGATGTAGTAATTGTTAGTAGTGGAAATTTGGCAAATTGGATGGAGAACGGCTCATCAAGAACTTGTTTACGTTGAACATGAAGACAACCATATTATAGTCACCCGGAAAGCAGGCAAAGGGAAAAGAGTTCCACAGGTGTGCAGTTCTAAGAAAAAAAGCTTTGTTCATGGAATCTACGTTTAGGTTTAGGCACGGATAAAGAGTGGGGGAAATTATTGAGTGTTTTCAGCTAGACGAGTGTTTCTTGTGAAAGTTTGGCGAGGGGGAACTCTATCAAGGCAGGATAAGATTTTTCTAGCAGCACCTGCCCAAATGTGGCAACAGTACTCCATCCCTGGACATACCTGGCTTTTATATAGATAGAGAATTGCATCTTCAGTGAGATATCTAATGGAGTGGTAGAAGGATCCCACCATTTTCCCAGCCACCTTTGGAAACAGATTTGTATGTATGTGTTCCATTTCATATCAGGAGTAATGGTCAAGCCCAGGAGCTTGTCAAAACATGGAGCCTCCCCAAGACGAGAGCCATACATTTCAATTGATGCCAGATGAGGATCAGAGTGTTGATAATGTAAAGACAAAAGCTTGGATTTAGATGCATTAAAAGTAACCAGCCACCTCTTTCTCCATTCTCAAGATCAGAAGAGAGAGAATCAGAGAGAACTTGATTGTTTACGATCTTTGATGTACTGCCATAGATGGTAGTGTCATCAGCATAAATATTTACGAATGATCTAAGGATATGATTTGGAAGATCATTGATGGAGATTAGGAAGCGAGTTGAACCCAGGATGGACCCCTGAGGGGCTCCAGCATTAATATTGTGAGCTTCTGAGATCTTGTGAAGTAGACCTTTATACAATACTCTATCAAAGGCCTTTAATATGTCAAGAGCAACTGCCCTAAAAAAAGAAGCCTCCATCAAGATATTCACTAATCCTATGAGATATAACCATAATCAAATCTTCTGTAGATCTAGTAGAACGGAAACAGTATTGTATGCCACTAAGAAATTTATTTTTGCCCCGACCGCTTACTTGCAAAAAGTGATCTACCACCAGCAGGCATGCTATGCTGACAGATTTTGTTGTTAATAGTCAGATTTAAATAGCGATTTCTTTGAATATATTAATCACAACAAAAATATTAAAATACCATTTTAAAGTAAATTTTATTATAAATCCAGTTATGTTGGTTTTATTTTGATGGATGTAGGATAAATGTACTTTAAATGTGATTTAAAAACTATGAGTGTCAAATTAAGTAGCAATATGTGCCTTGTCCAGCATTGAATGTTATGGTGTCTGTTATTGCTACTATGAGATATAACTGTTAGCACATCTGCTGTAGATCTAGCAGAACAGAAACCATAGTGCATGTTACTGAGGAGGTTATTTTTGCTGAGGTGATTGACTACTTCTCTATTTAAAACAAATTCCAGCAACTTACTCATGATGCACAGGAGACTGATTAGTCTGTACTGAGGGAGACGAGCGATCACCTGAATTTTTAAATACGAGGTATACTGGTGAGGTTTTCCAGGGGGTTGGGAAGCAATTTTCCTTAAAGCAATGCTTAAACGGTTTTGTAAGTATGGGAGCTAGTTCTCGTTGAAGCTTTTTGAGCACTATAATAGGAATGCCGTCAAGGCTAGTTGCATTACTGGAATCAATCTTTTTGGTTAACTTGGCAACATCACACACAGATATTTGTGCGTCACATATTGTGTTTTCAGAAATAGGAGGAAATATGGGGAGTTTGCAGCCCAGATAGCATAGGGTAAAATTAGCTGCAAAGTTTTTGGCAAAGAGTTTGGCTTTGTATGATGCTGACAAGATTATCCTTTCTTTCTCCATTAACTGGCTTAGCTTATCTACATCCAAGAACTGTCTAGTTCTTTATTTTGCAGAACTGCTTAGTGGACAAAAAGGTATTGGTAGCAAGTGGGTGTTTAAGTGAATAGATAGAAACACGAAACACCAAAGTTCAATCGGTAGCTCAAAACTTTCTTCAGAAGCATGAACTTGACTATGACGAGACCTGTCCAGTCTAAAGATTTGAATCCGTACAAACTGTTATTGCGTTAGCAGCACAGCTTGACCTGGAGCTACATCAAGTAGACATGACCACTGCATTCTTAAAAGGTGAGCTGAAAGAAGAAATGTACATAAAGCAACCAAGCAACATCCTGTTTACTGATCAAGAATATACCAACTTTGTTGGGATTTGTTTTGTAGTTATTGACTTTTAGCTGGACATACACAAAACTGCCCTTTATATTTTACTAGCAAGGGTACTTGGTGTTGCCTGGGCCATATAAAAAAAAAAAAGTAAATGAAGTTGCATTTGACTACATTTGCTAAATGATTTTTGTTTAAATTTAATTATTTTTACTGTTCAATAATTCATATCAGTTTGAAAAAAAAAAAAATAAAATAAAAAAAAAAATCCATTGATGTCGGCCCACTGCTATGAATTCAGAATAAGAGCATGTGAATGAGAAAAAGAAAGTTTTAAGTGTTTACGATTTAAAAAAATATTTGTGATTTACGTAATATTCACGCATTTAACACTAACCGGATCTTTAAATCAACCCTCAGCTTCATCCACAGCCGATAAAAAGAATCCCTTTAATTATTTGTTTTGAGCCAAGTAAATAATACAAAGTACAAAACAGAAAATATAAAAAGAAATCTTTTAACGCTGTTTAAATCCTAACGTTTACCAAAATGCTGAAATTATTCAAATTACCGAAATACTGTCAGAGCGAAGACATGATAGCTGACGTACGAACAAGGACACTCAGGAGCACAAAATTTGTGAGGCTCAGAACTATTAAATGTTTGAAAACTGGCCCAATAATTCTAACAGATTGCAGTGGAGTGTTCAAGTTAAGCGAGCTGTTAGAAATTATCTCCCTTGAACTGTGTAAAATGCTGTTAGAAATTATCTCCCTTGGACTGTGTTTTGATGAGATGTATTTCCTGTTTAGTCTTGTATCTTTTATCTATATATATATATATATATATATATATATATATATATATAAAAGTGAAAATGTGTGTATGTGTGTATGTGTGTTCGCTTTTTGTGTATGTCTATAAAAGGCTTTTTTCGCCGTGATTCTTGGTTGGCTTGCTCCTTCTTAAAACTTTTTATATACTGCCTAAATAATAATACCTACGATTAAGGAAGTCGGGTTGCAGTCATCTTTAATTTACCCGACCTTTACAAGCTATTTTCGAGATATTTTTTGATCGCCGCGTAGCAGGGAAAACAGAAACTGGCTTCCAGCGTAAAACTAGGTCAAACATCACGCGACTTAACGTTCTCGCACCTGTTAATTTCACTTTATAAACGTCAACTTAACACACTTATCAATTCATCGGTTCCTGTGGTTGAGATGGTTAGGTCGCAGGGTTTTTTTCCCATTTCCTTTCCACCTCCGCGTTAAAGGTTCGGGGTTCAAGCCTACCTTTCTACTAAAACTTTTTTCTTTCTTTTACACCTCCAAACACCCGGCCAACATTTTTTTTTTTTTTTTTTTTTTTTTTTTTAAACAGGGTTGTTTTGATCTACCTCCCCCCCAACACACATACACCTCCAAACACCCGAGCAACGCCAGGTACTCCCCGCTAGTATATATATAAAAGGCAAAATGTGTGTTAGTGTGTGTATGCATTTTTTGTGTATCTCCGGCAAAGGCTTTTTTACGGGGTGCGCTGGGTGGGGTCACTCATTCTTAAAACTTTATATACTGTCCAAATTTTAATATCTACGAGTTACGAAGGGAGGTTGTATCTCTCTTTAATCTGGCCAACTTTTGCACGCTATTCTCGAGATTTTTTTCACTCGACGCATCTTCGTTTCACTTGTCGGTATAAAAAACAAAAAAAAACAAAACTGAATCCGTAGCATAAACAGCTCCCCAGCACTCGTGACAGGGGCATCCAGAAAAGCAATAAGGTTTGATCAATGCGGGGAAACTCCTTATATCATACAATTGATATTCATTTGGACACTAGGGAGCTGGTTTTCTTCCCCAACAACTTGGGGAAATAAACAGTCAAAGTTGGGGAAAGAAAACAAAAAACTGCCTCGCAGCAAAACTTACCTGCGGGATATGTTTGACCTCATTATCATTAAATTGGCACACCTGTCATTTAAGTTTTAATTATTAAATTAAATCACTTTTCTGTTACTCTGCCGTCGTGGGCAAACGAGTAACATGTCAGGGTTTTTTTCTTCCTTCACCTCAAGGTTCCGGGTTCGATCCTACCAAAACTTTTTTTTTTTTTTTTTTTTTTTAAACCACACCGATGATGCTGGGCAGTTCGCTGTTTTTTTTTTGTTTGTTTTTCCGATTTTTTAAAGTTTAACATCCGTTTTTTTTTTTGTCTTTTTATGTAACCCCACCTCCCCTAACACACACACACTTTGTATAATAGATAGGCAATAGATGAAATTTGGGAGTGACTCAACCTATACATTTTTTAGTGCACACTATATTAAAAAGAAGAATACTTACGATACAGGGTCACTAGCTGATCAGAACCTGGTTCATAGTCACGGCATTTGTCACGGTCGCCAACCATAACTTCGGACGTATAACAATCAGCTAAATGGTTTTAAAAATACAGAGTTTTAAAAAAAAAAAAAAAAAAAAAAAAAAAAAGGGAAATTAAACAATTATTAATTCTAAAAGCAAAAGAATAAAAATTAAAAAGTAAACAAACAAATAAACTAGGATACTGATGGTTTTTAATGTCGTAAGTCTTCAGGGCATACATATGGGTTTTCAGATCCCTTACGCCTTACAAAATGGATAATGATCGGTGTTAATTAGCTTAGGAATTAATTCTGTCCAGACAAATATATAAACATACACATATATTTAACAATATAAGAGATCCATTAAAGATTATATTCACACAGAAATAAATTATAGGTACTCCTACATTCCTTCATTAAAAAATCTAAATAACCATCATTAACAATATATACTTACTTATAACGGCTATCACCCTGGCTAAAGAAGTATCGCATTTATAACAATTCCAACACACTTTCACCAATCCTGAGCTAGAACACATGATACGGCTAGCTAATCTCGATTCCATAGCCGAAGACCAACTACTTGTGGGTGCAATAAAGATCATTTGATTAGCAGTGATGTTTATTTTATTGGTGTTTCATGTGATATCGCTAATATTTTTAAAAAATATAACGTTACCCATTTTAAAATGACTTGTTCCAAAATCAAATTACAAGGTGCCTTCAATAAGTTTCCAAACATTTTTCAAATGCGCACTGTTGTTATGAGACAACTGAGGAGATGAAAGAGGCTGTGAGGAGGGTCATTGACACGCTCACGCAGGAGGACTTTCATGAGGCCTTCCAGAAGTTGTTGGAACGATACAAGTGCATTGCAGCCGGAGGAGATTACTTTGCAGGAGACTAGAGTTTCATGCGTGTACTATCAATAAAAGTGCCAATACAAAAAAAAGTTTGAAAGCTTACTGAAAGCACCTCCTAATATCCTTAGAATAGTGTTTTTTCGTTTTTCTTTTAATTTCCAAAGAGTCTCGCTAGTATAACTAAAAACTATACTTTTTAACAAAGTATGATTTCCTTATATCTTTGTAACCTTTGAATAATTTGTCAATTTGAGGGAAAATGCACGACGATACTCGTGTTCATCGTAGTTTGAGGAAAAGTTTTTTAAATTTTCACTTTTCCAGGAATAACAAAGAACATAACATAAAACTGCATAGCTCCATCCGACAATAAATTCTAGATCTTGCTTATCCAGAGCAATGCTGATCAAAAATATACCAACATTGTGGGTCTTTGTTTTGTAGTTTTTTTAGTTTTAGCTGGATATTGATATGCACAAACATAACTGTCCTTTATACAATAGATGTATCAAAAGCACATACATTAATGTTATAAAAAATAGGATGGCACCTTTTTTAAATATCATTAAGTGAACAAGCCCTTTTCAAGCGATAAAACCACCTGAAAAGAGCCTGTTAGAGCTGAAAGCTAGCTTATTATCTTTATATATCTATTTAAAGAAAGAAAAATATATTGTTTTGGTTTTCTAAAAAAAAATTTTTAATATTTTTTATGTTTTAAAGAAAATGTTGATTCTTTGACAATGGAAATCGCTTGAGACAAGGTATGAAGCCACTTGATAAAAGGAGCTAACAACCACGAAAGCTGATTATTGTAAAGACAGGAGATGCCTACTTACTTGACTTATATTGCAATATGTTTTCTGTCCTGTAAAACACGTATAGACACTTGTTGCAACCCCTGTAAAGAAAGTAAACAAAACATTAAAAACCGTACATTGACTTGCAACTCATAGCAAAAATCCTTTTTACAATTTTTTCAAAGGCAATTTATTCTAGAATTTATATTATAACTAACAAGATATTGGTTTATTACTTTAGACATAAGTTTAAAACATAAATAAAATAAATTGAAAACTTCTAATCAAAAAACTTTAATTATAAAGTCTCTCGGCTGATAACAATATTCGACCAGAATCACTTGCAAAGTAAAAAAAAAAAAAAAAAACTTTAAGCTAAAACATAAGACCTGGTATACTCAAACTGTCACTCATCTACGTACTGATCAGACTAATTTTTTTTTTTTACTTATCAAGGTTCAAAAGCCACTCAAGGATAAAGGTTACTAAGTGTATAGTAGTCATCAGGACAACAGCATAGTAATCGTTAGTAGTAGGAAATTTGGTATAATTCGATTATTTAAGGTGGTGGCTCAGCAAGAACTTGTTTACATTGGACTTGAAGATGACCCTATTGAAGTCAGTTGGAAAGTAGGCCAGCGAAACAGAGTTCCACAGGTGGGCAGTTCTAGGAAAAAAAGCTTTTTGGAATCCACATTTAGATTTAGGCACAGATAGAGAGTGGGGGAAATTGTTGATAGTGGTTGTAGGTAGATGAATGTTTTCTTTGTGAAATTTTAGTAAGTGGGGGCCATAGATTGGAACTCAAATGAGCACTTACCATGAAAATAATGATAGAGTAGACACAGGCTAGCAACATCTCTTCTGTTGAAAAGAGGTTGCAGGGAAACGAAAACGGCATCACCTCCCAGGTTTCAAAGCCGGTTTTGAACTGTCAAGGCAGGATATGGTGCTCCGAGCAGCTCTTGCCCATATGCGGCAAGAGTACTCCATCCTTGGATGTACTTGGTTCTTATACAGATAGAGGATTACATCAGTAGTGAAATACCTACTGGAGCGATGGAATGATCCAACAATTTTTTCAGTGATCTTGGCAATAGATTTGATGTATGTGTTCCATTTCAGATCAGGAGTAAAGGTCAGTCCCAAAAGTTTATCAAAACATGGTTCTTCTTCAAGACGAGAGCCGTTCATTTCAATTGAAGCCAGATGGGGGTCAGAGCATTGATGATGGAAAGAGAGAAGCTCAGTTTTAGATGCTTAAAATTAATCAGCCACCTTTTTCCCTATTGCACCATGTGATCAAGATCAGAAGAGAGAGTCAGAGATCTTGATCATTTCCAACCATTGAAGTGTTGCTGTAGATGGTAATATCATCTGCTTAAATTTCTACAAATGATCTAAGAATGTGATTTGAGAGACCATTGATGAAGATCAGGAAGAGCTGGCCCTAGAATAGAACCCTGAAGGATGCCAGCATTGATATTATGAGCTTATAATTTCTGCCCATCAACCACTACTCTTATAAACCTAACAGAGAGAAAGGATTTAATAACAGAGAGGATATTTCCAGCTATTCTATAGCAGGAAGTCTTGTGAAGTAGACCTTTATGCTATACCCTATCAAAACACTTTGATATGTCAAGAGCAATTGCTCTAGAAACAAAGCCCCCATCGAGAGATGCACTAATCCTATGTGATATTACAGTTAGACTGTAGATCTAGCAGAATGGAAAATGTATTGCATGTTACTGAGTGTTATTTTATTGAGGTGGTTGACCACCTCTCTAACAAATTTCAGTAACTTACTCATGATGCACAGGAGACTGATTGGTTGGTACTGAGAGGGAGGTGACCAATCTTGTAAATTTTCAAATACGGGGCAGATTGATGAGGTTTTCCAAGATGTTGGGAAGCATTTCTCCTTAAGAAATGTAAGCATAAGATCTAATTCTGGTTGAAGCTTTTTGAGCACTATAATAGGAATATCAGGGTCAGTTGCTTTACCAAAATCAAAATTTTTGATAAGCTTGCCAACATCATACACAGATATTTGTATGTTGCATCATGTGTTTTCAGTCACAGAAGAGAATATGGGGGTTAGGTAGCCCTAATCGCAAAGAGTAGAAATTGCTGCAAAGTTCTTAGCAAAGAATTTGGTTTTGTCAGATGCTGACAGGACTACCTTAGGTCTATTCATGATGGTTGAAATAGAGGACACACCTCTGTGCACGACCATATTTATTATTTAGCAAAACTTGTGGGAATCAACCTGCTGCTCAGTTACTTTGGACTGAGCATATGATTCTCTGGCATTTTTTATTACTCTTTTACAGTGGTTGCTGACAGTTCAGGCTGAGTTTAAGCTGGAATTTTTTGGAGGGTATAAAGTGGTCTGTACCAACAGTTAATCATTCAGTTAGGTTTGATACTATAGAGGACACATTCATTTTAAACACAAAACACGTCTGATAAATATTCGGAAGCTATCTCAGTAAGCCATAGTGTATACTGTATGATGGAGAGATACATGCGAGAACTTTTTGTTTTTATCTTAACCGAGACAACCATGTGATCGGAAGATTCTTATGGAGACAGAACAGCGGATGAGCACATTTCTCGTCAAGTTGTAAGAAAAAAGTCTGGGAGACTTGCATACTGTCTGTCAATGTTGGGCATATGGGTGGGTTTGTGAACAATTTGTGTTAGATTATAAGCAAAGGATAAATCATGGCAGTATTTCCCCTCAGGATCTGTCTTGTTTGAATGAGCTAGCAATTCAACATTGTGAACATTAAAGTCTCCACAGATATGACCGTTAGCCGAGAGATGAGCAGACATGCTGTGGTCAATTTTCGCAGAGATGCTCTTAAAGATAGTAACTCTGCTGTTGTGGGGGCGATAGAAGGCAAATACGAACATGGTGCTGTGAACAAGTGCTACCCACACATAGGGCAATTTTAGATCTTCTTCGGAGATATTCACATAGAAACCATTTCTAATGTAGACACATATTCCATGCCCATGACGATTTTGGGAGTCAAATTTGATGTCAAGTTTGAGTATTCATTAATCGAGAACTCATCTAGGGAAACAGTCAATCTAATGCTAGTTTCACACAGGAAAAATAGGTCAAGTTTGGTCTACCGTAATTGGATATGAACACCTAGAGGGTCGGAGCATAGACCCCTGATGTTAGAGAAGGTAACCTGATAACGCAGGTCTACATTGGAAGTTAAAGCTTTGGGTTTAATCTTGTATTGTTTCTTGAGACTTTCATGATGGATATGTGGAAGAGGTTGGCAGAGAGAGAAAGAAAAAGAAACAGAAAATGATTTTTGTAGAAAAGGTAAAGCTGTAACCTACTGATAGGGAGGGGGGGGCTCCTTAGGGGTTGATTCAAGATTCAGGTCTCTAACTATCAGGCAGATAACGTCAGCCTAGGTCAAACGTTTACCTCCAGTACTCTTATTAGTAACATGGCCACAAGGATAGGAATAGAAAGAGAAAAATTACGAAAACTCAAGTGACTGATCCTGAGAAAGACTGCTGACCTAGTATACAGCTTTTTCTTCTCCCTTTTGTTAAAAACATCACTCATTGTAAACAAGAACTGAGGGATAAAATAGGAGAAGCAAGAGTGATGGGGATAAAATAGGAGAAGCAAGAGTGATGGGGATAAAATAGGAGAAGCAAGAGTGATGGGGATAAAATAGGAGAAGCAAGAGTGATGGGGATAAAATTGGAGAAGCAAGAGTGATGGGGATAAAATTGGAGAAGCAAGAGTGATGGGGAGAAAATTGGAGAAGCAAGAGTGATGGGGAGAAAATAGGAGAAGCAAGAGTGATGGGGCTGTCGAAAACATATCCCCAATGCGTTTTCTACTCTTCATTAAAAAGAAAAAGGTTTGACATTTTCAGGGGAAAGAATGGCGATAGGTTCCCCTCTCACTAATAGTATTTTTTTTTTTTTACAGCAGGATAAATAGAACGCTATGATAATAATTATGAAGCCAAATGTTCTATCTTTAGTTCTTTCTTCTTACTGTCCCTTTCTTCCTGACCTCGATTTGCGATACCGAGTCTTTTCCCTCCTTCACCCTCTTTCTGAAACGAACAACACAAAATCTCTTTCACCGACCAAAGTAAATGAAAGAATGCTGCCCACACAAAAAAATCTGATGTCATTTATCTCAGCGGGGGTGCAAACTCATACAAATCAGTACAAACTGGATTTCCTGTACCATCACGCAGGTGCAGTGTTATTTGTGCATTAACTGTGATAGCTTTTGGTTCGTCATGTATTGTCTACACTGATCCCTGATTACAGCATGTGCAAGGTTGCGCTGGTAATCTTCGACGTGTACTTCGCCGCAAGGGTGGTTCTGGGGTTTCTCTATTCTGTGTTGTCTGTGGGCCAGGCTGTGTCATACCTCAATATCATCTGAAGTCTCATCTGCTCTGCCAGGTGCAATGACATCTGGTCGGTGTTCTGAGGGTTCTCCATTTTGGGTTGGTTGTCGGCCAGGCAGTGTAATACATGCAGTGTCATCTGAAATCTCATCTGCATTACCAGAGGAGATGGTATATGTCCGGGGTCGTATATCCTTCACATGGCGTGGGACACCATCAACACCAATGGCTTGCGGGCTGATCATTTTCGTTACTGTTCCTTCTTGGAACTTGGATGTGCATCGATAACCAGGCGGTTTTACCCATATAGAGTCACCCAGGTGGTATTGGGTTTGTGCACTGGACCACTTCCAGGTTGCAGTCCAATGTTTCTTAGTCGGGTCGAATACAACATCAAAGTCAGGTCGTTCTATTTTCACTGCTACAGCAGTGCCGACACTGCAAACTTTCTTTGGGAAATTGACCTCGCCGTGTTCATTTATATGAACGCCGCCCAACAGGCGGATGACATCAATTCCGTGCAAGAGATCGAATCCCAATAGATCTCCATACATGGGCAACATCTCCACAAGGGGATTCTTTTATCCACCTACAAACTGACCTTGGTTGCTTCTTTGCTGGTCATCTCTTTCTCTTTTTCCATCAACAGTCAGTGCTAAGTTCTGGGATGATCACAGGAATGTCACCATTTCAATTAGCACCTGCTCTTCACCTCAAAGACACACCCAAAGAAATTAATTTACTTTGGAAAAGTAAATAAATCTAGTCAATTTAAGGGGGAGGAGGTTCTTAAACGAAATATTAAGAGATTAATGATTTATGTTCATATTTAACTTAAAAAAAAAACTGATTTGGGAATCTTAAGTGGTGAAGTGGTGTAACATAACACAGACGGTTATATGCAAATGTATATGAAATGACATCACTGGTAAAGAACAAAAAAATACTATAAAACGGAGGAAGAGGATGATCACAAGATAGACGTAAATAACGTTCAAGATCACCTTAGCAGCATGGAGTGTGTTCAAGATCACATGGGTGACGTCACGGTTGTAACAATGAGAAAATAAGTGCTGTTGTTACAAAGAAAAGGCAAGTTGAAGTTATTTCCTATTCTTTGTCTCTTTTGTGATTGAAACTGCATACAACATATTAGTTTCCTGTGTACAATGTTACAGTAGGACGATCCCTAGCATGACTATAGTAGTATCATAATTGAAGATTTTAGCTTTAAAAATGATAGACATATATAAGGTACAGTGACAAGGATGACCCCCCACCCCCACCCAACCACCGCTCCCGACACTCTTGAATGTCCTAGTGCCTTATTTAGTTTTATATTTTTCAGAAATAAATTTTTGAAAGAATATTGAAAACAATGACTCACTGTGCGTAGACGCTGATTATTGCATTCTTGGCACCTGTTAGTTTATTCACCGTGTCATTCTTGATAGTCATCTGACGACATCGGAAATCTCCCCAAAGATTTTCCTGAATAAGAGTTTTTACTCCTTTTCCTTTCTCTTGAGAGTAGAATTCTCCTTGATACCACTCTGGAAATATACAAGCTGGAAAAGGAAAAAAATAAATAAATAAAATAAGGTGCATGTTCGAAATAAGAACGAAAATCAAAATATTGAATTTCAATTAAAACAAATGGTATCTACTTAGCTGTCATGTTGAAATTAGTAAAATATCCAAAAATTATGAAAAATGATAAAATAGAAAATTAATTATTAATGAAAATATTTTTCCAAGAAATTGCAAATTATACTTAAATATTAACCAGAATAAACAGAGGGAGGGTGTAATTGCATTCTGTCTTGTTACGTCCCTCCCCCCAAAAAATAATGGCAGATCAATGAATCATGAAGCTACATGTTTTATGCAATAATGTAGTAATCTTTATCTCTACTACTATAGAAAAGGAACTTTGTGTGTGCGAGTTTGTTCTCTATGGACTTGAAAACGACCGGACCAATTTTTATGAAATTTAATGTACTTCATGTGCTTGGCAGTGTTCTTAGATAGGTCCTGTATCTTTATGTCTTCGATAAATATCAATAATCAAATTGCCGGTGCATCCCGCAAAAGAAGGAACAGGCAATTTCGATCAAAGTTAACACCTTACACAGCCTAACATCACAAGTGCATTTGAGAAGTTTTATTGCCACACAAACCAAAAGGCTCGACATATAAAAATCAACAGTAGGTGCTTTGATATGATATTAGAAATGAATGTTTCTATATTGAGCACAACTAAATCATGATGCTGGACTTTTGCATTTTAAACTTGAATTCAAGTCATTAGATATAAAAATAATTTGATAAAATCAACAGCAGTTTCTCTACAGTGCAATGTAGACTACTATGTATTGTGAACTAGGTCATTGCAAGAGGTATGTGAGCTTCCTCTCGGTGCATCGCAATAGGTCCCCAATTAGAACAGGCAATCAATCAATTTGATTGAAAAATAGGCGATTTCACAGACTTTGATGATGATAAAAATACGAGTGTGAAACATTCGTTGATCATCATTAAATTCCGGGCAATGTCGGGTCACCTTGTGAGTATGTTACTAATCGTGACATGATAATTAAGTAGATAACATTGCTTTTAGTTGAAACTGACATTAAAAATTAAATAGATAAAACTGTCTTTTTAATATAAATTCACTTTTATGATTTTTGTTTTTATTTCGAACATGCACTAAAATTAATAACAAGGTGAAAGGGCAAAAAAACAAAATATCACTCGATTAGTGATTTCTATTGAATGAAGAACAGGGCTTTATGTTGCGAGTGAAACAGTCGCATTTACTAGTGATTTTTCCAAGTAATGACTAGAAATAATAAAATGCTTATCTTTTGGTGATTATGTTTTTTCACCAACAATGTTCCAAAGTTCATTACTGAGTGAGAAATAAAACGGGAAAATTCAAATTATTTAAACAATAAAAATTTAATAGAATAATGAGCTGTGCGTGCGTGGTCCCCTTCTGGTGCTTCATGTGAAATGACGCCACAAAAAAAAGTGAAGAAATGATGAATGTGAGAAGTGTGAAGAGTCAATGCTGCCTTCACATTTTGGCCAAGTTCCAGAAAAATCTAATTGATGGGGCAAAAGTTATGGGTTAAAAAGTGTCATTTTTTGCAATTTGGGAGCATTTGTGACCCCTTTTAAGCTCCTGGGAATGCCGAAGTCAGTGAAAATGGGCAAACAGTGCAGTTTCATGCCTTAAGACATGTATATTTGAATTCAGCACCATGGAAAACCACTATATAGACATACATATCAAGTTTTTGAGTAATATGAAAAAGAACTCCAGAAAGGCATGTTTTTTTAGTCCTAAAAGTCCCAGAGTGATGTGAACCAGAATTTTGCCAAAGTCACCTACACTGAATTTATATTAAGAACAATGGCCTCCACATTTTGGCCCAGTTTCAGGAAAATCTAATGGATGGATCAAACATTATGGGGCAAAAACTATCATTTTTGGGCCATTTTGGGGCATTCTTGACCTCTTTTGAGCCCCTAGGGACACTGAATCCCAGTGTAAATGGATAACAGTACAGTTCCATGTATATTCGAGTTGACCATCATGAAAACCCACTATACATAGTCAGACATAAAGCTTTTGCTGCGAAATATGAAAAAAGAGCCACAAAAACAAGCGTTTTTAGCACTGGAAGTCCCCGGGGGCGCAAACCAGAATTTTGCCAGGGTCACCTATACTGGATTTATATTAAGAACAATGGACTCCACATTTTGGCCAAGTTTCAGAAAAATCTAATGGATGGATCAAAAGTTATGGGGCAAAAACATGTCATTTTTGGCCATTTTGAGGCATTTTTGATCTCTTTTGAGCCCCTGGGGACGCAACGGGAATTTTCTCAAAAATAATTTTTTTACTGTGCACATCTATTTAATGAAATACAATTTGTGGCAAAATTTCAGGAAAATCTAATGGATGGTTATCTGGCAATCGTCCGGACTAATAGACGCACGGACGGATGCCACTGAAAACATAGGTCCCTCTCTGATAAATCAATATATATTTTTTTTTCACGTCTCAACATAAAATTCAGTGCATATTTAGAATTACACTTATCTATAAAAAAATAAAAATACAGAAAAATCTTTACGATGTACGTCATGGAACAGAGCTGTCATATTCCAAAAATCGCATATTTGGCTAGTAAATTTTCTATTTGGCTAGTGAATGAAAATATTTAGTTGTCAAAGGTTAACTAAAAATAAATTTGTTCATAGAACTCTGTAGCACTCAATGCTCAGTTGTCTAACAAGTTGAACTAGAAATCAGATCAAAAGAACTCTAACATGGCTTATAAGCATATTGGGATGTTCCATTGTATCTAGATGGGTACGTCTATTCTCTGAATTAATTGTTAGTCCACGAGCGATTAATCTGTTACACAGATACTGGACGCTTGTCGAGAATCCCCCCTCCCCTATGAACAAACAAAAATCTGTATGATGTACACAAAGAAAATACCATACACCAAAAAATCATGTAAATTGATCAAGTAGTTTTATTTATATAAAGAAAATCATTTTTAAGCAAATTTGACTTTTTCCAATGTTTTCTCGTGTTAAGAATAGCTTTTTTGAATCTCAGTTTGGAGTTATCTCCCTTGTTTCTCGAGAGCGTTTTCAAAATAGTGTTGCAAGACGATCACTTTTTGTTTAGCCATAAAATTTGATTTTTTTATCCCAAAATAAAACTAATCAATTTACGTAATTTTTGGAACATGATTTTTTTTCTGTCACAAGTACATTACATTGTACTGATTTTTCTTTATTTTTGCTTTTTTGCATATGGGGGAACTCTGGATAAGCACCAAATATCGCTTCATTCAATTTCATACAAGAATTTTCCTATCACCTATTTGGAGCCCTTTCTGCTGGTAAATATAAACTGGATTCTACAACTTTGTAAATAATGCATGATGAGGCAAACGTCATGGCGGCAGATGCAGAAATGGCGCAGCATGTGCACAACTGGACTGAAAGCAAGGCCTGCACTCATTTGCATAAGTATGGGCCTCGGGGTTAAAACTCAGTGGGTTTTTTGGGCGTAACAAGTCTTGATTTCCCTACATGTTCGTTCGTTTCAGTGTCGACTGTCGTTGTGGAAGAAGCAGAAGACGATGAAACTGAAAAATCTGACACAAACGTCCAACTCCCAACCTCATAGAGTGGAAGTTATTTAAAAGAAAGAAAAAAAAAAAAACAAAAACAAATCCAAGGCTGATTTTGAAAAAAAAAAAAAAAAACATCACCAAAAATTGCTAACTTTGAAACCGAATGTTTGTTCGTAGGATTGTCTAGCATTATTATTTTATATTTTCACTAGGAAATCACCATTTATCAAGGTTCAGAAGCCACTAGAGAATATGGGTCAATGAGTCAGGCACCGAATGAGATAACACCATAATGGTAGGTAGAAATGGACATTGGGTAGAATTTGATTATTTAAAAAAACGGTTCAAGAACTTGTTTAGATTGGACTTGAAAACTACCATGTTGTAGCTAGATGAAAAGCAGCCTCATGATGCGTTTCATAGGCAGGCAGTTCTAAGAAAAAAAACTTGTTCATGGAATGTTCATTTAGTTTTAGGCACAGATATAGAGTAAATTATTGAGAGTGCTTATAGATAGACGAGTGTTTGTTGTGAATGTTTTGCAGGTGAGGGGGGGCCATAAATTGAAGCTCAGTTGAGCACTTGCCATGAAAATAACGATAGAGCAGAGACAGACTCTCAACATCTCTTCTGTGAGAAGACGGTTGCAAGGAAGAGATAAAGACGTTAAACATTTGTTGTATCAGGTTGACAAGAAAATTCTTGCGTTTTTTTTTTTACTTTTAAAATTCAGGTGAACATATCTTGGCTCAAACAAAAATTTATTGATCGAAATAAGCACCATCAGAATCAACATACTTTTGCCAACACAAGACAAGTGTATTTATGCCATTAATGTAAAAATATTACGTTCTGGTGACGATGAAATCGCTGAAGGCGTTTTTGATATCACTTAAGTTTTTTGAAGCATTTCTCATGCAAAAAGTTGTTGAGATGCTTGAAAAATTGGTAGTCGGTAGGTGAGAGGTCTGGAGAGTATGGCGGATGAGACAGTTTCGTAGATCAATTCATTCAACTTCTGCAGAGTCAGTTTAGTAACATGCAGTTGAGCATTGTTGTGGAGAAGAATTGGGCCTTTTTTGTTGACTAATGCTGGGTGTTGTTGTTGAAGTTTCTGATGCATTTCATTCATTTGTTGATAGTACTTCATTGCCATAATTGTTTCGCCTGCATTCAAAAAACTGTAATGGATGAAACCAATCACAGTCAGCATGACCTTCTTTTGGTGCAACTTTGACTTCAGGCGTCTAACCACTGAACTGAGAATCACCAGTTGTAGTAAAGAACCCACTTTTCATCACAAGTCACAACCTGATTGAGAAACGGGTCATTCTTTTTACGCAAAAGAAGGGAAGATGCCACTTCATAATGGCGATTATTTTAGTTGTTCAATTCGTGAGGCACCTATTTATCAAGTTTTTTTGTCTTTCTAATCTCTCTCAAATCATATATGTTACGTCTAATTCAGAAGCAAATTATCAAACAGTTGTGCGTAGATTGGCTTTGACTAAGGCTTTTAATTGATCGTTGTCAACATCCGATGGCCAACCATTATGCTCATCATTTTCCAGACTCATTGCCACCATGAAATTTCTTAACCATCATTGTGCTGTGCATTCAGTAGCGGTTCCTAAGCCAAGCACTTCGTTGTTATCACCAGCTGTCTCAGCAGTTTTTCAGCCTAGCTTGAAATGAAATAAGAAAATCATGCGAATTTGCTTTTTTTTTGCATCTTGGATTCAACATTCTGAAACGATTGTTTTTGATTGATTGATTGTTTTTGTTTCACGGCATATCAACCCTTTCTAGGTCATTTAATGCCGAATCCAATGATTTTGAAGAAAAAGTTTTTAATAGAATATTTGATTTTTTTTTTTCAAAAAAGTTTCTATTTAACCCATAGATGGGAGCCTCGCAGGTACTACCACTCTGGGTCAGGATGGACCTGGGAACAATGGCAATTAAGGGGTGGCTCCACGCTCCCCAAAGCCTGCAAACTAGGACCTCACCATCAGATATAGTTTAAGGTTATATCCAGGATCGGGAAGTAGGGAAGGAAAAAGAAAGGGGGAGGGAAGGGGCTGTTGATTTTGTTTTGTTTAACATAAGTTTTACAAAATAGAATAGAAAACAAAAAAAGAAATCGATGTAGGTGCATTTCGTCTCAGAAAGCCAATAAGCAGCCTGATCTGGTAGCACCAGTTCTGAAACGATTGTAATTTAAAAGATTAGATAGAGCGAAAATCGTTCTTTAAAATGATATATAAAGTAAAAGTATTATCATGAAAACTTATTTGAAAAGACATCACTTGAAATCAAAATTTAAAATTCTGCAAGAACTTTCTTCTCAACCTAATTTTTTCCTGAATAAGATTGACCGTTGTACAGGGTGGAACGATAAAATTGTCGCCATAGAAAAGACATGATTCCATTTCCGTTTGATGAAAACCGGTTTTCTTTTATTGTTGCAGACCATCTACTAGTTGGCCAGTTGTGTACAAATCCCAAGAGCGATAGGAGCCTTCTATCAGGTCTGAAAGTGACACAGTGTCGAACGAGCGAGATCGGAGATGTGCTGCAATCCAAGTTATGACAACAGGACCATTGTCAGCACCCGCAAAATGCAAATCCGGACAACTCAATTCTTAAGGACACAGCTCAATGAAGTTTCCGGCCACAGTTATGGTCTTTGGTGTGGTTTCAAGTGAGGGTCACATCATGCAACCTCACATCTTCAAAGTCGGCTTGAAAGTCAACACCAAAGTGTAACTGGATGTGCTGAAGAGTGTGGTGATCCCTTAGTGCAATCAGATGGCTGCTGGAAGACTCTGGGTGTGACAGCAGGACCCAGCCCACAAGTCCAAAGAAACCCAGGCTTGGCTTCAAAAGGAGTGCTACAACTTCATACTCTTAATTCACTGCCCCCCCCCCACTTCCCGATTACTCTGTTTGGTCATACGTCGAGAACATCACCAGCTGCTAAGCTCCCACTGCCGCTTGTGAAAAAGGCATGCTCTCAGTTCTGGACCTGTATCGAGATGGTAACTGGGGCTGAAGGCAGCTACACTGAATAGATGTCAGTTCTAATAGCTTACCGGAATTGATTTTTTCAATAAAAATTTTAAAATAAAGTGTTGGTTTTTTTTTAGGGCGACAATTTCATCGTTCCACCCTGTAATCAATAAAAGTTTTAAAATAAAGCTGTTGCGTTATTTTCTTTGGGGCGACACCCTGTATCAATATGGAGCCTCTTCACCACCATCCGCAACAGTTCATTACGTTTTCATCTCTTTTATATTCGCTTTGAGTTACACATGTTCACACCCAATTTCGCCAACAAAAGTGTATTTAATATCATGAGGTTTGAAATATTGCATTAGCCTAACCAATTTTTTTTTCTTTTTCTTTACAAGATACCTGAACTCAACGTGACAGGCAGGTGTGCTGCTGCTTTTGTAAGTAGTTTCTTCTATTACATACATGTCTAACAGTTTTAAAGAAAAACAATGTAAACCACTCACTTAAGTAAACTAAAAGGTTGCAAAATATATTTTTTGATATTAAAAAAATTCTATTTGGGGGAAGGAGAAATTTTTAGGTGGCTTAACAATTGATTCTCGTTACACTTGCGGCTGGCTCCTACATCTTATGTGTTGCTTTCCGTCAAAAGAAAGTACTATTTTGTGATATCTTTCTGGGATGACAATTTTGCCACTGGGTTTAGGAAATCTTCAGTCAGTATTTTCCATATGAATGGTAGCTGTCTTGCTGAAATGAAGCTGCTTGATCTCCTCACATACGAAAAAAGCTTTCTTCAGGCTGCCAAAATCAACAGAGATTAGACCATTCCTGCAATGACCTGGTTTTTGTTGATTACGGTTCTGCACAATTTTAGGAAGTCTACCCTCCCAGGCTTCGCTTTCTCTTTTTGAGAAGGAGTTAGTTTATTGCTTATCGCCTGGGGCATCCTTACCAGGGAATGCCAACGGGGCTTCCTGGACACTTTTTGCAGGTCAGAGTGCCCCCTCTCGGGGAGGGGGGGGGCTGACTACTCAATCCCACTTTTCAACCCTGGTGTCACAGTTCTTGCAGTGATAGAAAACCAAATATCTTTTTTGAAGATCGAATTTCACAAGCAAGAATCCCTGAAATACAATCGTCAAATCTCACACTGCCTGAACAATTTTTTCTTGAGACAATTTATTGTGAGCGCTCATGTGTGATTAATCTATTACATAAATGTTGCAGTCTTGCAGACCGATAATAATACAATACAAACATGGTGATATAACTGACAAAATGTGTATTAACAAAAGTATGTTACAAAAATATACATCATGATTCTGGAGCCATAACTGCCACAAATCACAGGATTTACTTTCTTCCTACCACAGGAAGATGTGACACAAAATTGGAAAGTGGGAAGGGTCAAGCCAGTGCTTCTCAAAAAAAGCACTCTGACCTATTGAAAATTGATTGGGTAGCCCTGTCGGTATTCCCTGGTAGGAGCACCTCATGCAGTAAGCAATAAACTTACTCCATCCAAAAGACAGGTGCCAAGGTCTGGGAGAGTGGACCTCCGTGGACTACCCAGAATGAATGCTTCATTCATTCAAATAAAAGGCCACTGAAATGACGCAGTTTCTGTTAGATTGACTGTAGAGATCAAAATCATGACTGGTACATGATACTCTCTCCTTTGGAATTGTGAGAATTGGTTAAAATCTTTTTTTTTTAAATCCACCCAAGAAATATCACCGTGACATTTATTCGATGGATCACTATTAATATTTTCTTTTTTTATTCTTATTGTTGTGTAACCGGGGAGGGGGGGGGAGTTTTTGACTGATTCTCGGAACTGTAAAGGAGAGAGCATTATGGCACCATGTTTGTTTTCATTTCAGCTGAAGTGCTCAGCACAACTTATTTTTCACACTTAAACAAGCCGAGCATGCAAAGCCCCTCTACACAAGTGAACGATTTGGGAGCAATTTTACCTCTATAATGCACCCTAAGAGAGGGCAACAAGAGTTACCCCGGAAACTCTGTTCCAGCAAAAATTTATTTTCACCATGATTAATGTCTGTGCAAAATTTTTAAAAAGTGCGAACGAACAGATGAATGAGAGTTAATTATTAGGTCCAATTCCTCCTTTATTGGAGGATCAAAAACACTTTAAAATCACTAAAAACCTACCCAGATAGGTACAAGAGTAACTTATTTTGCCTTTGGTAACATTTATTTGTTACTAGCGAGGGTACCCAGTGTTGCTTGGGTGTGGAGAGGTTTTATGGTAAGGGTAGTCATCAACGGAGCGCCCAAAAAAAAAAAAATAAATAAATTAAAAAAAACAAACAAAAAAAGTAAGCAGCAAGCAAGCTTGAACCTGTGACGCTAAGAGGAAAAGGAAGTGAAAAATAAAGCAAATCATTTTGTCGCCGCACCCAGTGTGACATACGTCGCCACCATTCAAATTAACGTTAGCCATTGCAAGGCATATGATGACTTTGCAAAAATATCAATGAAAAAAGTCACCCCTCCTCGTAAAAAAACAGCCCAGTTAGGAGGGGAAAGAATGAATGTTTTTGACCAATTTTTGGATATTTGTTGGCCAAAAGACTGAGCTTTCGAACAATACCAATTTTGTGAGTGTTGGTCGCATATGTCGAAAGTTTCAACGAGGCATACAAACATTCATACATACACACTAACAGACGTTTGAGATTTATATAATAGACTAGCGTGGGTGCCCGGTGTTGCCCAAGTGTTTGGAGGTGGAAAAGAAAAAAAAAAATGTTTTTGTAGGCAGGTAGGCTCGAATCCAAAGCCTGGAGGTGAAAGCGGAAAAAAAGCGTGATTACTTACCGCGACGCTACAAGGGCAGCAGAATGAGAGTGGTTGAAATTAAACGATTAAAAAGTTAAGTAAATGAGTTCACACAGGTGCGTAAATTTAATGAGGTCAAACATTACGCCACAGAGGAATGCACTTAACTATGGCTGCAAGCCAGTTTCTGCGTATTTGTTTGTTTCTCCAAGAAAACCAGCTCCCCATAAAAAGAGGAGTGTCCAAATGAATAGCAATTGCCTGATATGGCGGGTTTTCCTGCATTGATCAAAGCTCATTGCTTTCTAGACATTCCTGGCACTTATGCTAGGGAGACACATTTTCTCCAAATTCAGTTTCGCTTTTTAATACGGAAAAGCCAAACAAACATACGGATGATGTGAAAATAGCGTGCAAAAGTTGCTCAAATAAAAGATAGGCACGACCTCCTTTCATAAATCGGAAAAAAAAAAAAAAAAAGCTTACATCTTACCACGCTGCTAAGAAGGCAGAGATGTGAGAATGGTTGAAATTAAACGATTAAAAACTTAAGTGACACGTGCATAAATTTAATGAGGTCAAACATCATGCTATAGGGGAATGAAATCACACACTTAACTTTGACTACAAGGCAGTTTCTTTTGGTTTTGTTTCCCCAAAATGTTGGGGGAGGGGGAACCAGCTCCCCATAAAAGGGGAGTGTCCACATGAATAGCAATTGTCTGATATGACAGTTTTCACCGCATTGATCAAAGCTGATTGCTTTTTAGACATCCCTAGCAGAAAAGCCAAGGAACAACGTTCGCTTCGATTATTTTCACTTTATTCATACGAAAAACACCAACAAACACGCGACAGAACAAAATAGCGTGAAGTTTATAAAAGTAGATCAAAATAAATCTAGACACAACATCCCTTCGCAAATCGTAGATATTATGATCTAGGGGGTATATAAAAAGTTCTAAGAAATAATAAACCCCCTGGAGAACCCCACCCCCACCGCCCACCAAAAGCCTTTGCTAGACATACAAAATGCACACCGCTTTTACCTTTTATATATATAGAAGATAATAGATGTATTTGTTTCTTTACCACTTTTTCAAACCCCTTTCTATTGTATGAAAACCCCCAAAATGGTTATTTGTTCTGTGTTACATTATGTGATCAAGAACTGGATGATCACTGATAATTTTACGTTAAATTTATATGAAAGTGAAAATGAACCACCAACTCATCCTAAAGAGTGTTGACATGCAATTTATTTTAACACCAATGTCATTCAGCATGTCATAATCATTTTTTTATATAATTGTTGTGCTACAGCATTTTGTTTCTCTGATAATTATTACAATGTAATAATTACATGGATCGGGGAAAGGTATCCTTTTCTCATTTCTGTAAAAAAAAAAAAAAAAAATGTTTTTGTATTGTTTCACGATCACTGGATTCATTGTGTGGTTGCCTTTTAGGTATTGTAAGTTGGGATTTTATCGAACCGATATGAGTGGTCATAGGGCAGGATCTGTACAAGTACCAACTCGACTACAAAATAATTCATGGTACTTTTGCAGTTTACTGACCATACTGAAATAACGTTATTTTGAAATTCTTTCTTAACATAGGGAGAAGTGGGGGGGGGCTTTGTTAACTCTTATCTACTTTGTATGATATTTTCCTATTAACTAGCTTCCCCACGAGGGCAGAGTTAGACACAAGGTCGGTTTTTAATAGTGTGGGAGGGGAAAAAAAAATTAAAATTGTCCCAGTCATGAAGGATTTCTCCTCCACTAACCGAGAACAAAAAAAAGTGAAGTGCAGCATCAGAACAGATACTACACCATGATCTTGGCACGAAGGCCAAGAAATCTCTTATGGTTAAGAGTTTGTACTTTTTTAATTTCATAAAAATATATTTTTTAATTTTGGTTTTATTAGTAAATTTTTACTTCCTTCCCATCTTTAACGTTCATCTTTAAAATGACGACTTTGAAAGGTTTTCGAGTATGCTGAAGACGAATATCACATTCAAATTCGGCACAGAAGAGTAGGTTTCTGAATATTAAGACATTTTTTCCAATGTATTAATAAATGTAAATGGCGTTTGCCATTCTTAATATGGGAAGGAGTGGGTGTTTGTAATTTAGCAAGCAAAAGATACGGTTACATTGAATTTAACTTGAAAATCTGAGCATGTTTTACAATAGACAACAGATGAAACTTAATAAAGAAAAAAATACATGACAAATAAATGTTACCAAAGGCAAAGATAAGTTGGCAAAGTCACTAAATCATGGCGTGAGTGGTTTGGGAGAAAAAAACTGATTTTGTTTTGTTAAATATTATGACATAAGGAATCCTTTCGAGTTAAAATCTATTGAGAAATACACATATGCTATTGAGAAATACTCACTTTAAACATGAGAATAGTTATCCAATATAGCCCAAATGAAACGGCCATATTGGATAACTTGTTATTCTTTAAGTAAAGTTTGTATTTCTTTATACAAAATGTGTATTTCTCAATAGATAAAATTTTAAATGATTTCTCGATTCTCATATGATAATATGGCTACATTTTTACTTTCTTTCCACCTAACAATCATCTTTAAAATGGTGACTTTTTAGGGGTTTTCGGGTATGCTGAAAACGAATATCGCATTTTAATTTAGTGCAAATAAGTAGTTTTCCGGATATTAAGCAATGTAATTCTTTGTTATCACTGGCGGCTATTTTGTACGCGCATAATTTTGACGCGGACGCACGTCAAGATTACACCTGGATAAATTTTACCATAATATCTACTGTTATACCAACTGAAGACGCCTTACAATTATTCAATACAATGGCGACTATTGTAGATTTTCAGGTATGCTGAAAACGAATATCGCAGAGTTTGTTTGTTTTTGTTTTACGGAATATCAACCCTTTTCCGGTTATTTAATGCCGAATCCAGTGATTTTGAAGAACAATTTTTTAATAGAGTATATATATATATATATTAAGTCAGTTTCTATTTAACCCATAGTTGGGACTACCACTCCGGGTCAGAGCGGACCTGGGAGCAATGGCAATTAAAGGGTGGCTCCACACTCCCCAAATCCCGCAAGCTGGGGCCTCATCATCAGATATAGTCAATATCGCAGAGAAAATTAGCGCAGACAAATGGTTTTCGAGATATAAATACCTGTATTATGCAATATAATTTCTAGTAGTTTGAATTGGCCGCCATCTTTGTTGTTTCAATGAAACGGTTCAGTGAGCATGCGCAGACGAGTTCATCCTACGAAATGCAAACGTTTTTTAACGTCATTTCTAACTAATTCCACCCAAAAACGTACTTACAAGAATTCAAATTCAAGAAAATTCGGTGAATGTGCACTGGTTTGGTTGTCCAACCTGCAAAGGGTGTTTATTCCGAAAGCCGTTCTTAACATGGGAAGGTTGAAAATAAAATGCCTTTCGGAATAAACGGTACTTGTGCACTTATTGATTCGCGCTCAAATAATAACGTTATTATTTAGAAAGCCATTCTTAACATGGAGGGGTGGGTGTTTTGTACCTATTCCGTATTTTAATCTTAAAATTTAATAAAAACAAATATAATAAAACTTTAATTAAACTTGAAAATATTTTTAAAACCGCGCGGATCAATAAGTGCACTAGCACCGAATTAAACACTTCCAAATTCTTCATGTTGAGAACAGCTTTCGGAATAAACACCCTTTTCAGGTTGGACAACCAGTGCACATTGACCCCGTGCTGAAATAATAACGTTATTTTGAAAGCCATTCTTAACTTAGGGAGGGGAGAGTGTTTTGTAACTACTGTGCTTCCACCTAACAATTAAAAAAAAAAATATGAAACTTGAATTTAGCCTGAAAAATTATTTAAAAATAACGCGGTAACAAAAATGCATAAGCATAAAAAAATGTCTTAATATCCAGAAAACGCTTTAAAATAAGTTAAAACATCAAAAACTTATCTAGTTGATGAATGAACGTATTTTGCCTTCTGTAACATTTATTTATTTTTATTTTTTAATTTTTTTTACAAAAAAAAAAAAGATTTTTTTACTTTTCGTTCTGTTGTCTTTTGTAAAACATGCCCGAAAATCATATCTACAGAAGTACCTCATTTTTCCTTTAAAAGATTAACCATCGATTCCTGCAATAATTGAATGTTTTACTATTTTTTTAAATTAAATAATTCAATATCAAAACTATACTGACCTACCCCCCCCCCCCCCAAAAAAAAATAATTTTGGGTGTGTCAAATATTAAAACGAAGTTGTTAAATTAATTATATATATATATATATATATGTTATTATTCATCGAAAATATATTATTAAAATAACATTTTTTGTTATTAAAATACGAAATCTAATTATAACAAAGCTTTAAAAAATAAAAATAAGACTTCCTAGTTTTGAGCCACTTTTATAGGTCAACAATATTTTGTGGTGGACACATTTTCTTTTCAGTTTATGTTAAAATCGGACAAATTAATTTAATAAAAAAATTTACAACTCGGTAAAAATGGGGCATAGTTAAGAGGAGATATTTACCTTGTTGACTGAAGCTAAATAAGGTTAAAAGTAGAACACCTGTAATCCAGAATTTCATTGTATACAACGCCATTTTTACCCAACAGGTTGACAGGTAAAAAAAAAAAATGGCGGTGAAACTTAAGAAAAAAAAGCTCAGGTCGAGGCTAATCTACCTGTTATTTCCGGTTGAACGAAGAGACACACCTGAAAATAGGAAAGGGGTGGGGGTATCAAATATCTCCTGTCACCAATAAAAATTTTGTTTATAAACTTTTTACGAAAATTCATGTGTCATGAGAAATTAAACATTCATTATACAATCTTGGGTTTGTTTTACTATACACAGAAAACGACCCTGGTGTCTAACTCTGTCCTGTGGAGAGGCATAGTAAATAGGTACTATACACAGATGTACGAAAAATATGTCACGGTAACATCTATTGGGTGGGTTTCTACGATCATTTTGTTTTATTTCTTATTTTGAAGTGATTATCGAGTCTTCAAAGACATCCCGGCAATCTTTTCTTGCTCTCCGGCAGCGTTCAATATTACTCGTTTTTCGAACCGAATAAACATTCTGCATTAAATAAAAACATTAAAAACTTATCCAGTTAGGTAGAAAAGTAACTTATCTTGCCTTTGGTAACATTTATTTGTTATTTATTCATTTTTTTTTTTTTGACAACTTTTTCGTACCTCTGTGTATTGTAAAACAAACCTAAAATGTTAAAAAAAAAACCTAATAAAAAGGATTCTATTTAGAATTCAAACTAATTTTTTAAAAAAATACAGGAAACTTTTTTCTTTTTACAAAGGAGTTATCACTTATCAAGGCCAGGAGGTCACTCAAGGATAAGGGTTAATTAGTGTACAGTAGTCAATGGCACAATATCGTGAGGGACGGCTCATCAAGAATTTGTTTACATTAGACTTGAAGACGACCATGTAGTCAGCTGGAAAGCAAGGAAACGGAAGACAGTTCCACAGGCGTGCAATTCTAAAAAACATCTTTGTTCATGGAATCTACGTTTAGGTTTAGGCACAGATAAAGATTGGGGGAGAAAATATTGATAGTGGTTTCAACTAGACGAGTGTTTTTCATGAAAGTTTGGCGAGGGGGGGGCGACCATAGAGTGAAGCTCAAATGCTTGTCTGAGCTCCAATCTTTGGTCCCCCCCTCGCCAATATTTCACGGAAAAAACCCGTCTAGCTGAAACCACTGTCAATAATTTTCCCCATTCTTTATCTGTGCCTAAATCAAAACGTAGATTCCATGAATAAAGCTTCTTTCTTAGAAGTGCGCGCCTGTGGAACTCTGTTCTGTTTGCCTGTTTCCCACCTAACTACAACATGGATGTCTTCAAGTCCAACATAAACAAATTCCTGATAAATCGCCCCCTTAAGTAAGACACTTTATCAAATCTCCATTACTAACGATTACTACGATATTATCCCATTGATTAGTGTACACACAATAACCCTTATCCCTGAGTTGCTTCCAGGCCTTGATAAGTGGTGACTACTATGGAAAAAAAAAGCAAAAAACAAGCACTTGCCATAAAAATAAAGATACAGGAAAGACAGGTTCGCAACGTCTCTTCTGTGGGAAGATGTTGCAGATAACAGAAAAGGGCATCCTTCACTAGGCTATGAAGTCAATTTTGAACTCTGTCAAGTCAGGATAAATACTTCTAGCAGCTTCTGCCCAGATGTGGCCATCCTTGGGAGTCGACAGATCGATATTTTATCTATGGTTTTAGGCAAAAACAGCAGTACTTAATTGCCATGTAGAAAATATTAATACATCCCAAAATTATGAAAATTCATCAAGTAGAAAATTATTTTACAGTTAAAAGTAATTTTTGCAGAAAATTGAGGGAAATTGCATTTTTCCTAGATGTGAACACCTTGAAGATTGCGAATACAGAGGGGGCATACTTATCTCCTTTTTCGCGAATTTAATGGCAACCAACATTTTAGCCTTATAGCAATAGACTTTTTTTTACTAAAAACACAATAGTAGTTGTTCTATTTTTCTTAATTTTTGGATATATTAATATTTTCGACATGTCAAGTAAGTACTGTTGTTTTTGCTTAAAACCACATATTTCAAAAATCGATCTGTTGACTCTATCTTAACAAGCACTGAAAAATCATTATGATGTACGTACTCGCCATGAAACGAGGATATTATATTCCAAAATTGAGTAAGCAAAAAGAGACTGTCTCGCATCACCATCTTGAAAAATAAAACAAGGCAGATAAGTCAAGAATAATTCGAACTTGTGAGGTCAGCCTTGTAATACTAACGATTTCACATTAATCATTAAAAATCATAAATTTTGATTTTCTTAGATAAAAATATATGACTAGATGAATTTACCCAATTTTTGGAATATGAACTCTTTGTTCCGTGATGGGTACGTACATTTTAATAAATATTTTTCTGTAATTTATTTATTTATTTGTATTTTTTTTTTACTTTCTTTCCACCTCATCCCCCACCTTCAAAATGACAGCCTTGGAGGTTTTCAGGTAAGCTGAAAACGAATATCACATTTAAATTAGGGGCAGATAAGTAGTTTTCTGGATATTAAGATCTTTATTATCCAATGTAATCCATTATGTTTTCATTAGTGGCCATGTTTTTCCCAACTGCACAAGTACTAATGCACATGCGTGTTACAAAATACCCCTCCTCCCCATGTTAAGTATGGCGAACGCCATTGACATTTCTTAATTAATACATTGGAAAAAAATATTTTAATATCTAGAAAACTACTTGTCTGACCCAAGTTTGAATGTGATATTCGTTTTCAGCATATCCGAAAAACTAAACAAGTTGTCAATTCATAGGTGAGTGTTAAAGTGAAAAGAAAGTAAAAATTTATCATTTTTTTTTTTAGTAGGTTTAATCTAATTTATAAAACTCATTATGTCTGTCTGTCTCCATATTTTCAAACTCTATCTCTTCCAAAACTAAAAGTTGCAGAGCGGCACTAGGGGCCTCAAATGATTGTATTTTTTATGGACCATTCTTTTATGGGTCTTTAGCCAGTGAAAATAGTTTTTAAGGGGTGAAAAAGGCGTCAAAATTGAAAAAATTGTTATACATTTTGTACATTCATCTTAGTTTATTTTTAATTTTTAATCAGTTCATATGCGTGTCACATTGGTAGAGTGGTAACGTCATCAGCTTTGAATGCTACAGTTTTGCTTTCAGTTTCGATTCTAGCTGATGGCACCCAAATACTTTTTGTATTTTACTTTTGAAATCACGATTCTATAATAATATAAACGAAATCTGGAAAAATTAAAATATCATATTTAAGCGTATTTTACGACCGGGCAAAGTTCCATCCCTTCGCTTGTTCAGATAAGCACCACATTTTGTCTCCAAACTTTTTATGAAAATTCATGTGTCATAAGAAAGTCAAGATGCATTATAAAGTCTTTAATAAAAAGATGCGAGCCTATGTCTGCTTTATCGTTATTTTCATGGCAAGTGCTCATCTGAGCTTCAATCTATGGTCCTCCTCACCAAACTTTCGCGAAAAAACACTTGTCTAGCTGAAACCAATATCAATAATTTCCCACACTCTTTATCTGTGCCTAAACCTAAGTGTAGATTCCATGAACAAAGCTTCTTTCTTAGAACTGCTCGCCTGTGGAACTCCCTTCCATTAGCCTGCTTTCCAACTGACTACAATCTGATTATCTTCAAGTCCAATGTAAACAAGTTCTTGATGAACCGTCCCCCTAAGTTATCTAGTTTACAAAATTTCCACTACTTATGTTTACTATGCTATAATCACATTAACTAATGTATACCCATTAACCTTTATCCTCGAGTGGACTCTGGTCTTGATAAGTGGTGATCCCTGTGTAAAAAATAAATAAATAAATAAATAAAACGATAATAAATACAAGAATGGCACTCTATGAACAAAAGTTCTTTCTTAGAACTGCACACTTATGGAACTTTCTTCCGTTTGCCGGCTTTCCAGCTGACTACAATACAGTCATCTTCAAATGAAACGTAAGCAAGTTCTTGATTAGTCAGCCTCTTAAGTAATCCAATTTACCAAATTTACACTAATAACGATTACTACGCTATTGTCCCACTGACTACTGTACACTCATTGACCCTTATCCTCGAGTGGCCTCCGAGCCTTGGTAAGTGGTGACTCCTTTGTAAAAAAAAAAAAAAAAAACATAATTTGCATGAAAACCAATAGAGTTTAGGTCATAGCTTCTTCTTTGTTGACTGTGACATGAAGCTGGTCCTGTGCAGTTCTAGGAGGTCCACCATCCCAAGCTTTGCCTTCTCTCTTTGAGAAGGGGTTAGTATAATGCTAATCGCCTGAGGCGCCTTTATCAGAGAATACCGACAGGGCTGCGCAGGCATCTTTTGCAGGGTCAGAGTGCCTGTTCCAGCCCGCTGAAGCACTGATTTTTCAATCCCACTTTTGATCCTTGTATGACATTTCTCACTGCTGAAGAGAAATAAATACGTACATGAGTCATGAAAAATTAGACATGCATTATAAAATTTATATAAATAAAACAGTAGATATATGTATGTATGTCTGTGTGTAAATATTTAACCGATAAACTCTTAAACTACTGGTCACATAACACTGAAATTAACAGGAAATAGTAATCATACAGCAAGAATAGTTTATAAGAAATAAAATCTTTGTTTGGATGGATGAATAACGTGTACAGAAATATGTCAGCAAGTTCAAATCGAAAATGTTCATTTCAACTTGCTAAAATATTTTTATTACTTTTGCATATGTGCAAATTCATTCATAGTTTGAAATGGTTTCATTTTAAATCTTTCTTATTTATCTGTCAATAGCTCAAACAGTAGGAAATGCATCTGGAGTGCTAAATGTTTTGATTTTAATTTTAACTGATGGCACCCAAGTCATGTTTTTTTTTTTTAACTTTTGAAATCAGTACTGTATATTCCAAATATTTCTCATATGCTATACTTCCCTCTTTTGAAAATAGGGTAGATCATGAATACCTCGAGTATCAAATAATCCTTATACACTGTGACATTTACTTTATGTATGAAAACCAAAGAGGGGAGATATAACATATGAGAAATATTTAGAATCAAGTCTCTCCCTGCCGTCATTTGGAACCATAGCAGCAAGTTTTAGTCTCCCCTCCATCAAGGCCAGAGGTTTTGGGGAAATATCAGATATTTTGTAATTTATATGACAAAACTAGGAAAACTAATGAGTATGATTGAAATATTGGTAATGGTGCAGTATCTTTTCACCCACAAAAAAATCCTTTAAAATTACCACTATTAAAGGTTTTCAAGGGGTGCTAAAAACGAAAACAACAGTTAAAATCTGTGGAAATGAATAATTTCAATGATATGAGGAAATTATAGTTTTAAAAAGTGGGGATCACTTTTCTAGATTAACTTAATGTAAAATAAACACCCATTCTATAGCCAAGGTGATCATAAAGTGGGTGGTCATTTTACATTAAATTAATATAGAAAAGTAATCCCCCAGTTGTTTAAACAATAATGTGAGACCTTAAGGGCAAAGGTCACATAGCCCACTACACAATTCAAGTATTCAGAAGCTGGGAATATCCCAGAACATTATTTTTCAACACAATAATGCCCCAGCACACACTGCTAAAGTCATAAAAAAATAGTTTTCTGATAATTCAATTGATGTGATATTCTGGCCAGGTCAACGGCAACGCCCCGATTTAAACTAAATCGAGAATATTTGGTTCATAATATCTCGTGCATTGGCTGGAAGAACATTTTCAAACAATGACAAACTGCAGGAAGCTGTAATATTTGTTTATTCGTTGTTATAACTGACAAAGTGGATACAAATATTAGCTTGAGAGGAATATTTTATTTTCTTAGTTTTTACATACTTTTAGAATTCTGTGTCTGCTCTTCGCAGGACACATGTGACAACATCGAAACCTGGATGTAATGTCTTTACCAAATAAAGGGAGACCACCGCAGGTGTCACAGGAGTTACGGCCCCTGGCGACATCCGGGGTAGTAGTCAGTCTGATATCCACCGAGCATGATCTTCCTCGTTCGTTTTCTCTCTCTCGTCAATCTCCGTCCATCCTACAACCTCACTATGGTAATAACCGATATCTAGCAAGTATCGGTTACTTACCATAAGGATTATCACATTGGCGACGAGGATAGAGTAATTTACAAAAATAGACATAAGAAAACACGGAAAAAAAAAACAACAACAAACAGTCACACGTGTTGCAAAACAAACATGGCTGCCTTACCTCACTACCCGGAATTCAACTGCGAGTCAGAAGCCAAAGCAGCAAGATGGACGGAATACATTAGCAGATTGAGGAACTATTTTATCGCCCACGACATAGAGAGTGATAAAAGACAAAAAGCAATTTTGCTAACGTTTGTTGGTGAGGCGATGAACGACCTCATTGACGAATTACCAGCCGAACAGACCACACCAGGAGAAAACGAAACCCACTTCGACAAACTCGTCTCGGCTGTACAGGCTCATTTCAACCCCCAAAATAACACGGAATACAACCGATTTGTATTCCGTAACATCAAACAAACCACGCCGAATGTAGAGGACTTTTACCGGAAATTGAAAGAAGCAGCAGCTACATGTCACTTTGCAGACGCAAACGCTGAGATAAAGTCTCAACTGATAACAGGCTGTTCATCAGAAAAAGTCCGGCAAAAGGATTTAATAAATTCTAACATGTCACTACACGACTTGATAAATTATGCCAGGACGACGGAAACAATAACAGCGCACTTACAACAAATGCGCTTAGAGGACACGACAATACAAACTACTACTGCAGTAGTAAACAAAGTCACGTACGGACAGCGACAGACACGTGACTGTCCCCGGCAAATTCAGTGCAGGAATTGCAACGGAAAATATCCACATGAACGAGGACCAACCTCTTGCCCAGCATTCCAGAGCCAATGCACTTATTGCCGGAGATGGGGGCACTTCGCCTCTGTCTGTTTTAGAAAAATGAACGACGAGGACAGACAATGTAGATCAAATCGTCCTCCACGTCCACAAGTCCAAACCAGCCGCCGACCGGTGAACTGCATCGAGGACAACCAGCAGGACTCAACCAGTGGCAGTGACACAGAATATGTGTTTCATACAGGTAAGATGAAAAACCTTCCCTGTTTTGATATATCTTTTGGCAATAGCCACCAAACGTTCAATGTGTTAGCCGACTCAGGAGCCACTATCAACATTTTGTCTGAAGCAGATTTCAAGTGTTTAAAACCGACACCATGTCTCCGACCGACAAAAACTGTGATATCTGGATTTAGTGTAAAGCAAACTACTCCAGTTCTAGGCCAATTTAGGACCCTCCTAGAGTTTGGGGGCATCTCCTGCCAAGCTAACATACATGTAATAAAAAGCCCAGAAAAACCTATCATTGGCTGGGAAACATGTGAAAAGCTTAAACTTTTATCAGCAAAAAAGCTCCCACTTAACCACATCAGCAACTCTGACACACAAATTCCCCAGACAACTCTTAAGCTTTTGGAGGACTATGCAGACCTATTCAATGGCTTAGGTAAACTTAAAGAGAAAAAAGTCCATCTGCACATAGATGGAAATATACCACCCATCGCTCAGAGATACCGCAGAGTCCCCTTTCATGTAAGGAAGAACATAGAAGAGCTAATGCAGAAAGACGAGAAACTGGGGGTGATTGAAAAAGCGGAAGGACCAACCCCGTGGGTATCCCCTATTGTGGTGGTACCTAAGAAAGACCAAAGTAAAATCAGAGTTTGCATTGATATGAGAGCGGCAAACAAAGCTATCAAAAGGGAACGTCACCCTACCCCCACACTTGATGAGCTGAAGGCCATTCTATCGGGAGCCAGTGTTTTTAGCAAGTTAGACCTCAATCAGGGCTACAACCAGTTGGAACTAGCTGAAGAATCCCGATACATTACCACGTTCACAACACACCTGGGTCTATATAGATACAAAAGACTATTTTTCGGTGTCAACTCCGCCAGCGAAATATTGCAGGAAGAGATTAGCCAGGCACTCGCAGGGATTGAGGGAGCCATCAACATCAGTGATGACATTCTTTGCTTTGGATTGGACCAGCAAGACCACAACGGAAATCTCCAGAAAGTATTTCAACGACTACGCGAAAAAGGCCTAACACTGAATAGCAGCAAATGTGAATACAACAAGAGGTCATTGGAATTCCTCGGACACACATTCGGTAATGAAGGCATCAGCCCAAGTAACCGTAAAATAAAAACAATCCTCGAATTACCAGACCCCCAAAACGCATCAGAAGTCAGAAGTTTGTTGGGGATGACCAACTTTTGCGGTGCACAATTCATTCCAGACTATGCAACCCTGACTCATGAACTGCGTCAGCTAACAAAAAAAAACACTCAGTGGTCCTGGACTGAGCACCACACTGAATGTTTAAAAAACCTCAAGGAGGCTTTGAGTAAAGCATGCTCACTTGCCTACTTCGACCCTAACAAACATACTGAGATATATACCGATGCCAGTGTTGTAGGCATATCTGCTGTACTATCACAAGACGGGCGGGTAGTACAATTTGCAAGCCGAGCACTATCCACAGTGGAACAAAGATACTCTCAAACAGAGCGGGAGGCCCTCGCCATCACGTGGGCATGTGAACACTTTCACATATATATCTTTGGGGCCCCATTCACGGTTCACACAGATCATAAGCCCTTAACATCGATCTTTAATAACACCCGCTCCCAACTATCTGCGCGCATTGAACGCTGGGTTCTGAGAACACAGCCATACAATATGGCTGTCACATACCGACCAGGTCATGACAACCCAGCCGACTATCTCAGCCGCCATCTAGTACATCTACCACCAAGCAACAGGGAGCAGAAAATAGCGGAGGAGTATATAAACTATATTCTCTCAACGTCGACCCCCAAAGCAATGACAATTGATGAAGTTGCAATGGAAACTGCGAAAGACAAGACGCTCACTGCAGTCATTCAAGCCATCCTCACCAACAAATGGCAAGGTGCCAATGACGGCATAAACAAAGCCACGTTTCTCACCCTACATGCCAACCGTGATGAACTATCACTAGCACATGAGGGCAGTATCATTCTGAAAGGGCGCCGGATAGTGCTACCTGAGACCCTACAAAACAGAGCTGCCAAAATAGCCCATGCCGGCCATCAAGGCGTCGTGAAATCCACGGCCCTCCTCCGGGAAAAAGTCTGGTTTAAAAACATGCAGCCTTTAGTAGAAGAAAACATCAGGAACTGTCACACCTGTCAGATCAGCACTCACAAAACGGCAAGGGAGCCGCAGAAAATGTCCCCACTACCAGCAGCCCCATGGACAGAGGTTAGTGCTGACTTTGGACATCTCCAGAATGGGAAATATCTTCTTGTTGTCACAGACGAGTACTCACGCTACGTTGTTGTCGATATCCTGGACTCTATCGCAACAAACTCGGTCATACCCCGTTTAGACAAGATATTTGCCGAATTCGGGGTACCAGTATCCCTCAAAACAGACAATGGCCTACCATTCAACAGCAATGATTTCAAAACCTACGCCTCCGTCACCGGTTTCAGACACAGGAAGATAACACCTCTACGGCCCCAGGCCAATGCTGAAACAGAACGCTTCATGCGCACTGCAAAAAATTCAACAAAGCCGCCTTAATCAAAGGCCAAAGCTGGAAGCAGGAGCTATTCAAATTCCTGTTAGATTACCGAATGACACCGCACTGCACCACCGGTGTTTCCCCAGCCTCAATTCTATTTGGCCGGACCATAAAAAACCGCCTGCCACACCTAGTTGCACCTATAGCTGGAGACCATAGCATTAGGGTACGTGACACTCAAGCCAAGAAAACAATAAAGAAATATGCTGACAGAAAAGTATACGTAAAGCCCAATAATCTGAGTGTGGGTGACACCGTCGTTGTAAAAAGCGACCACACTTCAAAGGCACACCCCCCCTATCAACCTAACCCATTAACCATAACAAAAAAAAAGGGATCCATGATTACTGCCACACACAAGGACAACCAAATTACAAGAAATGCCAGCTTCTTCAAAAAAATCCCTAAGCCACTAAGAAACCCCACACATGACCCACCTGAATACTCTTCATCTGAAGATGAGGGACACATGCATGTGACAGCATCACCAAAATCTAAAGTAAACCAGGGACAACACTCTTCAAACCTCAGACGCTCAGGCCGCACAAGACGGCCACCCAAAAGATTTGATTGCTAAATGCTACAAATACCCCTGTACATAATAATGCATATTTATCATTTTCTTTCCCTTAGGTTGACAGATGCTTCCCTCCAACCCAGCAACGCAAACACTCCAGTCACACCACGCATGAACAAACTCCTTGATGAATATAAAAAAAAAATAATAATAATAAAATAAACTTTAAAAAAAAAAAAAAAAAAAAAAAAAAAAAAAGAGAGCATTGTAATGTCTTTACCAAATAAAGGGAGACCACCGCAGGTGTCACAGGAGTTACGGCCCCTGGCGACATCCGGGGTAGTAGTCAGTCTGATATCCACCGAGCACGATCTTCCTTGTTCGTTTTCTCTCTCTCGTCAATCTCCGTCCATCCTACAACCTCACTATGGTAATAACCGATATCTAGCAAGTATCGGTTACTTATCATAAGGATTATCACACTGGAGACTAACTGTCTCATCCTTTTAGGTCAATCATTGGTCAAAGAGCGAGAGAGAGAGAGAGAGAGAGAGAGAGAGAGAGAGAGAGTGTGTGAGTCAGCGAGCAGTAACAGCAGAAGAGAAAAGAGAATAGATTTTGGGGTATCTTGCTTAGTTGAGTTCTTTTAGAGAAAGAGAGGATTAAAGAAACAATGTCTTTTCTTCATGGTAGTAGTATGTGGCCTGAGGTCACTTAGGTTCACTCCTACAATACTCTCCTACCAGATAACGGAGTGTTTTTTTTTTTTTTTGTTTTTTTTAATAATAAAAATATTCATTGTCTTTTTTCCATTTGACTCTCCTACCAGAGTTTGTTGTTTTTATTTTATGTTCTTGTACTTTTTCAGGCGGTAAAATATCGGGCTCTTTATTTTTGTTGGTAGTTGTATTTTGTGTACATTTTTGCTTGTTTTCAATGTAAGGTTTTAAACGATCTATTGAAACTTGTGTATGCGTGTTTGGGTTAGTTTTTATAAGGAAACATTTAGGTGTTCGTTCGAGTACAGTGTAAGGACCTGAATAGGGGTCTTCTAGCGGTTTTCGAATGCGGTCAATCCTTATCCAAACTTTTTTACAGGTTTGCAGTTGTTGGGCGTCTGCAAGTGCTGGGAGGTTGTACATGTCGATCTGTACAGCAAGCATTGGGCGTGATAGACAATCTGCTACAACATTTTGATCACCCTTCACATGGGCAATATCTGCGATTAATTCTGTGATTATGACTAGTTGCCTTTGTTGCCTATCCGATTTTGCTGGCTTTAAACTGTAAAATGCACCGCATATTGGCTTGTGGTCTGTTAGAAGTAGTACTTCATGACTTTCAATGAGGTGGCGAAAATGTAATACAGCCGAATAAGCTGCTAAAAGTTCATGGTCGAAAGTAGAATATCTTGTCTGTGTTGCTGTCAGTTTCTTCGAGAAAAATCCTATTGGTATAGGGCTTCCATTCACGACTTGATGTAAGGCAGCACCAGCTGCATATTTGCTGCTGTCCGTGACAAGTTGTTACTGTGTGCAGCTTGGTTGAGGATGGGGTAATTCGGTTAGCTTACCCAATATTTTAGTAATGGTAGAGAAGGATTCTTTTTCTAATGTAGTCAAGGTGATTAATCCTTTCGGTGTTAGTCGCATTCTCTCAGATAAAGGAAAAACTAACTTTGCAAATCCTGGTATTAATTTTCTGTAAAATCCTACCATACCAAGAAATCTGCGTAGGCTTTTAGCATCTTTAGGGCACGGAAAGGATTCTATTTCTTTTACTTTATTTGCAGTTGGTGTAATTCCCTTTGAGTTAATTTTAAAGCCTAAGAAGTCAAGGGCAGTTACGTTAAAAATCGATTTGGAGAGTGATATTTTGAGATTGTTTTCTTGAAGGATTTGGAAAACACAGTCGATATCTTTTTTATGGGATTGTTCATCATTGCTGAAAATGAGTATACTATCGATATATACGAAGACACAGTCGATATCTCGAAAGATTCTGTCCATATATCTCTGAAAGGTAGCCGAAGAATTCTTTAATCCAAATGGCATAAATTCATATTGATATAGTCCCATTAGCGAAATAACTGGAGTTTTTGGAATATCATCTGGGTGCATTTTAATTTGATGATAGGCTGAAATTAAATCAATTTTTGAAAATCGTTGTTTATCAGCGAGCTTAGTAGTAAAGGAATTAATATTAGGGATGGGGTATCTATCACTTTTAGTGATACTGTTTAAGGCGTGGTAGTCTCCACAGCAGCGATATCCTCCACTCTGTTTAGGTACTAGGTCTAGTGGGCTTGACCATTCGCTGTCTGAAGGAGTCATTACTCCTTCATTTATTAGTCTCTTAAATTCTTCTTTTGTAGCAGTCAGCTTTTCAGCAGACAGTTGTCTGGATTTAGCAAAAACTGGTGAGTGACTACCTGTGTCGATTCTGTGATAAATACCACAGTAGTTATTGTTTTTGTTGGTGTGAGGAGAGATAATTTCTGGGTATTTATCTAAGCTTATTTTAATAAATGTGTGTATATTTGCTTCGTTTATGACCACATTTACAGGAGCAGTAGTGTTTAATAACAACTTCTTTTTAGTGGTTGTTGTTGGGTCATAAACTGTCCTGCTTTTGCAGTCGATAGTGAGGCAAAAGTTATTTAGAAAGTCAATTCCAAGGAGGGGATTGGTGATATCAGCGACCACGAATGTCCATGAAAAGGTCCTTCTTAAGTTTGGTATTGCAATCTCCAGGTTAGCTTGGCCGTGGCATTTTATTTTCTCTCCGTTGACAGTGGTGAGTGATACTGGTGTTGGGTATAACGTCACGCCTTTTAACACGGACGTCGGTATTATTGAGAGGCTTGCACCAGTGTCCACGATAAATTGTAAAATTGTTGTCCCTAATCTTGCTTTGATTTGTAGTAGCAGCGAACTCAAGGGGACTGACACGGTTTGCGCTACTAGTTTTCCAAGGCTGTTGGTGGTGGTGTGGGTGGACGCGAGCTTGGTAACATTTTGAGGTTCTGTTTCTTTGGCCAATTACACCACAGTTTGCAGGTTCTTGCCTGCTCAGCAAAGTAGAGGGTGCGCTCTGCATATTTTATTTTTTGTTCACGGAAATAGGGTTTTATTCCTATCGGTATACGGACGTTTTTATTCCCTTCTGTGTGCTGCTGCTGAGTGGTGAATGCTGTTGCTGTTCCGTTCATGTTATTTAATAAGGGCATTAATTCGTCCGCTAATTTTCCAAGTTGGGATGAATTTAGTTCTTTTTGAGAGGCAATGACGGGGGAAATTGTTGCAGGTAAGGCCTGAAGAAATTTATGAAGAACAATTTCTTTGCCGACGCCTATCCTTTTTGATAATAGAGAGCATCTCCTGTAAATATGCTGATGGACGGCCTGTTATTGTGTTTGTAGACATTAACTTGTCTAGCAACTCAGGCTTCGTTCTTTCATTTGCTTCAATTAAGGAGCATTTCAGTTCCTCATAGTCCTTTTCATTTAAAATATGAAGCAGTATTTTTGTTACCACCTCTGCAGGCAGAGCTGATATGACCGTATAAAATTTTGTTGCCGAATTTGTAATGTTCCGCAGATGGAATTGCGCTTCCAGAATGGAAAACCAGCCATTCACTGCTGTTTCCATGAATTCCGGCGGTTTTATTGTAATTTGTTGTAAGGAGGCTTCTTCCATTTTTAATTTTTTTTTTTTTTTTTTGTGTGTGTATGTAAAAATATATTCTAGTATTTTTCTTTTAACCGAAGGAAGGTGGAAAAAAATATAGTTCGTTTTACTTACGTCGAAGGTTCTCTTTGAAAACGTTTGTGATGTGAAATAACAGTTACTTGTAATTTTCCTGAAAGAAACTCCAAAAAGTGTTTCTTTCCTTTCAGTCCTGGGTAAAATTAGTTTGTTTCTTGAGGTTGTAATGCGCTTTTTGTCGGGTCACCATTGTAATATTTGTTTATTCGTTGTTATAACTGACAAAATGGATATAAATATTAGCTTGAGAGGAATATTTTATTTTCTTAGTTTTTACATACTTTTAGAATTCTGTGTCAGCTCTTCGCAGGACACATGTGACAACGTCGAAACCTGGAAACTGACTGACTCATCCTTTTAGGTCAATCATTGGTCAAAGAGCGAGAGAGAGAGAGAGAGAGAGAGAGAGAGAGAGAGTGTGTGTGTGAGTGAGCGAGCAGTAACAGCAGAAGAGAAAAGAGAATAGATTTTTGGGTATACTGGTTAGTTGAGTTCTTTTAGAGAAAGAGAGGATTAACGAAACAATGTCTTTTCTTCATGGTAGTAGTATGTGGCCTGAGGTCACTTAGGTTCACTCCTACAAAGCTGTGCAAATCGAATGGAATAGCATCTCCTCTTCACAGTGTACCACTTTGGCTTAGAGCATGTCTAAATGGATTGATCTTTTAAAGAAATCAAAACGGAATGCGACTCCATCCTAGGCATTTATTAAAATAAATGTTTTGTCTTGTGTTATTAGTTTCTTTTAAGTTTCCTTGTTCAATTGTTTCTTGTTCATTATAGCTTTTAGTGCAATAAAATATATAAAACTTGTTTAGCCCATTTTTTTGCTCACGAGTATACATATATCAATATAAATAATTTTTACGATTTTTAGCGCTTAATATGTTGAAGACATTACAAGACTTGTTTTTTTTTTTTATATATTAAACGTGGCGGATTAATTTTATTTTCTAAATTTTAAAAAATAACTTGATCCTTTTATGATTTTTGGAATATGACATATTCCGTGAAGGGTGCCTACATTATGACATATTACATAATAAAGATATTTCTGTGTTTTATTTAATTAGGTTGAACTCTGGACTTGCACGGAAATGCTGAGAAAAACACGCTCAACGTAATAATTTAGTGATGATTTATGCACTGACTGAAATAACAAGGGCAATAACTCTGCATTGTAAAAATAAAGCGTTCAGATTTTAGTTGGTCGTTGCTTGACAAACTGGCATATGGCAGGATTGCAGTTTACAGGGAAATCAAGGGACGCAACTCCTGCCAAACTAAAAAGGACGCAAACAGAATCACCGGGGGGCACCTGTTTCAATTTTTCTTTTTCTTGTTAATTTAAATGAACTGTTTGAATAAGTTATTTTTTTAACAAAGGAAGAACATAGAACTTTATAAAACAGTTATAAATTATTTTAAGAAAGAATTATTTTAATAACATAGAATTATTTGAAGAACATAGAATTTTATTAAACAGTTAATTTTTAAAACGAAAAACAGTTATGAATTATTTTAAGAAAGAATTATTTGAAGAACATAGAATTATTTTAAGAACATAGAACTTTATTAAACAGTTAATTTTTAAAACGAATACTGTTCGCGGATGCATCTGATGATTCGTGGAAAACATTCACCCTTCTCTCTTTTTCGCCATAAAAATTCCATCAGATGCAAGCCGAACATATTTTGTCGATTCCCGAACTTTCGTATATGTTTTTTGGCGTGTGACCATAGTCCTTCAATAGTCTGTGTGTGCACTGAAGGGTCCAACGCAACGGATCAACGAAGTTGTCTTCGTGGACGACAGTGTCGTGCTCATAAATTCCTTGAGCGAGTCGATCAAGTCCTTAGTAAGCCGCCCAACCGTCAGAAATAATTCTTGTTCCTGGCAGGCACCATGAATTTATGATTGGAAACAGGGTATCTCGATCCCTATTTTCCACTATTGCGAAATTGCACAAATTCGAGCCTCTTTCCACTGCGCCAAAAAGCCAAACGCCCTTCCTCACACGTCCCCTATTATACTTTCGTCGGAAAAAATATGACTCATCCACCTCCACTTCTTTAGGTGTCGAATGTTCGTCTCTCCCACCTAACATGATGGGATGGTCCAGCATGTCCTGTTCACAGACTTCTCTTATGAATGACATCCAATCTACGATTGTATGGTTACTCACACTTGCTTCCTGTTTAATTTTAATCTGCGGCATCTCCATGCTCCAACTGAGCAAAATAACTAAAATCTGCTTTATTGTCAGATGACTTCTCTGTAAGAAGGAACCCATCCTTGGTAAACCACCCTTCTTACAGACAGGACACTTCCACGTAAAACCATCCCCTTTGGCTCCGTTTTTATAGAGAATTCGATCTCTCTCACACGAGCTGCAGAAACTCCTATTCGGTATGAGTCCCAATGAGGCCGCTGTTTGTAACTGTACCTCGTTATTTGGTGGCAGCAAATTATACAAATGCTCATAGGTCCACTTCTGCTCTTCCACTTCAGTCGTAGACATAACGTGGTCAACGATAGTAGTTCTCATTTTGGTAAAAAAAATAAAAACGTAAAGAATAAAAGTATAATAAAAGATTGTAAAAACAAAAAATTAAAGAAGAAAATAATTTAGAAGTAAAACGAATAAAAAACAAAGGAATTAGAAAGAAATGAACTATTCAAAAGAAATCTTAAAACTTGTTATATTATTCCACGTGTAGTAGGTTCGGTTAAAATTCGTAATTTAAAAATTGAAACAGGTGCCCCCCGCCCCCCGGTGATTCTGTTTGCGTCCTTTTTAGTTTGGCAGGAGTTGCGTCCCTTGATTTCCCTGTAAACTGCAATCCTGCCGACAAACTTTATTAAAAAGTTAAAAAAAAAACGAAAAGAAATACACAATTGAAACAACGGAATTTAATTTCTCATAAATAATTACTTATAAATATTCTGTTTCATCCCAAAAAACAAAAATAAAAAAAACAAAAACATACAAACGTCAACCTTTATACAAACGGGAGGTAATTATGTAAATATTAAATTTCTAAAATTCAATGGCTTATCGCCCTTTAATATACGTTTGATTTAAAAAAAAAAAAACAAATATCCCCCTCCCTCTCTCTCTCTCTCTCTCTCTCTCTCTCTCTCTCTCTCTCTCTCTCTCTCTCTTCTCTCTCTCTCTCTCTCTCTCTCTCTCTCTTTCTTTCTCTCTCTCTCTCTCTCTCTCTCTCTCTTTCTCTCTCCACACACACACACATATAGTCTGTTTATTATAAAAACATTATTGGTTACATATATGCATACATGTTTCAATGGAATCCTCATCAGACCAAGAAAAGAAACGCTATTAAAACAAAAATCAAGATTCATTCATTTTGTATATAAAAAAAATATACCCGGGTGTGGTTTACACTCTGAAAGAAAGGGGGATGTATAGTTTCTGAATGCGGACAGTCGAGGTTAGGAGGAAGGTGTGTCTCCTTGTATAATACACAAACTATATACCTGCTCTATCCTCCATTGAGCATGTTTGGGGTGGTTCAAAATAGGAAAAATGAATTGTTTTGAGAAAGAAAGGAACAACGCGTTTATTGAATTAAACGAACTAGGATTTATTTTGTGGAGAAACAAATGAAAGAAAAGGGTACAGCAGTCACGTGTTTAGCTTGGCGTGCGTCTCTCGCTGTTAGCTGGTGAGAAGGAAAGTGTATTGTTGTGGAGAGAGAGAGAGTGTGAGTGTATGAGTGTTTCGTTCAAACACATTCATCTCATTTTAAAATAACGGGGTCACCATCGTTTGTTGCGGGCCAGGATATAAATATCCTAACTCGCTACAAAAGAAAATAATGAAACGAATGGAAAGAAGGAAACAAAACTCAATTGCTGGATAAAATAAACATGTCGTTTACTTCCTGTTGAAAAATGAATGTTTTAGGTGTAACTCGTGTTCATGTCCGCGCGTGGAAAGAGGAGTAAGTAATATAGTGGAATGAGAAATGGCAATCCAGCATGTAGACAAAGAAAAAGATAGAGGGTTGAAATCAGTAAAGCTGCGCGCACATGTTGGTACTTGTCCACATGGAAATGTCTTCAGGCCGCTAGCTGTGGACGCAAACTTGTCTGGTTGATGGACCAAAGCAAAAGGGAAAAAAGAGTGAGAAAGTCAATCAAGATCATGGAGAGAGAAAGCGTATAAAGTGTACGTACTGTCTGTTAGCTCTTGCCCCACATACAGTAGCGAGGGACATGACGTGCGCGGGCGCATGCGCCCCGAAAGGGGCGAATGGTCCATTGACCACTCAGCTTGAGAGCTAAGTCAAAAAAGGAGGAAGCAGCTTATTGCTCTTGCTTTTATAGTTGTTTTCAGTGGTCTTTTGCGCATGTGTGGATTTCCTTCAAAGGCGAAGAGACTTGCCCATGTGTGCGTACGTGTGCTTATATGTGAGTACATGTGTGTACGTTAGTGTGTGTGTGTATGCATGTGAATGTGAGTGTATGTATGCGAACGTGAATATATCTACATGTGTGTACGTGTGTGCGTATGTTTGTGTGCGCGTATGTGTATGACAAGAAAAATGGCTTGAGATGTGAAAGTGTGTTTTTGTGCGAGTCTAGAAAAGGCTCGCACAAGCACTCTTATATATAATCACACGGATTACAGTGGATTTATATCTAGGAAACCAATCTATACAACTATATATATATATATATATATATATATATATATATATATATATATATATATATATATATATCAAATAAATATTACAAACTATCCATTCATGTGAAATCACCTTTTTTTTCCCCATATTCCCTCTCCTTCACTATTTGTTACCAAGTAAGATCTATGACTTACTTGTAGTTTCATCAAATACTTTTGCAAGCAAAATCCGATCCCGCATTTTGCTAAATCCTACCCTCTGATGAGAAGGAAAGTATTTCTTCAAAACTCCGCGAATTAAGGACTATCCACTTATTTTGTGCTTCCTGTGTAACGAAGCCGGGCGACACCGGATAACCTTGCTTCCTAAGTTGAGGGTGAGTGGGATGGAGCTGGGCGAGAGGTCTCAGTCCCATCTCGTGAGAAACCAACGAATTGTCATCGGTTGACAAGGAAATTATTGGAGTTCAAAAGGGCCAGACTAAAGATAAGCCAGATGTCGGGTTGGCGAGGAAAACGCAAAGAGGTCTGGGAAGGGTCGACGAGTAAAGTCGACGATCTGAGTGTAATGATAACATGATTCACTTAAACCAACAAGGGAGGCGATAATAAAGAAAGAACAAAACCGAAAACAATTGAATTAGTCATTCTAATTTTAAGGGAACAAATTGGTTAATTTCCTAGAGAGATAACTAATTCTCGGAATTGAATCGAGAGGGGGTCGGTTGGGAAGGAGAGAGAGAGAATTATGATTACCCGTCGAATAGGGAGATTGGGTCGACTACAGAAGGAAGGGGAGGATGACGTTTAATAAAACTACTGCGGAGATAGACAAACGAGGAGAATCGGACAGTCTGTCGATCAGAGGAGTTGGGAAGCCACGCATGCCGCCAGCCTCTTCTAATTGAGACGAAGAGAATTAAGAAGACCGCCACTTAGAGTTTTTGTTTAAATACACTGTGGGGGTTGCATTCCAAGCCTGACGAACGTATAAGGGACGAGCCGAGCCTTAATGTATACCGAATCACTAAATGAACAGCCTAAACTATCCTCATCGTTGTTGATTGTTTCCATTTATACTTGTGAAGACTGCCTTCGATTTCAGCATAACCAACCTTGACTTTCCAGCCGTCGCAGACAGAGAGAGAGACGGCCACCGACGAGAAGACGATCACAACAGAATTTACCAAGAATTCCCGATTGGGCGTTACAACACTAGACGGCCAGATACCAACGTCCAATTCGGAGAGACTCAGCAGAGAGAGAGGGAGAGAGACGGATGCTTGTGCGGGGTCCGAGGCTCGAAGGAGCGAAAATATAGCCAACTGTCCTTAGGGTTAGTGCGCGTCGTTTTCCACCGTGCGCGTGCGACCCCTGCAAGGGAGAAAGGGTTATACCTGTATATATATATATATCAGCTTTATTTCCTCATATAACCTCAATACACTTTGAAAGGATTTTGCCTATATATATATATTACCTATATGTAAAGATGTAAATCCACTGTAATCTCTGTGATTATTAAAGAGTGCTCAATGGAGGATAGAGCAGGTATATATATATATATGAATAAAAAATAAATACGAAAAACATATAGACATTAATTTCTTTTCTACATGTATTTCCTATGTGTTGACATGTAGGAATACAAAAAGTCTTTTGAAAAAAACGAAAATGTTTCCTTCAAAAGCACATAATTTTCGACCAATCCTTCAGTCTTCTTTAGTGTGAATGATGGACATGAGTGTAGGGTTAGCAGCAAAAGAGCCAATGAGGTTAAGATCTATCTGAATATGACCTTTCAAATATTTTTGACTTGGAATCGTCAGCAACTTGTGTGGCCTCTATTCAAAAACAAGTCTTTCATAAAATGTTGAATTAGACACCTATGCACCCCACGAACACACCCACATATGTAAACATACATGCATGTACACTCGCACACTACCACATATACTTCTACACGTACCCGTACACACACAGAATATGCACACACATTTATAGATGTACATACACATACACCTGGAGACTGATGAACAGATGTAGGCCGATAAGATAAGTGGAAACTTCTGACCAAAAGCTGATGCTTCTCATTAGAATCATAAATTTATTATGGTTCTAGGTACGGGATGGGGTGAAAGGATAGCTGCTTGTCTGGATTGTCTACACACACACACGCATGCACACACACACACACACACATGCACACACACACATTTATTTATATTATCAACCGTTTAGTGTAGATTATATATATATATATATATATATATATATATATATATATATATATATATATATATATATCTTGCAACTTTTAGTTTCGGAAGAAATAGAGTTTGAAAATATGGACACATGCAGATAGACAGGCATAGTGAGTTTTATAAATTAGATTATATATATATATATATATATATATATATATATATATATATATATATATATATATATATATATGCATGTATGTATGTATGTACATTTTTTTGTTTCATTTTACTTCTACTTCAGAAATCAAGGGGCCCTCATTCCTGCGGCTAACAATTGATCCTTATATGAAATACATAGATATTCAATATAGATAGACAGGCATAATGAGTTTTATAAATTAGATTTTATATATATATGCATGTATGTATGTATGTATGTATGTATGTACATTTTTTTGTTTCATTTTACTTCAACTTCAGTCGGAATTCTCAGAAATCAGGGAGCCCTCATTCCTGCGACTAACAATTGATCCTTATACAAAATATATAGATATTCAAATATTCCATTGAAGTTCTTCTGTACCTCTCAAACACTGAGTTAGTAAAGAACTTGAGAACATTATTTCGCTCTCCCCAATTGGCAACATAACTATGTTATTGTATATATTTCTTGTGATCTTTTGGTCTTACTGGATTCCAGCACAAGAATTCATCTCGTCTGTTAGTTGAGGTAATTCATCTTAGTGCTGTTACTTGAGGTAACATCACTTGGAGAAGGTGCACTATTTCTTAGTTGAACGTTCTCTATTCGCATGTCTTAACAGTTTCTCCCCCTCCTCCCAGCAACTTGCCTTTTATAATGCTTCGGGTACACCCAATTTGCATATACCACACAAGACTGCTAGAGATCTATGCGGGACAGGTGGCTTTTTTCGTTTTTCTTTTTCCCTCTTCCAGCCTACTGCGGAGACATTCTCGACCGTTTCTGAGGTAGGTCCTCTCTATCACATTGGCATTTAGGCGTCTCAAGAGCGAAAGGTAGTGCTTTTGTCGCTAAGCGGGTTTAACGGGAATATGTATGTCCAGAGTGCACAAGTGTATTGAGTTCATCAGGGTGCATGCTATTAAAATATTTGTCAAACAGGCACAGGGATGCAACATTGCGGCGAGGGAACAGCGGTCTTAGTTTAGTTGACAAAGCGGAACCTTTAAACTAAAATACCCTTTTTGACACTACCCAAGACGGAGAGACTAGTAGTTGATGCCTTAACCCATACGTGGCAACAATACTTCTAGCCTAGGCGAATGATGGCTTTGTAGAAGTACAGGATACTGTAAGATGAACAAAAATCAGAGGCCTGCAGTATTAATGCTGGAGTCCCTCAAGGGTCAATCTTGGGCCCAACTCTCTTCCTGATCTAAACACATACTTAAAGCATTCGTTGACATCTATGCTGATGACACGACCATCTATGGCAACACATCAAAGGCTGTAAATGACAAAGTTCTCTCTGATTCTCTCTCCTCTGATCTCGAGCGCGTGGTTCAGTGGGGAAAGTCGTGGCTGGTTACCTTTAATGCATCTAAAACCAAACTCCTATCTTTACATCATCAATGCTCTGATCCTCATCTGGCATCAATTGAAATGGATGGCTCTCGTCCTGGAGAAGCCCCGTGTTTTGACAAGCTTCTGGATTTGTCCTTTACTCCTGATCTGAAATGGAACACGTACATCAAGTCTGTTGCCAAGGTTGCTGGAAAGATGGTGGGATCCTTCTACCGCTCCAGAAGATATCTCACTACTGATGCAATTCTCTATCTATATAAAAGCCAAGTACGTCCAAAGATGGAATACTGCTACCATATCTGGGCAGGAGCTGCTAAAAATAGCCTATCCTGCCTTGACAGAGTACAAAATAGACTTTGTGGCTTAGTGGGGGATGCTCTTTTCTCTACCCTGCAACCTCTCTCTCACAGAAGAGACGTTGCGAGCCTATCCTTGCTTTATCGTTATTTCCATGGCAGGTGCTCGTCTGAGCTCCAATCTCTGGTCCCCCCTCGCCAATCTTTCACGAAAAACACTCGTCTAGCTGAATCCACTGTGAAAAATTTCCCCCACTTTTTATCTGTGCCTAAATCAAAACGTGGATTCCATGAAAAAAGTTTCTTTCTTAGAACTGCACCCCTGTGGAACTTTGTTCCGTCTGCCTGCTTCCCTCCGGACTACAACTTGGATGTCTTCAAGTCCAATGTTTACAAATTCCTAATGAACCGCCCCCTTAAGTAAATACTTCATCAAATCTCCACATTAACGTACTGTACTTGCAATAACCCTTATCCCTGAGTGGCTTCTGGGCCTTGATAAGTGGTGACCACCGTGTAAAAAAAAAAAAATCCCAGGTTTCCCTGCTAGTTCAACATAAAACTTTCCTTTTTGGACCAGGAGAATTCTAAGATCTGACTGAAAGTATAGGAGATATTGTGCAGAATAGCAGACTTCGGTGGTATGATTGAAAAAAACTCTGTTTAAGAGAGAGAGAGAGAGAGAGAGAGAGAGAAAGAGAGAGAGAGAGAGAGAGATTAGCGGTTGAAGCACCAGCACAAATGGTACAATAATACTCCATGCATGGGTCAGTTGTGGTTTGTAAGAATTTCTAGGACACTCCAAGATGTGAGACTTTTTCTAGCCAATAAAAAGAGCCTACCTTCCCTGCAGCAGACTTGGCAATATCTGCAATCTATTTGTTCCAATTCATATTATTTATGAATATTAGGTCGAAACCCAATGTTATCCGGGATTGAATAGGGATAAACAAATGTTCCACTCTCTCATATGTTTATTGTCATTGAAATCAGTGAAATTGTCTATTTGTCAATCAAATCGATTGATTGCCTGCTCTAGACCCATCGTTGTGTACCAGGAGGAAGCTTCACATGCCTCCCGACAATGACTTAGTCCATAATACATTGCACTGTACAGAACCTATTTTGTATTTTATAAAATTATTTTATATAATGGCTTGAATTAAAGTTCAAAATGCAAACCGCCTCTGTGGTACCAGTCTTCAAGAATTCTGGTGAAAGAACTGACCCACTAAATTATCGCCCCATTAGCCTCCTCCCGCTTTTCGCCAAAATATTTGAGTCCTTAGTTAATCAAGCCCTAGTTCAGCACCTAACAGCTGCTAAACTCCTGACTGACAAACAATATGGATTCAGGCAAGCCCGTTCAACAGCAGATATCTTAACTGTAGTTTTTGAACGTATATACCGTTCATTGGACAAAACAGGGGAGGGTAGAGCGGTGGCCCTTGATATATCTAAGGCTTTTGACAGGGTATGGCACGATGGTCTTCTAAGGAAAATTAGATCATATGGAATCGCTGGAAGAATTCATAATGTAATTAAATCCTTCTTAAGTAATAGAAAAATCAAAGTTGTCCTCGACAGTCGTACATCTAAACAATATAACATAAATGCAGGAGTATCTCAGGGGTCTATCCTTGGACCTCTATTATTCCTGATATTCATAAATGATCTCCCTGATAAAATTGTTTCGGAGATGGGTATATTTGCCGATGACACCACTCTCTATAACAGATATGAAGGGAAAACAAATGAACACATATCCAAGGAAATGGCAAAAACACTAGAAGATGACCTCCAATCTGTAGTGGAATAGGGACAAAAATGGTTGGTCACATTCAATGGTGCTAAGACTAAGCTTGTTTCCTTTAATAACTACAAGAAACCTTCCCTACCACCAATAGCAATGGCCAAGAACACATTGCCTGAAAGTACTTCTTTTAAACTCCTCGGCCTAACGTTTACAGGGAATATGAACTGGAATAGATACATTGAGAGCATTGCCAAGGCTGCTGCAAGGAAGGTTGGCTCCCTCTACCGTGCTAGAAAACTACTTACGCCTGACAGTATCCTATACCTCTATAAGGCCACCATTCGCCCATGTATGGAGTACTGTTGTCACATCTGGGCTGGTGCATCTGCTGCTTGTCTCTCGCTCCTGGACAGGGTTCAAAAGAGAGTCGCCAACCTGATAGGTCCTGAACTGTCATCTAGGCTTCAGCCTCTGTCCCATCGACGAGATGTTGCATCCCTCTGCCTGTTCTACAAATACTTTAATGGTGAATGCTCTGACGAACTGCAAACACTTGTACCTCCCCGACGTAACTACCCCCAACAAACCCGACAAGCTACTAAGTCTCATCCCTTTACAGTAGAGATCCTTAGGTGCAAGAAAGCCTTTTACTCCAATAGTTTCTTCCCCAGAACTGCGGGTCTTTGGAACTCCCTTCCGGGATTCTGCTTTCCCAACTGCACTGATATGCAGAAGTTCAAGTGTAATGTTAACAAACATCTTTCTACTCATCTCCCTTCATAATGACCCCGCTAATTAAGTCCCTAATAGTAGCCCCCTGCTTCAAAGTGGCACTGTGCCTTGTTTGGGATGAAAAATGTAATTAAAAAAAAATAAATAAATAAAACGTCAAGTATTATGCTTCAACTGTGCTCTAAACAGAAATATTCATTTTGCACGCATGCATTTGAGATAACTGGTAAAAATTAGAGGGTAAATCCGAGAAAAACATGGGAAGACATGATTAGAAAAATCTTGAGAGAAAGAGGGATAAATAAAGACCTGCACAGAGATAGTTAAATTTGGAAATCAATTTCTAAAAATCATGCAACACATCACAGCATATAAAACAGATTAAACCGATGATGATGTATCTCTGAATAAGACATATATCAACGGGAGGTGACGATGGTTCAGAGGTTAGCGACACAGACTGAAAGAAAAAATTATATAAAGAACTAGGATTCAAAATCACTATTTCACACCAATCTGAACAAATTAGATTTCCTTGAGACCACTTTAGACATAGTAAGATACATGTTGTGGTGGAACCCCTACAGAGTCTGATGATGGACTATTCCTGACGTCACTTCCGATAACCAGTTTCTACTATTGAGCAGTCTAAGCCTTACTTTGTCCTTCCAGTTGAGCAGAATCTCACTCAACCAATATATGTTTCTGTATTTTCTGTTAATATATATTTCATTTCACTGTTTCCAAGCGTTCTTCTTTCAACATTTAAACAAAAACAATACATAAACCAAATGAAACCTTAAAATACATAAACCAAATGAAACCTTAAAATACATAAACCAAATGAAACATTAAAATACATAAACCAAATGAAACATTAAAATACATAAACCAAATGAAACATTAAAATACATAAACCAAATGAAACATTAAAATACATAAACCAAATGAAACATTAAAATACATAAACCAAATGAAACATTAAAATACATAAACCAAATGAAACCTTAAAATACATAAACCAAATGAAACATTAAAATACATAAACCAAATGAAACATTAAAATACTTAAACCAAATGAAACATTAAAATACATAAACCAAATAAAACCTTAAAATACATAAACCAAATGAAACATTAAAATACATAAACCAAATGAAACATTAAAATACATAAACCAAATGAAACATTAAAATACATAAACCAAATGAAACATTAAAATAAAAAAACCAAATGAAACATTAAAATACATAAACCAAATGAAACATTAAAATAAAAAAACCAAATGAAACATTAAAATACATAAACCAAATGAAACATTAAAATGCATAATCCAAATGAAACCTTAAAATACATAAACAAAATGAAACATTAAAATACATAAACCAAATGAAACATTAAAATACATAAACCAAATGAAACATTAAAATACATAAACCAAATGAAACATTAAAATGCATAATCCAAATGAAACCTTAAAATACATAAACAAAATGAAACCTTAAAATACATAAACAAAATGAAACATTAAAATACATAAACAAAATGAAACATTAAAATACATAAACCAAATGAAACATTAAAATGCATAATCCAAATGAAACATTAAAATACATAAACAAAATGAAACATTAAAATACATAAACCAAATGAAACATTAAAATGCATAATCCAAATGAAACATTAAAATACATAAACAAAATGAAACATTAAAATACATAAACCAAATGAAACATTAAAATACATAAACCAAATGAAACATTAAAATACATAAACCAAATGAAACATTAAAATGCATAATCAAAATGAAACCTTAAAATACATAAACAAAATGAAACCTTAAAATACATAAACAAAATGAAACATTAAAATACATAAACAAAATGAAACATTAAAATACATAAACCAAATGAAACATTAAAATACATAAACCAAATGAAACATTATAATACATAATCCAAATGAAACCTTAAAATACATAAACCAAATGAAACATTAAAATACATAAACCAAATGAAACATTAAAATACATAAACCAAATGAAACCTTAAAATACATAATCCAAATGAAACATTAAAATACATAATCCAAATGAAACATTAAAACACATAATCCAAATGAATATGTTTCCAAGCCGTCTCATTCTTCTTTCGACATTTAAACCACAACAATACATAAACCAAATGAAACATTAAAACACATAATCCAAATGAAACATTAAAATACATAAACCAAATGAAACATTAAAATACATAAACCAAATGAAACTTTAAAATACATAAACCAAATGAATATGTTTCCAAGCCTTCTCATTCTTCTTTCGACATTTAAACCACAACAATACATAAACCAAATGAAACATTAAAACACATAATCCAAATGAAACATTAAAATACATAAACCAAATGAAACATTAAAATACATAAACCAAATGAAACTTTAAAATACATAAACCAAATGAATATGTTTCCAAGCCTTCTCATTCTTCTTTCGACATTTAAACCACAATACATAAACCAAATGAATATGATCACTAACATCAATAATTTATATGTGCTAGATATCGATTACTACCGCGGGGAAACAGGTCTTGATTAAAAGGAGAAAGGAAAAACATTTTAGATTTTCAGAGATAGCAAAAACCCCAGATGTCCCCAAGGGATGTAACTCCTGTGACACCAAAAGTTATCTCCCTTGTTTTGCTTTGAAACATTACAGTTGTAACGCAACCATTACGTCGTAAATGGACAAACAAATAAAGCAAATAAATAAAATAAAAATCTGGGTTGGCATTTTTTCTTCTCAACAAAAGTTATAATTGTTTCGACACCACTTAAAAGTCTCTCGCCATCGTCTATCTCGCCCAGTGTACATATTTTTTTCTCAGACCCTACACCGGACGCAGCCAGCCATTCCTTGCCTTTGTGCGGGCCTTTTCTAGTCCCGCACAAAAACACACATTCACATTTCAAGCTATGTCATATACATACGCGCACACAAACATACGCACCCACGTCCACACACGTACATATATTCACGTTCGCGTACATACACTCACATTCACGTGTATATACACACACGCTAACGTATACACACGTACTCACACACACGCACACGAATGCACACATGGACGACATCACTTCCGCTTTCTAGGGAAATATACATACGCAAAAGACCACCGGAAACGAGTATAAAGGAAAGAGTAACAACCGGCTCTTTCTTTCCGGCCCAGCTTCCGTGCTGGTCGGTCGGTCTTTGGACCAACCGCGTGCGTCACGCCCACTTACTACTATGTATGGGGCACGAGCTAACAGACCATATGTACGCATTCACACTCTTTCTCTCCCTATCTACTACTGGTCCCTGAGAACACCTTCGTGTAGCTGACTGCTAACTGACGTCAACTCTCATATCCTCTTCTTTGTCTACACGCAGGACTATCATTCTCATTTTCACTACAACACTCATTTCTCTTCCCACGCGCGAACAAGGGATAGTGACCCGAACTTGAGATGAACACACATTTCCTATTCTTTCTACAACACCAGTCCCGCAACAAACATTGGTTACACTCGCGCGGACATGAACACGTTATAACTAAAACGTTCATTCTTTCACCAGCAAATAAACGACGTTTATCTTATCCATCAATTGAGTCTTTGTTTCCTTCAATTCCATTCGTTTCATTATTTTCTTGTGGCGAGCTAGGGTATTATATTCTGGTCCGTTACACCTTTGCATTTACACGTTCATTTTCTTCGACATGGCGCTTTGCTTCTGCCCAACCTTATGCTGACTTTAGCCAGCCATTTCTTGCCTGTGACTTTACACGCCCATTTTCTTTGATGCCGACTTTCTTTCTCATTCAGTATGTGTTGTATTTTTCTCCTTTTTCTCCTTCTTCTTCTCACACACACTTCCTAATTTTCATATGCACGTTTTTAAACTACTGCGGCTGCAAATCTCTTTGCATGCTGGCCATTCTTCACTGCTGCTTATATTTTCCACCACGCTCATACTCATTGAACGACATATTCAAACCATTAAAAGAACAATAGTCAAAGCAAAGCAAGCAGGAAGAGATATTAACCTTGCAATGCTGTGTTTAAGAACAACGCCTATCAGCCACAAACTTCCAAGCCCAGCTGAACTTCTAAACAGTCGCATCATGAAATCGAACCTGATTGCAAAAATCACGAATCACAGATTTCCCAACCGTGACCATATCCACAAAGAACTAAAGCACAGACAGGATATACAAAAAACCTATCACGATAAAACAGCCCATGACTTACCAGCACTTGTCCCTGGACAACACGTACGTATGTGGGATAACAAAACTGGAAAATGGAAACCAGCAACAATTCTCAGCAAATGTACAGAACCTAGATCGTACATCCTCAAATTGCCAGATGGATCGTCAAAAAGACGTAACAGAGTCCATATCAGAGCAGATGGAAAAGCAACCCATAAACATGTTCACTTCAGTGACCAAACCCAATCTCAATCTGGACTCCCTAACACAAGCATCTCAAACCAAATAAACACTAAGAAACACGCACCAAATATAACAAGACATGGTCGTGAAATCCATAGGCCAAACAGATTTAAACAATAAACATCTGAACAATGTGTACTACTTTTCTTCCTTCTGGTAAGGGGGATGTAGTGTTATCATAGAACTACTTTCATACGCGTAACAAGGAAATCATGGCGTATGAATATTGATGTAAACCGCCTAATACATATGGTATTCGACAACATCGCGTAGACCTCTACACACGTACCTTCAATCTCTCTTCCTATGTAAATATGTAATAAAGTTCTATATCAAATAAAACCACAACTTGGTTATCAATTACTTATAATAACAAACTTAAAAAAACGACATGGTGGCAGTGAAATGGATACCGAACATTTATAACAGTTAAAAAAAAAAAAAAAAAACTTCGCCAACAGACACGAGAGGAAAAATACGTTTACAGAAGACAAAACAAGGTATGTAAACCAATTTTCATTAATTTACCATTAATGTGCATTTTATAAAACTTTGTTGTCATTCTTGTATATGCTATAAACACGTGTGAATTTTTGCACAATAGCAGACATTTTGAATTTTTGCCAACTGTTGTTATCGTATGTGTTCCCGTAAACACGTGTGGATTTTCGCACAATAGCAGACATTTTGAATTTTTGTCAACTGTTGTTATCGTATGTGTTCCCGTAAACACATGTGGATTTTCGCACAATAGCAGACATTTTGAATTTTTATCAACTGTTGTTATCGTATGTGTTCCCGTAAACACGTGTGGATTTTCGCACAATAGCAGACATTTTGAATTTTTGTCAACTGTTGTTATCGTATGTGTTCCCGTAAACACGTGTGGATTTTCGCACATTGGCAGACATATTGAATTTTCTGTTTATTGAAAAAATACATAGCCGTTAATAATAATGTCTACCAATAATGACATTATTCCGTTTATGGACTAGGAAATGCCAAATCCAGCGGAAACATTTAAACTTTTTAAACAGAGGTTAAAACTATATTTTGCTATAAACAAAATAAAAACCGACTAACAAGTGAATTACATACTGCTAAAGACCGGCAACGAAGGTCTCAAAAAATTTAACACTTGGAAATTAACAGATGAGGAAAAACGTTCTCCCGACACTATTTTTAATAAATTCTTGGAGCATTTAGAACCTAAAGAAAACTTTAGGATTAATAGACTAAAACTAATGTCTTATAAACAAAAAAAAAATGAGACATTAGACGACTTCGTCAATAGATGTCGTCAACTTACGTTAAAATGCTCACTAACCGACACTGAACAAGAACAGCGAATTATAGAACTAATTATTGTGAGTACCCCAATTGTCGAATTCCAGAAAGAACTATTACGAAAAGATAATACGCTAACACTGGATGAAACCATCTAAATTGGTAAAACGTATGAGGCAACAAACGCACATATTAAACAGCTTAGAGAGATGTTAAACAACAATAACGGGGAGGACAATAGCGCCAATACTGACATACAAGCAATTAAAAAATATAAACAAAATAGAAAGTCAAACAACTGCCTTAATTGCGGAAAAAGTCACGAACGTCGACGTGAAGCATGCCCAGCACTTGGTTCCAAATGCAAAACGTGTGGAAAATATAACCACTGGGCAACAGTATGTTTATATAACAGAAGATCAAGGTCAAGATCGCAAAACAGAGACCGTGGAAAACAAAAACCATTAAACATGAACCAGACCAAGAAAAAACACTTCATCCAAACTGATATATTATCCAGGAACAACAGCCAGGAACTAAATGAGCAATTCGAAAATTTAACTTTTTCCACCATTAACACACCCTCTCAAACACAGAGAGATGAAGCCTTCGCTTATATAAATATAAAATTACTTAATCGAAACGGGAATCACAGACTACGAATTAAAGTCGATACTGGAGCCCAAGGTAATACATTACCAATTTTTACATTCCGTAGAATGTTTCCTGAGAAATTAACTACTGATGGCTGCCCAAAACTAAAAAAACAAAGTAAGGACAAAAAATTAATAGCCTACAATGGAACACCGATAAAGTGCTATGGCAATATCAGTATACCATGCAACTACCAAAACCCTGATTGGCACGAAACACCTTCTATATAGTAGATGTAAATGGACCAGCAATTCTAGGATTACCATCACTGGAAATACTGAAAATGGTCACTCTTCACTGCACGGTGAAAGAACAAAATATAGTCAAACCAATCAACAAAATCGAAAACTTGGTACAGATCTATCCAGATCAATTCGACAAAATAGGCTCTATGCCTGGACATGTCAAGTTAACAACGAGCAAAAACGTACAACCTCACATTGACCCACCAAGAAAAACCCCAATTGCCCTAAAGGACAACATAAAACAGGAACTAGACAAAATGGTCAGCAACAAGATCATTAGAAAAGTCACAGAGCCAACAGACTGGGTTTCCAGCCTAGCTTATTCACACAAGAAAGATGGAAGCCTGAGAATCTTTCTAGACCCAAGACGCCTTAACATTGCGCTAAAGAGACCACACCATGCAACCCCTACAGTGGAGGAGCCAACACACCACTTTGCAGGTGCCAAGCTGTTCTCTAAACTTGATGCCAAAGCTGGTTATTGGTCCATACATTTGGATCAGGAATCTCAGCTGCTAACGACATTCCAATCCCCTTTTGGCAGATACTGTTTCCAGAGATTACCATTTGGGTTAAGTGTATCCCAGGACATTTTCCAAATGAAAATGGACCAGATACTCGAACAAGTTGACGGAGCAATTGGAATTACAGACGACATTGTCGTCTATAGTAAAACGGACAAAGAGCATGATAAGATCTTATACAGGCTCATGCAAGTAGCTGCAAAAAATGGTCTTGTGTTTAATTCAGCAAAATGCAAAATAAAATCAAAAAATATATCTTTCTTTGGAATGATATATAGTGAAAATGGTGTTAGCCCAGACCCAGAAAAACTTAAAGACTTACAAGACATGCCATATCGAACATGCAAAAAAGAACTACAAGAACTCTTAGGCCTTGTCACATATTTATCACCATTCATACCAAATTTAGCTGACAAGACACATACATTAAGAGGCTTGTTGAAAAAAGACGTACCTTTTCTCTGGGAAGAGCATCACAAGGTATGCTTTGAGATGCTTAAAACAATAATCACCAAAGACTCCACACTAACATACTTCGACACGAATGAAGTACCAATACTGCAAACTGATGCGAGTTTAAAAGGACTTGGAGCAGCATTAATGCAAAACAAAAAACCTATTACATACGTGTCAAAATCTTTAACAGACGCCGAGCAACGGTATTCGTGCATAGAAAGGGAACTTCTAGCAATTGTATTTGGTGTGCACAGGTATCATGTCTACCTATATGGACGGAAGTTCAAGGTACACACCGACCATAAACCCTTGGTCATGATACTACAGAAACCACTGACCAGTGCACCTCCTAGGCTACAACGAATGATGACCAAATTACAGGGATACCAGATACAAATAGAATACATACCAGGCAAAGAAATGACTATAGCTGATACACTAAGTCGTCTCCCCAGTACTCAAAACACTGACATGATCGACTTAGATATTCGAGTTGACTTGGTGAGATTCAGGAGCGAACGCCTGAATGAAATAAAAAAGGAAACAAAGTCTGATCCAATACTCAACCAATTACATGAAACCATAACAACAGGATGGCCAGACTCAATCAAGGAAGTACCACCGACAATTCGGTCATACTGGTCATACAGAGATGAGTTATCTGTCAGTGATGGCATAATCATGAAAGGCTCAAGGATTATTATCCCTGAAAATCAGCAGAAAACTATCCTGGACCAACTACATTACAGCCATCAAGGTATCGAAAAGACACGTCTGCAAGCTAGAGATACTGTCTACTGGGAGCGAATTAACACTGATATTGAGAACATGATCAAAAAGTGTTCAATATGCCAGGAAAACCTCCCAGCACAATCAAAAGAAACGTTACAACCACACGACATCCCTAGCAGAGCATGGGAAGTTGTTGGCACTGACTTGTTCCACTGTAACGACCAGGAATACCTCATAATTGCTGATTATTATAGTAAATTCCCAATCATACGGAAAATGAATGGCATGGCCACAAGCAACATGGTCATATCAACAATGAAGCAGATATTTTCAGAACATGGTATTCCCACCAGAGTTATTAGTGACAACGGACCACAGTACTCCAGTGAAGCATTTAAAGAATTTGCTCAACAATGGCAATTCGATCATATCACATCATCTCCAAGGTTTCCTAAATCAAATGGTTTCATTGAACGACATATTCAAACCATTAAAAGAACAATAGTCAAAGCAAAGCAAGCAGGAAGAGATATTAACCTTGCAATGCTGTGTTTAAGAACAACGCCTATCAGCCACAAACTTCCAAGCCCAGCTGAACTTCTAAACAGTCGCATCATGAAATCGAACCTGATTGCAAAAATCACGAATCACAAATTTCCCAATCGTGACCATATCCACGAAGAACTAAAGCACAGACAGGATATACAAAAAACCTATCACGATAAAACAGCCCATGACTTACCAGCACTTGTCCCTGGACAACACGTACGTATGTGGGATAACAAAACTGGAAAATGGAAACCAGCAACAATTCTCAGCAAATGTACAGAACCTAGATCGTACATTCTCAAATTGCCAGATGGATCGTCAAAAAGACGTAACAGAGTCCATATCAGAGCAGATGGAAAAGCAACCCATAAACATGTTCACTTCAGTGACCAAACCCAATCTCAATCTGGACTCCCTAACACAAGCATCTCAAACCAAATAAACACTAAGAAACACGCACCAAATATAACAAGACATGGTCGTGAAATCCATAGGCCAAACAGATTTAAACAATAAACATCTGAACAATGTGTACTACTTTTCTTCCTTCTGGTAAGGGGATGTAGTGTTTTCATAGAACTACTTTCATACGCGTAACAAGGAAATCATGGCGTATGAATATTGATGTAAACCGCCTAATACATATGGTATTCGACAACATGGCGTAGACCTCTACACATGTACCTTCAATCTCTCTTCCTATGTAAATATGTAATAAAGTTCTATATCAAATAAAACCACAACTTGGTTATCAATTACTTATAATAACAAACTTAAACCAACGACACATACACGCTTTGTTACACAGTAACTTCTGAAGGCAAACACTAGTTCACAAGTAAAACAAAGAAAACACATTTCTGACACATTCTAAAGATATCAATTGCACTCTGTGTGTGTGTGTGTGTGTGTGTGTGTGTGTGATACCATCGATCTTCTAAATGCTAATGTCAACATTTCAATTGTCTGTCACGGCCATGTTCATCAGTCGGTCGATCAATTCATCTCCCCATCTGCTCTGAGCCACAACCTGCCTTCAACTATCTCCAACTGTTTCAAACTTAAGACTGTCCATAAACTATAACATATCATAAACTATTTCAAAACTCAGTCTCACTCCTGACACTGTTTGCAAACTAACTCTAAATATACTGACCTCTACACCCAGTTCTTTGTCTCACAGTTACCGCCAAACCTTGATTAACAATCCTATCTCAGATGGCCTTTGGATTCCTTTCTACTAACGTCTCTTCCTGTACTTTGGTTTTGCTGATTGTCTATTTCCTTTTTTATAGCTTTTTTCCTCTGTTTTTTTTTTTACTTTGGGGTATGGGGATGACCATAGTATCACAATATCACCTCATCCATAGCCAATCACCTAAAAACAACCACAATATAATACAAAAAGTTATCTAGTCCTCAACCCCCTTCTCTTTTAACACCAAAATATAAGTAGACTACATTTTCTTTAAACTGTTAGACAAAAATTTCCCATCACAACATGAACTACACAAATTACTTAATAGAAACAAGATTAAAATAAAATACTCCAGCACTCAATTTGTGAGCAATATTATCGCTACAGTACCAAAAGCAAAAGAAAGCGTGCGTTATTCTTGCAGATCCAAAGATAACATATATGTATTAATATATATATATATATATATATATATATAGCCAGTAGAGTTTAGTTTCCTAGAAGTACATCCAATGAAACAACACGTGTCTACCAAAATAGTGCTCAATGAATGAACAGAGCAGGTATATTAATTTTATTTATACAAACATTTATGGCTACATATGTGCATACATGTTTCTGTAATCACCCACGTTGGGGGATTACGTCTTCAGGCCAAGAACTACCTTCAAAAGTGACATTTCCACCAAATGCATTTTTCTATTTCGTTTATCAAGTAAAAAATACAACCTGGGTGGGAGTCAAAAAAAACAAAAACGGTAAAAGGATGAGTGAGGTCTATGAAGATGATAAACATCTTTTTTCTTTTCCCCCTCCCCCATCTAACTTAACTTTTGTTTTTTTATGGCATAGGGTACTTGAGAGTTTCGTTTTCTTGTCTTAGAGTCTGTAAGTTAATAACCTTAGCTATGGTCAACCAAGTACTGACCGGTGCCTTTTTAATCTACTTCCACCCACACATACACGCAACACACACATAACACATCCATACACAGACACTGCCAACACACACATACACACATTAATCCATATATTCAAAAGCCAATCCATGCTGAACACTTTTTGTTTTATTTACTGAAACTAGACAATGATTCTGAAACTACGTAGAAGATAAAGTAAAAGTTACATTAAGGTAAATAAAAAATATAAATAAATAAAAATAAAATACATACATAAATAAATAAATAAATAAAAATAAATAAAAAATAAAAAATATATAAAAAATATAATAAAAAATAAAAAAATAAATAAATAAGATAAATAAGAATAAAAATAAAATTAAATTAAAACAAATAAACCAACAAAATGTGAATAAATATAAACCCGAAAGTTATCTAAACCCCACATGTACCTATATGCGTGTATCAATACACTTATAAATGTCTAACATTTATCTACACCCGCGCATATATACACACACACATTTCAGACATACAGAGACAAATAATAGTATTTTTCTTTACTTATGTAGCGTGGTAACATCTTCGTATATGCAATATTATGCTACCCGACTACAGACGGGTGTATATATATATATATATATATATATATATATATATATATATATATATATATATATATATATATATATACATATATATATATATATATATACACATACATACACATATATACACAAACACACACATACATACATACATAAATACATACATATACATATATATATACATATACACATACATACATATAAACACACACACAACAGACATACATATACATATCCACACATACATACACATATAACATATATATAAACAACATTCGGACATCCATACATTTTTGTAATCTATATTGTTACAACAATTCTATACGAGGCAGCCTATTCTAATAGTTCAGAAATATACGTGTGTATACATATATCTACATACAATAGACACAGAAACACATCCACATACAAACATACACACAGATACATAGATACAGATATATATATATATAAACATACAAACATACATGCATACGTAAAATACACTTATATATCCAAAGTCACACAAATATAGACATATATATATATACATGCATACATGTACCGTGCCACCAAATGATACATCTAAAGTAGAAACAGACATGAATACACCTACTATATAAATTCACTTTTTCTATCAAATTCCACACGTCTAGTTATGTTTCATGGCCCCATCCGCTTGTTACACTTTCCTAAGTTGTAGGTTTTTACCGTAAAAATTGACACTACGTAAAAATTTATATTGAATTCAGCATGAAGTTCATAGGGTTATCCTCATATTTAACAAAGATTCTTTCGATGGTAAGGCAGATATACATAAGATGTATCACGACACAATAGGGGGGGTTATTTGATGGGGGTTAGTTGTACTTATAGCAGTTCCATTATCCTAATTTAGAGTTCCCCCCCACAAAGAGGATAAGTGAGGTCGCAACTATAATCATACCCATATGGGTTACGTAAGTCACTTAATATTCTACTTCATCGAGCAGTTATGGTATTACTAGCCGAAATAAGTACCTGTATGAAGGTATATTTGAACTAAATGAGTAATAGATCGTTTTGAGTGAAGCTCGTAATAATGTATGCATATGGATATTTTTGGGTGTGTGCATGTATGGATATATGATCTTTATATACCCGGGTAGGAAAAATAATTTATTAATATAAAAAAAAAAAAAAAAAAAAAAAAAAAAAATAGAAGAAATAAATAGATAAAAGAAAGTAAGGAATGAAGGGTGAATGGAAGAGAAAGGAATAAGGGTATTAGAGTGAATAAGCAAAGATGAAGGTAAGTACTACAATATATAAGCTTATATACTAGGTTTGTATAACCTAAATACTCTGATTTCTGTCATATGTTATTATATATTATTATTGTGTCGTGATACATCTTATGTATATCTGCCTTACCATCGAAAGAATCTTTGTTAAATATGAGGATAACCCTATGAACTTCATGCTGAATTCAATATAAATTTTTACGTAGTGTCAATTTTTACGGTAAAAACCTACAACTTAGGAAAGTGTAACAAGCGGATGGGGCCATGAAACATAACTAGACGTGTGGAATTTGATAGAAAAAGTGAATTTATATAGTAGGTGTATTCATGTCTGTTTCTACTTTAGATGTATCATTTGGTGGCACGGTACATGTATGCATGTATATATATATATGTCTATATTTGTGTGACTTTGGATATATAAGTGTATTTTACATATGCATGTATGTTTGTATGTTTATATATATATATATCTGTATCTATGTATCTGTGTGTATGTTTGTATGTGGATGTGTTTCTGTGTCTATTGTATGTAGATATATGTATACACACGTATATTTCTGAACTATTAGAATAGGCTGCCTCGTATAGAATTGTTGTAACAATATAGATTACAAAAATGTATGGATGTCCGAATGTTGTTTATATATATGTTATATGTGTATGTATGTGTGGATATGTATATGTATGTCTGTTGTGTGTGTGTTTATATGTATGTATGTGTATATGTATATATATATATGTATATGTATGTATTTATGTATGTATGTATGTGTGTGTTTGTGTATATATGTGTATGTATGTGTATATATATATATATATATATATATATATATATATACACCCGTCTGTAGTCGGGTAGCATAATATTGCATATACGAAGATGTTACCACGCTACATAAGTAAAGAAAAATACTATTATTTGTCTCTGTATGTCTGAAATGTGTGTGTGTATATATGCGCGGGTGTAGATAAATGTTAGACATTTATAAGTGTATTGATACACGCATATAGGTACATGTGGGGTTTAGATAACTTTCGGGTTTATATTTATTCACATTTTGTTGGTTTATTTGTTTTAATTTAATTTTATTTTTATTCTTATTTATCTTATTTATTTATTTTTTATTTTTTATTATATTTTTTATATATTTTTTATTTTTTATTTATTTTTATTTATTTATTTATTTATGTATGTATTTTATTTTTATTTATTTATATTTTTTATTTACCTTAATGTAACTTTTACTTTATCTTCTACGTAGTTTCAGAATCATTGTCTAGTTTCAGTAAATAAAACAAAAAGTGTTCAGCATGGATTGGCTTTTGAATATATGGATTAATGTGTGTATGTGTGTGTTGGCAGTGTCTGTGTATGGATGTGTTATGTGTGTGTTGCGTGTATGTGTGGGTGGAAGTAGATTAAAAAGGCACCGGTCAGTACTTGGTTGACCATAGCTAAGGTTATTAACTTACAGACTCTAAGACAAGAAAACGAAACTCTCAAGTACCCTATGCCATAAAAAAACAAAAGTTAAGTTAGATGGGGGAGGGGGAAAAGAAAAAAGATGTTTATCATCTTCATAGACCTCACTCATCCTTTTACCGTTTTTGTTTTTTTTGACTCCCACCCAGGTTGTATTTTTTACTTGATAAACGAAATAGAAAAATGTATTTGGTGGAAATGTCACTTTTGAAGGTAGTTCTTGGCCTGAAGACGTAATCCCCCAACGTGGGTGATTACAGAAACATGTATGCACATATGTAGCCATAAATGTTTGTATAAATAAAATTAATATATATATATATATATATATATATATATATATATATATGCATATATATATATATATATATTTGTATATATGCATATATATGTGAAATAGTTGACTGCATAAAACAGATAAACTCGAACTAAGCCCCTGGACTGGATAGCATTCCTGTTGAGCTGCAGAAAAATGGTGGTGTCAGTGCATATTGTGCAGTCCACTCTTTGATATTGTCAGTATGGCAGGGTGACCCAGTTGCCCAAGATTGGATAGATGCCATCCTGATTATGTTGTACAAAGGAAAGTGTGCAAGGTCTGATTGTGGAAAGCACCTTGAAGTAGTAAAAGATTTTGTCTACCTTTATAGTACCTTATCAAATGATGGCACTCCTGATGCGGAAATAAGAGAATCAGCAAGGCATCAGATGCATTTGGAAGGTTACAAAATAGAGTCTGGTCTGATGGTGATCAAACTCTGACAACTAAAATGTTAGTATATCAAATATGTGTAGTGCCATCCTTACTCTATGCCTCTGAAATATGGACCTTATGCCGATCACATGTAGAACTGCTCAAAATGTTTTATTAGCACTGCCTTAGACACATTCTTGGTTTAAAGTGGGATAGTTTTATCCCTGTTACATATGTCTTAAATAGGGCCAAAACAACCAGTATTGCTACCATTGTCATTAAGAACCAGATGCATTGGGTAGGTCATCTTGTCCGGCTTGATGACTATTGACTCTCAAAACAATTGTTTTGTGGTGAGCTCCTTCTTGGCAAAAAGACGTTTTCATGATAGCATCAATGAGAGTGGTGAGCTTTCATGTTCCTATTGACAGTTGGGAATCCTTAGTGTATGATCGCAAGCAGTGGAGGGCACTAATATACTGGGTCACAGAACACTTTGAAGCAGCCAAGATAGACTGAGTGAAGCTCAAGAGAGCATGGAGGAAATGTCAACCTTGCTGCCCAATCATGGAGATCTCAAAATCTGTGAGGTGTGTGAGCGGGCTCTGTTGTCCAAGGCAGGTCCTGTTAATCACAGGAAAGCGCACAACAATACGGGTTCTGTTGCTGTTGGTTTCATCCAAACCAATGACCGTCTTCAGTGCCATGTCTGCTTGAGGGTGTGCAGGTCACCGGCAGGACTGAAAAGTCATCTTTGGACACATGGACTTTCAGTGACTGAGGGGTGGGGGCACTCATCTGACAAGACGTTGCAATCATCATGTATATATATGTATATGGATCAATATGTATATGCATTTATATATTTAGGTATATATATATGTGTATATGCATATATGCATATATATATGCATATATATTTATATATACATATATATATAGAGAGAGAGAGAGAGAGAAAATAAGAAGGAACAAACCGTATTATGTGTTCATCAACGTTTCGTCTTTATTTCGAGACTTCCTCTGGATGAATGAGATTAAGAAACCAAAAAATATACCAGTACAAAATATTTGAAAATGTTTCACGTGCAGTGTGACGCAGTTCTATTTCAGAGAAACGGAAAATTGATGTTGGAAATATATATATATATATGATTTAAAGGTTATGAGGATTTCTTGAAGCATGAAAAACGATGTTACTTCTTGTATTTAATATTTTTATTGTTATTTTTTATATTTCAAGCGGACCTCTGCTCTTGGTGACAAAAAAGTATCGAAATGAAAAAGAAAAAGAAAACTGTTGAAAGAACTTGAGATTTGTAGCGTGGACAGCGTTCATTTCTAGCAATCATGTTCGAAAAAGTTCACGTGAATTATTTTAGCCGTTTGTGGAAGAAGATTGTGTTTTTTAATATTTTTTTAAATGTTGCAACGTAAAAGCGTTTAATTCATTATATAAATATATGTATAGAGAGAGATAATTTGTTCCTTTTTATCTCTATTTCGTCGGAATACTATTTCTATTATTCTCATCATTTATGCATATACACAGGCAATAAAAAGAAAGTCCGCACTTGTAATTAAAAAAAACCCCTGTAAATTTAAGCTAAATTTAATGTAACTGTTTAAACAGTCTATACCTCATTTGATTCGCCTTTTATTCTTCTTTAATTTTACCTGTCCATATTTGACTTTTAATTGAAATATTCTAGTGTTCACGTCAATTTAAAAAAATAACTTCAAATTGAGGAGGCAAAAAGAAAGTCCGCACAATGAAAAATTGTTATTTAAATGTAACTTTAGGACATTAATGCAACACAAATACAACAGGAACACAATGAACTAGGTAATATTTAGTAGCATAGCCTTTCTGCAATTTGACAGCCTTCAAGCTTTTGGGAATTCCTTGAATTAGACTGCAGCAATACTCCGGATAAAGGACATTCCACTTTTCTTTAATTTTTGTCCAAAGTTCTTCCAAATTTGAAATTTTATCATTGCGTAGCTGTTGCTTGATGTAATGGCATACGTTTTCGATAGGATTGAGGTCTGGAGATTGTGCAGGCCAACCCAAACATGGAATATTATGTTCTTCCAGGAACCTCTTGACATTGCCATCTGTGTGAATGAGAGCATTATCTTGCATGAAGATGGGATTATCATCCAAATTCCGACCAAAGTAGGGTAGAAAATGCTCAGTCAACATATTAATGGACTTGGTCGAATTAATTTGACCTTGCAAGCGAACTATAGGCCCTGGATCATTGGTTTGGTACTCATAATGCCCCACACCAAAACCGAACTGTCACCACCTTGAAGCTTTGAAACTGAGCACCTAGGATTAAATTCTTCGTCTTTCCTCCAATAGACGTACTGCCTACATCACTGCCTAGCCTATTGAACTTGCTTTCGCCACTAAAAAGCACTTTTGACCAATATGAAGAGTCATGATCTTCATTGCATCTGACGAAGTCCAGACAGCGCTTTCTGTTCTTTACAGAAATCATTGGCTTGTGTCTTGCAACATATTCTTGCAAATTAAATTCCTTTAATCTGTTCTTGACAGTAAAAAGAGAGCACTTTTTAACAAGATTGCACTGCAGTTGGATTTGGGGAGCCGTTTCAAATCTGTTTCTTAGGCTGCGGATCTTGATAGCATTGTCTTCCCTGTTAGAAGTAACTCTAGTATGACCAGATTTAGGGGCATCATGAACACTGCCGGAGTTTTGGTGCTTTTGCACAGTCTTTCATACCATTTTCTCATCACATTTCAATCTGCAGCCGATTTCTCGATTGGATAACCCAGAAAGGTGGAGATTAATGAGCTCCTGATAATCATTAAGAGAAAGTCGTGGCATATAGACTAAATGTTACGTTGTATAACCTGGAACAACAACAATTACGATGAGAGATGTTTTGTTGCCTGTTGGTGGATATAATAAACTGATTTAAGGACGATAATTTAAGCTGGTTTTTAGCGAATTTGTTGCTGCAGACTTTCTTTTTGCCTTCTCAATTAGAAGTTATTTTTTTAAACTTACGTGAACACTAGAATATTTCAATTAAAAGTCAAATATGAACAGGTAAAATTATAGAGGAATAAAAGGCGAATCAAATGAGGTATAGTTTGTTTAAACAGTTACATTAAATTTAGCCTAAATTTGCAGTTTTTGAAAAAAATTACAAGTGCCGACTTTCTTTTTGCCGGCACTGTATATGTATATGCATTTATATATATATATATATATATATATATATATATATATATATATATATATATATATATATATATATATATATATATATATATATATATATATATATATACATATATATATATATATACATATATATATATTATATATATATATATTATATATATATATATATTATATATATATATATATATATATACATATATATATATATATATATTATATATATATATATGTATATATATATATACATATATATATATACATATATATATATATACATATATGTATATATATATATATATATATATATATATATATATATATATATATATATATATATATATATGTATATATATATATTTTATTACATCAAAAATATATTTTCAAATATTTGTACTGGTGTTTTGTTTTCTTAATTTCATTTATCCAGCGAAGTCTTGCAATAAAGACGAAACGTTAAGGAACACATAACTTGGTTTGTTTCTTTTTTTTTCTTTCTCTCTCTCATATACATATATACATATATATATATATATATATATATATATATATATATATATATATATATATATATATATATATATATAGTGGTATATATATATATAAAGTGGTGCCAAAAGAATGTCTGCACTTGTCATTTTTTCAAAAACCGCAAATTTAAGCTAAATTGAATGTAACTTTTTAAACAACCCATGCCTCATTTGATTCACCTTTTATTCCTCTATAATTTTCCCTGTTCATATTTGACTTTTAATTGAAGTATTGTAATGTTCACGTCAATTTAAAAAATAACTTCAAATCGAGAAAGCAAGAAGAAACTCCACAGCAACAAATGAGCTTAAAACCAGCTTAACATATCCACCTTTTAGGCAACAAAGCATCTTTCATCGTAATTGTTGTTGTTCCAGGTCATACAACATAACATTTAGTCCATATGTCTCAACTTTCTCTTAGTGATCGTCAGGAGCTCATTAATCTCCACCTTTCTGGTTTATCCAATTGAGAAATCAGTCACAAAGTGAAATGTGATGAGAAAACGGTACGAATGAGTGTGCAAAAGCACCAAAACACCGGCAGTGTTCATGATGCCCCTAAATCTGGTCGTCTTAGAGTTACTTCTTACAGGGAAGACAATGTCTGGATTTTGTCAGATGCAATAAAAATCATGACACTTCATATTAATCGAAAGTGATCCTAAGTAACGAATGCTATAATAAAAAAAGAATTTTGTGTGTGAGTTTGTTCCCTATGAACTAAAAAACGGCTGGGCCTATTTTTATAAAATTTTGCACAAAGGTATTTTATGTGTCTGGCAGTGTTTTTAGATAGGTTTTGTATCAGAATGTCTTCGATAATTATCGATAATCAATAATTGAAATAATCAGATGAAAGATGGAACAAGCGATTTTGACCGAAGTTAACACTTTACTCATCACAAGTGCATTTGTAAAGTTTTATTACCACACAAGCCGAAAGGTCCAACAGTAGGTTCTTTGGTATGACAGGGGTGCATTCAAAATGAATGTTTTTATTTAAAGCACAACTGAAGCATGATACTTAACTTTTTAATTTTTAAACTTTAATTCAAGCCTTTAAAGTAATATTATAAAATCAGCAGTAGGTTCTCTACAGTTTAATGTGGACTAAGTCACTGTGGGAAAGCATGTGAAACTTCCTTCCGGTACACCACAAAGGGTCCCCAACTAGAGTAGGCAATCAATTGATTTGATTGGAAAATGGGTGATTTCACCAATTTCAATGATAATAAAAATATGGGTGTGTGAAACATTTATTGATCATCCTTCAATCCTGAGCAACGTTGGGTCTCCTCGCTGGCGTATATATACAGAGAGAGGGAGAGGGAGACAGATTTTAGCAATTATCTATCGCTATTTTCATGGCAAGTGCTCGTCTGAGCTCTAGTCTATGATCTCCCCTTGCCAAATTTTCATAAAAAACACTCGACTAGCTACAACCACTATCAACCATTTCCCTCACTCTCTATCTGCATCTAAATCTAAACACAGATTCCATGAACAAAGCTTCTTTCCTATAACAGCCCGCATGTGGAGCATTGTTCCATTGGCCTACTTCCCGGCCGATTACGATATGGTCGCCTTCAAGTCCAATGTAAACAAATTCTTGTGGAGCTGCTCCCTTAAGCAATCTAAATTCTACCCAATTTATACCATTAACGATGACTAAACTACCATCTTACATTCATTAACCCTTATACTCGAGTGGCTGCCTTGTGAAAAAAAAAATATTACCAAAATCTATCACTAGTTTTATGAACAAAGCTTCTTTTCTTAGAACTGCCCGGCTTAGGAACTTTGTTCCACTAGCCTGCTTTTTGGCTGACTACAACATGGTCGTTTTCAAGTCCAATGTACACAAATTCTTGTTGAACCGCCCTCACCCTAAATAGCCAATTTCTACCTAGTTTTCATCACTGTACATGCATTAACATTTATCCTCGAGTTGTCTTTGGGCTTTGATAAATGTTGACTCCCTTGTGAAAAAAAAAATCTATTGCCAAAATCTATCTACCTTTCTTTCTATATATATATATAGACTAGCAGGGAGACCGACGTTGCCTGGGATTGAATGATGATCAAGAAATATTTCACACTCCTATATTTCTATTGTCACCAAAATCTGTGAAATCACCCGGGAGGAAGCTTCACATGTCTCCATGCAGTAACTTAGTCCAAAATATATGTTATTTTACATTGCACTGTAGAGAACCAACTGTTCCTTTTATAAAATTATTTTATATTAACTTCTTTCCAAAAACAGTAAGCAATTTACGTGTGGGTTTTGAACCTACAGACCACGTCATGCAAAAAAAAAAAAAAAAAAGACGTAAATTAAATTTTCAAGTCTTATAAAATTCTTTGCAGTTATTGAAAAAAAAAAATTAAGAAATTTATGTGCCCAGTTTGAACCTACAGACAACGTCATGCAAAAAACAAAAAAAAAAACAAAAGAAAACATACTGTCAACTTACCCACAGTAAAATTTCCATGGCCCGTTGTTCTATCATTGTTGCTAAGCGATGACAGGGGAAAAATGGCTTTAATGATGGTAGATAAATTAAAATAACGGTTTTGATTATCGATTATCAGTAATTATCGGGGGTATTCTGGGACAAAACTTAACTAAGATCACTCCCAGTCTTATATGCTAAAGTTCTGTAAATTTTAAAGAAAATCTATTCAACCGTTTTGAAGTCTATAAGGAACGAACTCACACACACAGACAAATTTGCATTTATATAATTGTACGATAGATAGATAGATAGATAGATAGATAGATAGATATTTTTCATTGTTAGTATTTTTCTCAAATTCTCTATTTTTTTAATTTCTTTATCAATAGATGTATCCCCTCTCTCTATTTTTTTGTTTGTCTTGCTCTCTCTATCTTTATCTCTCTCTCTCTCTCTCTCTCTCTCTCTCTCTCTCTCTCTCTCTCTCTCTCTCTATCTATCTATCTATCTAACTTCATCTATACATCTATAAATCTATCTTCATCTATACATCTATCAATCTATCTTCATCTATCTATCTATCGATCGATCTTCATTTATGTATGTATGTATGTATGTATGTATCTATCTATCTATCTATCTATCTATCTATCTATCTATCAATTTTCATCTATAGATCTATCAATCTATCTATCTATCTTCATCTATCTATCTATCAATCAATCTATGTATCTATATTCATCTATACATCTATCAATCTATCTATCTATCGATCGATCGATCCTCATTTATCTATCTATCTATCTATCTATCTATCTATTTATCTATATTCATCTATATATCTATCTATCAATCTATATTCATCTATCTATCTATCTATCTATCTATTCTGTTCATATTACACGTCCATTCTTCTACTCATCAAAACAAACAGTTGTCATTTGAAGTGTAAATGAGAGCATCTCGTTGGATGGTGCAGATGTCAAAAGATGCACTTGACCTTTGACAGAGACCTTTTGATTCAGATGGGAAGAGGAGTGCAGGTACAGGATGACCTATCCATACCCTTTCCTTCAGCAAAAATATGGCTACATTGCAAATAAATAATGCTTAAATAAAAATAGTAACTCGGTCATCCGATCTCGTTTTCAATAGAAGACATAATCGATTTGAAAGGCCATCTTGTTTGATCAGGCTTTGATCTCATCATCAACCAGGGTGCTCCTTTTTAGGGACCTAGATTTTTTGCACATTAAAAGCCAATCTCGTGTCTAACTCTGTCCTCATGGGGAGGCTAGTAAATACTAACTAGAGACATAGCACTTGAGAATGGGACGTTTTCTACAGCATGGCCGATTTGGTGGAGGAACAATTCAATGTTGACCACGCCAGTCACATTTTTATAAAGATTTTATAACTTTTTTTGTTTTTTAATTAAGAAAAACATTTCCAATAATAATAAAAAAAAAGACCCCAGTGTCAGGATCACGAAACAACTCATTTAAATATACATTTGCCTTTGTGTCGTGGAATGGTAAGAGTTCGGAAGAAAGACACAACTCGGTGTTTAGTGGAAACAAAATAGATTGAATAGAAAAATAAATACAACAAATAAAAAGTATGGTTATACGTCAGTCCGACTGCCAAGTGTGCACATGACTTGCATGCTGACGCCAAAAGATATATTCTACCAGTCTTTATAATAAAAGTGAAAGAGTGTATTTTTATCTGTAGGGTGGACACACTGCAACAAGTCTGGACACTTTCAGCCTTAATATAATAAAGAGATTACTCGCAGATCTCAAGAAATAGTTTGGTGTACATAATGGAAAAGGAACAATGGTTCCAAGTAAAATAAAATATAGATACGATCGTAACAGCCATTCTAGAAAACTGTTGATCTGACATTTATAATAAGTAGAAGAGTTTATTGTTATCTGTAGGGTGGTCACACCACAACATTTATGTCATTTTCTTTTTTCTTTACGTCCCAAAACTATTAGATAGGGATAAAACAAAAAGATCTAAAGTTGGCTTGCAAATTAATTGAAATAAAAAAGAAGCTGACATCTGAAGCAGAGGATACGGACTATACACGACTTCTCGTTTGATGCTGTATTATGGTCCCAAAAGGGTCCGGAAGAAATACACAACTCTGTATTCAGTGAAAACAAAATATATTAAACAGAAAAGTAAATGCAAACTTAAAGGGAATGGCTATACGTAAATCTGACTGCCAAGTGTGCATAACCCCGAGAGGCATATTCTCTCAGTCTTTATAGGAAGAGGAAGATGTTATTGTTATCCATAAGGTTGGCATCACAACAGTAATGGTGGCAGGATACTTGATATTATTACTTCTCTTTTTGATCGAAGTTTGTGAGTAACTCTGGATGGTGTTTCTTCATTTACTTTTCTTATCAATGTTAGTGTTCTTTTATTGATTGCTCGTTAAACACGTGTCACTTTCAGATGTAATAAAAGGCTCCTATTGTTCTTGGGATTTATACACAACTGGCCAACTAGTAGATGGTCTGTAACAAAAAAAAAACAAAAAAACAAAAACGTTTTTCATCAAACGGAAATGGAATCGTGTGTGAAAGATGCACTGAAGACATTTTAATTTTTAGTTGTTTGTACATTTTTTAAACTTACACAGAAAACGAAGGAAAATTTTAGTTGTAAGGGAGACAACTGCTTTTTTTATATTCTTCATTTAAATATACGAGTTACTCCCTTTGCTTATTTAGATTTTCTTTTAAATCATAAATGAAAGATGTTTCCATATTATCAGTTGTCTAAAGAGGACTATATAATAATAAATAAAAAAACTGTAACAAAGTGTACTTTTATAGTGCCAATAATATAGTACAAAAATAACAAATGAAAAGTGGCTAGTCAGAATCAAAGTTTGATGTATCAGCTTAAATTCTATTTTGGTCCAGCTTTTAAAATCTCAGAAGACTAGATTATATGCATGATTAGAAGAAAGATGCCCCCACTACCACCACAAAAAAAGCCAATCCCTTTACATTTCTACTTCTTTCCTAACAAAAATAAAAATAAATTAAACAAGGCCAATAGCCATTAGTCGCGTGCTCTCATGTAATGAATGAATACGTGAATGTAGGATTGACATGAAGTTCTTAAGATAAACTAAAATGACCGAAAGATGGGCTGAAATGACTTAAATAAATAAAAAGTAAATGACTTAGAATGACTTTAATGAACTTAAGGATGAATTGAATGACCTTAAGAATAACTTGAATGCTTAAAAAATAACTGGAATCCTTCAAAAACAACTTGAATGATCTGGAGAATGACTTGAATGGCTTTGAGACTGACTGGTTGTAAATTGGGTGATCATTTGATCATTTTACATTAAATTAATACACAATATCACAAAGTTACAAACATAAGTACAGCATGTAGTAAGAACAGATACTACACTTTGATCTTCGCCAAAAGGCCAAGAAAAGCTGTATTTATTTGCTCCCCCACCGAGCAAATTAGGCACAAGGCCGATTTTTAATGTGAGGAGTGAAGGGGAAATGGGAACCAACTCCTCGGGGAGTAGGGGAGTTGGATAGTGACAATTGGTATGAAGGGTTGCCCCTACATTGACCAAGGTCTGATATTTGGGGTTACCCCCACATATATGGTCTTCGCTTGCAGTATCTACCAGAACAGATACTACATTTTGAGATATTAAATCTTTTATTCAGGCAAAAAAAGAACATCAACAAAAAACTTAGGCACAAGGCCAACTCAAAAGGGGGGGCAGATGGGGATCGTTGGTCATCCTTGTCACTCTAGAACTAAAGAAAAGATTCTCTTCGTTAGAATCTTCTTTCACCATAATACCGCATTCACCCTTTCGTACTTGGGGACGTCCTACTTGGCACCCAACTGTTTAAAACATTTTTTATTTCTGTGTAAAAACAAAAAAGATAACAATGATGATACGATAATTCATTTGTGTCGAGGGCGGGGGGCGGAGTGGTTAGTAGGACCCTCCCAACCTCGCCTAGTTGATAGACCGTCTGTTTCACTTGGTTTGTAAAGGAACCTGAGCTCCTGCAGGCAGGTCTCTAAGTGAGGATGCTCTATAGGTGAGACGAAATGGAGAAAAGAAAATTTTGTGGGTGAGGGATGGGGAGTTAGTGATTGATTTCTTTCTCTCCAAGATGGGTGAAATTTAGAGTGAGGGATGAGAAGAAAAAATTGCAGATAGGAGAGGATTGGGATCTTGGAGGCTTCCTACTTGGGGAGGGATGAAGCATTTACTCGGCTAGCTAAGTGGCTGAAAATAGATTATGCTTGACGAAACTGCACGTTCCACACCTAGGCGGGGAACACGTATTCAAACTTGGCTCCTTTTCGTACACACAGACTTGCTACATGTATCCATCTTCTGTCAAATGCCGCACGTGCAGCGTTCTTCTATCACATCTGATCTTCACCCGTAGTTGGTGTTTAAAGAAAGCGATCAGATCCTGATCAGAAAAAGGCAACACACCCCAGCCACCCTGCAGACGCGACGTCCAAATCACCATTCTCGCCACAGGCAGGATCGTAATGTAGACCATTTGTCTTTCCCGGTCCCATGGCGGTCTCACGTTGTTAACGACATTGGATGCGGTAACTGGGCGAGGATGCTCGGGATCGATGCGAGCCATCACCTCGCTGACATACGACCAGTACTGGCAGAGTTCACGTCAATCGAAGAAAGCGTGATCAGTCGTTTCTACGTTTGATCTTGGCCAAAAGGCCAAGAAAGCTTAAAAAGCTAAGAACAGCATCTATTAACAACAGACCTTTGATCTTAACCAAAAAGGCCAAGCACAAAAATGATACGGACAGACTGACCGACAGACCGACTGACGGGCCGCTGGTGTGACTTATAGAGTGGCTTGCACGCGACTAAAAATAAACAATGGTTCCAAATGAAAAAAACTATAGATAGAATCGTAACAGTCATTCTAGAAAACTGTTGGTCCTGGCCTTTGTAATAAGTGGAAGAGTTAATTATTATCCGTAGGGTGGACACACCACAACATTTATGTTATTTTTTTTCTTTACGTCCAAACATTAATATGATGATATGCTGATGATACCACCCTCTATTCTGGTGCTGCTTCTCATTCATCTTCTTTGGATCAGTTGAAATACACAATTGTTGTAAGTATTAGAGCGCTCATTGTTGATGGAATCACTGAAATTAAAAATACTTAACAAATACAAATCTATAATATAAAAGTGAAACTATGTGTTTGTATGTGTGCTTTTTTTATATGTCCAGCAAAGGCTTGAAGGGAGACGCTCAGGGGGAGGGCGGGGGGGTAATATTTCTGAGAACTTTTTATATACTCCCTAGATTATAATATCTACGATTTGCGAAGTGACGTTGTGTATATCTTTTATTTGAGTGACTTTTATTTTATAAAATTCCTGCTATTCTGTTTTCTCGCATGTTTGTTCATGTTTTTCATATAAAAGCGAAACTAAATTGAAAGCGAAGTGGTTGTGTTCTCGGCCTTTCGTGCCAGCTGGTTATCCCCAACATCTTGGGGAAACAAACAAATACGCAGAAAGCTTCAAGCTTAACTGGCTTGCAGATCTTTTGGTGGGTGGCTAATCTGTATAAGTCTTGAACTGCAAAAGTTTGCAAACAAAGAGCAAGATTCCTTCTTGTGTGCACATGAAAAATTATGTGTGGGAATTCTAACATATCCAGTATGTTTTATTGAGTGATTCCATTTTCTGAATGGTTACTAGCAAAGTGTGGCTCCATTTGATTGGTCAGTTCCTATCGCTAGTGTCTATAAATAGAACCCTTTTAATATTCTTTAATCATGCCCTCTAATTATTTTTAAAATATTACAACAGTATTCATAGAAAAGATTGAGAGCATTGCTCAGGTGTTTGTTGATGTGTGTTTGTGTGTGAAAAATAAAAGTGATAGTAGGCAGGTAAGCTCGAACCCGAAGCCTTGAGGTGGAAAAAAAAGTTAAGTGCGTCATCTTTGTGCACGATTAAGAATTTAAGTGAATGAGTGGAGACAGGTGTCTCCACTCATTCACTTAAATTCTTAATCGTTTAATTTCAACGATTCTCACTTCCTCTACCCTCTTACCGTCGCGGTAAGGTATCAAGTTTTCTTTCACTTTCTTTTCCGCCTTTGCCTCAAGTCTTCAGGTTCGAGCTTACCTGCCTACTATCACTCCCCCCCCCCCCACACACATCAGTCTTTTCTATGAATACTGTTTTAATATTTTTAAAATAATTAGAGGGCATGATTAAAGAATATTAAAAGGGTTCTATTTATAGACACTAGCGATAGGAACTGACCAATCAAATGGAGCCACACTTTGCTAGTAACCATTTAGAAAATGGAATCACTCAATAAAACATACTGGATATTTTAGAATTCCCACACACAATCTTTCATGTGCACTCAAGAACTAATCTTGCTCTTTGTTTGCAAACTTTTGCAATTCAAGACTTATACAGATTAGCCACCAACCAAAAGATCTATTTTTCATCTCAGGATTTATGCAAATTAGCAAACTATTGGAAACTCTTCTAAAATTAAGCATAGGTTTCAATTATTAATTGTCTGATCTATTCTCTGCTTCCTTTATTCCAGCTCCTTTGACGTGTTGATCTAGTGGTCTTCATCAATTTGCTGTTTTTATACCTCATTATAATCCAGCTTCATATGTTAATAATGGGTGTGTGTTTATTTATTATTCTCTATTATTATTAAAACGTTTATTACTACGGTTTCTTTTACCGTTTTACCTTACTTACTACTTACTTGTTACTTTTACGGGTACTTTTAAGTTTATTTTTAAGAGTTTTTGTTCTTACATATATGGGTGTGGGTGTGTATGCTCTTACGTATGTTACGTGCAGTTTACTGTTATATGTGTGTGTATGTTCTTATCCGTACACAGTTCTTTTGCCTTGGATGCCTTCGAGATGTGTACGTGCAAATATATAATGCGTACATACCTCGTTGCCTTGGCCAGCGGATGATATCTTCTTGGATGCTGGTCTCCATCTCGTTGGGGAGTGGTCATTGCAGACAGATTCATTAATGACAACAAGATGGACTGAAGCTTCAATCTTTTATTCAAAGCAAGCTTATATCGGTTGTCGGAGACCCGAAATCTCCCATCTGCATTCTCGACTGCACAAAACTACTCTCTCTCCATGTGATCATCAACCAGAAGGCTACGACCAAAATTCCCGTGTCACCCCTTAATTTCTGGTGCATCCTATCTAGGTTGTTAAAAGGTGACTTGAGTTTGACGCCTGTCAAACCCAACCTTTTCTGATCCCGCTAAATCGCTGATGGGAAACAAAATATGCTTACATAACTTTCTATTTCTAAAACTACCTATATATAGCATTTAAGCTGGGATTCCCAATACTACACATATTCCAGTAGCTTCTTTCCAAAAATTGCAGACTTGTGAAACTCTCTTCCTGCTTACTGTTTTTCTCCTATCTAGAGCCCTGGCCTTTTCAAGACTAAACCAAATGGGCACTTTCTGTTTTTGCAATAGTCATTTTTCATTCTTCTTAACTCTGTACATCAAGTGGCTTCATGTGTTGTCGTTTTCATTAAAAAAAACTCTGGCCGCAAGAGGAGGCAAGTAAATACTGCTAGCACAAATCATTTGTTAAGTTTTGAGACATTTTGTTGAACAAAGATGGCGGCGTAGTTCAAATCAGTAACCAAGATGGCGTCCAAGAATCAAATGCGGTCCGTGGCGTAGTTAACCTCTTAAGTTCTGAGATATTATGTTGAACAAAGATGGCGGCGTAGTTCAGATCAGTAACCAAGATGGCGGCGAAGAATTAAATGCGGTCCGTGACGTAGCAAATGGCGAACTGATTGAATCCAAAATTCGACGATTTTATAATAATTTTGCGACGTTTTCATTGGTTGTTTAGCACAGCTGTCGGTTATAAAAATGATTGGCGAATCCATTCGTCTCATACCCCCATCACTGCGTCTTTCTTATTATACGTCAGGTGTTTGGCAAGGTATTATTATTATTGCGCTTCTCTTCCTTCTTCTACGTGTTATCCCTGTTGTCATTTTTGTTGTCATTGTTGCTACCCATTTTTCTTGCTGTGATATTTTTTCCCGACTTTTTATACGTTTTTGCCGGACTTTTTAACCGTTTTATAATGGTTTGGCTATGGCCACTTGTGCCAGCCAGACGCCTGTTGTGGTTGATACTATGGAGGCGGAAGATACTACACCTTCTGTGACAAGCAACACATGGATTAAGCCACCAAAAGCAGAAATAAACGTCAAAGATTTTGTAGAGAAAGCGAAACAATGCTTGGATTATCATAAACCTGCCCAAACTGCAAGAAATACAAAAGAAATGCTTGACCTTGTTCGTCGTGGATCGGAAAATGTTATAAGGGACATAATTACGGATAGCACCGGATACAAAACGGTGTATAAAAGAGCGTCTTGAATTGTCTTGGAGTCAGTTCAGTGGTACGCACTAGCCCGACCATCTCGCGGCTTACACTCTCCAAGTGTAGTCAGGATTAACCAAGCTCCCAGGAAGAGCGTTCCGCTCACACACGTTAAGTTACCTTTTTCCTTTACCTTCATTTACGCGTATATCAACTTCAAGGCGAGCAGCCATTTTGTATAGTGTATTATTTCGAAGTACGAATAAACCTTTTTGTTACGCATTCCACTCGGCGTATTTTGTCATGTTATTATATACCGTCAAAACGGGATATAACAGAAAACCAAAAAAGTAATAAGAGCTACAGCAGATATCATCATAAATTTATTGGCCTCAACTGGCGTCAGACCCCTACGCATTATAAAATGTAAGGAGTACAACACATGGAGTGGTTTGTTCAACTCTATGGAGGAATGCTTAATGTTATCTCAAAAAGAAATCATTACACAAAACCACATACTAAGAACTGAATATATGGGTAAATGGAGAACGACTGTCTCCGTTTTCCACATTCCACATTATGTAGAAGGGGAACACATAGGCGCATTTTTACTCAAATTTGGTGAAATAATATCCATCTAAGTAGATGAATTTCATGGCATCTGGTCGTTCGATATTTTACTGGACAAAGAGAACTTCACAAATAAACCATTCTTCCTCGAAGTAAGGGAGGAAAAAATACCCATTATTTTAGCAGGCAGGAGGCCAACCTGCTGGAATTGTGGTGATATTGGTCACCTCACATCAGAGTGCCCCCTTAAGAAACTCCCTTCGAACCCAAAAACAAGAATAGGTCAGCATTTGGGAATTCAACTATCAGTAAAAGACCCCCCCCCTCCCCCACGAAAAGACTAATAATGACACCCCAGATGAAATACTCAAAGGAGAGCCCTGGCAAATCGCTACCGGTAAGAAAACTCTTGCCCGTCTGAGTCTTGAACATATAAGAGAGGAGGCGATGCTAAAAAACGATCCCGGCAAAGCCAAGTATATCGAGATTGTCCAACTTAAAAAAAAACTTGATGCCCAAAGACCAACAATAGCAAAATCTCCCTTTTCCTCCCCTTGTAAATCGCAACCCCTTCCCCCAAAACAAAGCCCTAAACTCCCTACCAATCCTAACACACAGTCTCCCACAAAATCAAAAACTCGCTCTCCAGTCAGAATGCCCCCTCCTGTCACATCTCCTGTTCCCCACAAGCTTCCCAAGTTAATTCCCCTTAGTCCAATGAAAAAAAACAGCAAACCATCTTCTCCTGTTTCCTCCACCTCGGTTACTTCTTCTGCCTCCCCTGCAAAACCATCCTCCAACATACACACTGCCATGGATATTGAGAAAAGCCCCTCCCTACACAAGAAAAAATCCCTCTACCTGCCTGGAAAAGACATTTGCATCCTTAATAATGCAGCCTTAAATAATCATAAAAACTTTAAAGGAGTAGACATGACCAAACTAATCGAATTCAAGGAGGTAGGTGGGAAACTTATTGATATACCCACAAACGTTCCCAATGCAAAAAGAGTCCTTATAGTAATTAGGAAAAAGGAAGAAGCAAGGGACCTGTGTTCAATGCTCGAAAAAGCAAACAGGACTTTTTATGTTTACCCTCCCCTAGTTGTTTTTAGGGATTCTGATATAAAAAACCTAAAAAAATGTTGCATTGGGAGGGTCCCGGTTAAAATGTACTCCTCCCTGTATAGGATAGCAAAACTAACCTATCCTTTGCATGTTGGCGGTATCTCTCGTGACAGACTCATCGACACTCAAATGGGTACCTATTCCCTCATGAGAGCCGTTGGCATGCTCACGATCGCAATGTTCGTTTCTGGTTCTCAACCCTAAGGTACAATCATGGATCTCAAGCTTGGTAGTGTGAATGTCCGAGAGCTAAGGGCCGACTTGCAAAAATGGCGCTTGAGTTTGGACCTGCAGCACCTCGGAATGGATATTTGCTGTGTGCAGGAAACCCATTTTATTCCTGGCGACCATTTACATGCGCTGTCTAAGACCTTTAGGGATTATTCAGCGTACTTTAATTCTCACTCTAAAGGGGTTTTCTGGCTAGTTAAAAGGTCCCTAGATGTGTCGTGTGACCCGTGCTACATGGATCTCGAGGGAAGACTATGTGTTTTGGATGTTACCATAAAGGGCAGGGCATTTCGTCTTATTGGGGTTTATGCACCCAATAGCCATGTTGAGCTGGCTGCCTTTTTTCGGCAAATCAAGCAGTTCATGGATACTTCTCGGACGGTTATCTTAGCGGGAGACTGGAACACGGTCCTGAATTCTGATTTAGATCGATTTGGGTTACTTTCTAGGGGAACTAACAGAGATCGGGATGCTGTTTTATTTCATGAATTTGTGGATAAGTTTGATCTTATTGACAAATTCCGAAATGAAAAGCCCCGCGACTTAGTGTGGACTTGGACAGGTAGACGTGGCTCCGGTCCGGTACAACTCTCGAGCTATATTGACTGGTTCTTAGTTAGGAGAGTCGATGTAGGAGTATTGAATTGTCCAAGTTTCCACAATATAGTTTACTCGGATCACAGACTTGTCCGTGTACGGGTAAACTTAGACAGAACTAAGCCTAGATTAGCTAGTTACTGGAAGCTCAACACGTCGTTATTTGGCGTGAAGGGCTTCCGTGAAGGGCTATTACTAACCCTACAGCGGGAATTGACGGGAGCAATTATTGGGAATAAGTGGTGGGTAAAAATTAAGGAAGCCATTAGGTCCTTTTCTGCCAACTTTAGCAAAAGACTCAACCTAGATTCTAGGGCAGCTAAAGTGACACTAGAGTCTAGATTAGATCGGGCAGTGGAGGAGGGGGATAGTGCTAGCATTAATTTAATTAAGGCTCAGCTTGCCTCCCTTACTGAAAAGGCGCACCAAGCTTTAGTGATTAAGGCTAGGTTAAAAAGAATGCCCCAGGAAGCAACAAACATGGCTGCTGAACTGCGTGCAGAGGAGCTTAGGCAAGCGGCTGATAGGCACATCGCTCGTGTCACATTGCCGGACGGGCATACCATGACCACAAACCAGGGTGTGCTGGAGGCGTTTAGATCTCATTTCCAGGAACTTTTTTCCATGGAACCCGATCTGTCATTAGAACAGTTTGGCACCTATTTGGCTGACTTTTCTCGTCTTTTGACGACCGAAGCGGCTAGGTGCGAAGGTGGCATAACGGAGAATGAAGTCATTGAAGCCTTAAAGCGGATCGGCCTTAACAGGTCACCAGGGATCGATGGTCTGCCCTATGAAGTGCATTTGAGGTTGTCGCACATCTTTGTCCCTTTGCTGACAGTTTTATTTAACTCATGGTTTAGGAACGGCTCAATCCCCAAGTACTTTACCATGGGTGTGATAAAACTTGTTCGTAAAAGCAAAGATGGTGGGGATGGGTTAGGTAATTTCAGGCCCTTAACGATGCTTAATGCGGAGTTAAAGATTTTGGCCAAGATTCTTGCAAATCACCTGCAGCTTGTCCTGGCTCGTCTTATTAGCCCCGAGCAAACGTGTGCCGTGAAGGGCAGGACAATCCAGGATAACTTGCACACGATATGCCTGATGATAGAAGAAGTCGACACTGAGGCCGCGCTGATCAATTTAGATCAGTCCAAAGCCTTCGATAGGGTTGACCATCGGTACTTGGGGGCTGTTTTATCGGCGACCGGTTTTGGCCCGCAATTTCGCTCGTGGGTTCATCTTCTCTATGCTAACCCCGCGGTGATGGTAGAAGTAAATGGGAAGAGGTCGAGACCCTTCAGTTTGTCACATTCAATTCGCCAAGGGTGCCCGTTATCATCCATGCTATATGTACTTGCGATAGAGCCATTTCTGCGCAAGCTAAGGGTGAATCCGATCCTACGTGGAATCACTTTGCCAGGTGCGGATGCCCAGGTAAAGTACTCCGCTTATGCTGACAACGTAACTGTGCTTGTAACGAGCAGTGCTGAGATTAGAGTCGTCGGTGTAGAAATCAGATTGTATGAAACAGTAACAGAGGCCAAAATTAACTGCAACAAGTCTTCGGGTTTGCGCATCGGTGCCTGGAGGGGTATGCCTCTTCAGGGGTCCTTTAGTTGGAGTGACGGGCCTTGCAAGATACTCAGCGTCTAGTTTGGTCCTGACCTTCAGCTGGAGAAAAATTGGTCGAAGGTTCTGAAAGTGGTTCGATCCGCAGCTGCGCTGTGGATCAGTAGAAACCTTTCATTAAAGGGGAGAGCGGAGGTGTGTAATACCCACATCTATCCAATCTTCATTTATCGTCTATCAGTGCTTCCGATCCCTTCAGATAAACTGCTATATTTGCAGAAGGCCCTTTTCAACTTTTTATAGCTTGGAAAGGCCCCTATGGTCTGTCATGATGTCTGCTACCTACATCCTTCTGAAGGCGGTCTAGGTATGCCAAACGTGGAGATTCGGCTCCACACACTACGGCTCTACTACCTAGATCGAATGTGCACACAAGACAGGGAAGACGGTGGCCTCTGGATGGAGGACACCAAGAAAGCCTTTCCGGCTTTGAGAGGGGGAGGCACACAGGTTGCCCCGAGGTGAATGCCCCTTATACCGCGAGTGCTGGCACGCGCTGAAGTTCCTCTTAAGAGTTAAGGAAAGCCTCTCCAACGCTCTGCTGTTGTCCCGAAAGGCATTATATCGAGTGCTAGTGAGGGGATCCATAAGGGATGTTATTGGTGAGGGGCTCCCTTTGATGAAGGGGCAGCTCCGCTCAATCTGGCCTTTGGCGCCTGGGTCGGGATGCCTCACTAATGACGAGGCATTCTTGACCTGGCTGGTAATTCGGGATGCTCTCTGGGTCGGTAAGAGACTTCACTCAGCTGGCTTAGCGGTTTCGTCTATTTGTAAGCGGTGCGGCGATGAGGTCGAGACTTTATGTCACGCCTTCGTCTATTGTCGCATCGTGATGCCGCTGATTGATTTTGTTACAAGTCTCATGGTCCGCATGCTTAACATATCGTCGTTAACTTTGGTTGCTATCAATGTATGTAGCAATTGGGCTCCGACAACGGATAGGCTTAGAAATTGTGTTTGACCTTGCTAGCAGTGATGAGAGGTGTTATCTGGAACACATGCATGAGAGTGGTCTACGGATCTGAGGACTTCGCTCCCCTCGACCTTATACGAATCTTCCGTTATCATTTGAAGAGTCGTATCAAGGCCGAGAGAGTTAGACTCTCTTCGTCAGACTTTGTTGAAAGGTGGGTGTCAGTTGCGCGTGTGTGTCGGGTGAGAGAAGCAAGTCTTGACTGGTTCTTGGATGTCCCTTAGGTAAAGAATTTTGAGTAACAGAAACGAACGTCAGCCCTGACTCGTTTAAAGTCCAGAGTAGGTCACGATCTAGGCAGAGTAGGACCATTTTTTAGGCTCCTGTGTTCATAACCCAACTAGTGTGTGATAGAGATCATTAAGCCCTTTTTATGTTTGTCCCGTTTTTTGGGGTTTTTTTTTTTAGCCCCATTCCCCTCCCCAAATCAGGTGACAGATCGCTTGATTCACCAGAGGTGTGGGTTCCCCTTTCGAAGTTTTTGTAAGAGGTGTTTAAATAAAGCGTTCGGACCCGCATCACCTTTTCGACTGGCGAATCAGCGCACCTGCCACAGTTTAGCAACAGGGGGGGTCTTTTGTTACTAACATTGTACATATTCCATTTTATCTTTGTATTATAAAATTTTTATATCCCAAACGCCCATTTTTTCTTATGGGTTTTTAATTAGTTTATCATGGTATGATGTTCTTATGGTGACTGACGAAGGATTTATACGCTGATGGATGTATAGTATGAATGTGGTATTGTGGTGAAAGTAGAGTGAAAGTAGGAACTAGTTAGGTTAGATTAGTTAGCTTTAGACAGAGAAGACCGCCCTTCCCCCTCCCCCATGTTCGGCCTTGTGCCAAATTTTTCTAAAAATATTTTTTGTATTTTTCGAAAATAAATAATTACCCCCATCACAAGTCAAAAACATTTTACATCATTAATTCTCCAAAACTCTTACAGTTTTAGGCGTTTGTTGTTTGAATAGTTCTTTCATTACCTCTTAATATTCCATCATCTCCAGACATTATTTTTAAGGAAATTGTTCCAGACAAAGTATGAAGCCACTTGATGTTAAGGGCTAAAAGAAAAATTTAGTACTTCAATACTAATACTTCAATACTAATACAATTCAGTACTAGCCAACTATAAAAGTTAGGTGGATAGATTCCAACCCCTCAAAACAGCAATTCTTCCCCTTTTGTCAGAAACATCATTCATGGAATATGAGAACTAAAGAACAAAATAAGGGAAGTGAGAATTACGAGACTGTTGAAAGTAAACCCAAAGTTCACTTTTTACTTTTCTTAATGTTCATTACACTGGTCTCTTCCAACAAAATATCAAAGTGTAGTATCTGTTTTGATCTTTCTAGACTGAAGCAATTTTTATTCTTTTCACAATTTAGAATGCCCCTTTAGGGGAACTAGATTTTCTCGATGTTCAAAACCAACCTTGTTTAATTCTGGCCTCGTAAGGAGGCAATTAAATGGCGATAACTGCCAACACAACTTATAAAATCACTATGTGCTAAATATGTTTTCCAGTGTTGACTCTTCAGTTTTAAATTAGAATGTTTAACAATTAAAAATCTAGATTACAAATATTTTTACATTAAAACTTGAAACCTAATCCAAAAGTCTATATTTAGTTCTTTTTTACAAGACGTTTCCTTGCAAGTTTTCATAACTCTTACAGTTAATGTCATTTGCACATTTCAGGAAAATTTTGTTTTCATTTTTGAAGGATTTCAATTCATGAAGTTCTTAAAGTTTATAACTTTTAATGATTATGTTGATTTATTACAAAAATTTATATTATTTTTAATTATTAGAATTCTTTGAGACGAGTAATTTGTATATTTATTTATTTATTTGTATATTTATTTATTTGTGAACTCTTATTCTCATCTTTATAGCTGTTGTTTCACAACGTTTTAGCCAACTATTCCTTTGGTAGATACATTACCTGAAAGTACTTTGTTCGAACGCCTCAACTTAACATTCACAGGGAACGCGAGTTGGAACAGATACATTGAGGGCATTGCCAAAGCTGCTGCCAGGAAGGTGGGCTGTGTTTATTTGCTTCCCCACAAGAGCAAATTAGGCATGAGGTCGTTTTTTTAATGTGGAGAGGTCGGAAATAGGAGCTGAATAGTGAGAGTCTCTTTGTATATAGGGTTGCCCCTACATGGACCAGAAACTCATTGCCACAAGGGCAATGGTCTAATCGTGGTCCGAAGGTGGGCTTTCTCTACAGTGCTAGAAAGTTACTTATGTCTGAAAGTATTCTGTACCTTTAAAATTCGCCCATGTATGGAGTATTGTTGTCACATTTAGGCTGGTGCATCTCTTACTAGTATCTCACTCCTGGACAGGGTTCAAAAGAGAGTTGCTAACTTAATAGATCCCAAACTGTCATCCAAGCTTCAACCTCTGTCCCATTGATGAAATGTTGCATCCCTCTGCCTATTTTACAAGTATTTTAATGGTAGAGGCTCTGACGAACTACAAGCCCTTGTACCCACTCGATGTAAATACCCCCTCCCCCGACAAACTTGACACGCAGCAAAGTCCCATCCTTACCCAGTAGAGATCCCCAGATGTCAGAAAGTCTTCTACTCTAATAGTTTCTTCCCCAGAACTGCTAAACTTTGGAATTCCTTTCAGGGTTTCTACTTCCCCAACTGTACTGACATGCAGAAATTCAAGTGTAATGTAAACAAACATTTTGTTGCTGGACTCCCTACATAGTATCCCTGCAACTTATGTCCCAGATAATAGCCCCCTATATCAAAGTGGCACTGTGCATTGTTTGGGGTGAAAATGTCCACAAAAAATGTTTTCTACATCATGGGTCATGTCTCGTTCACATGGCTTTTATCGAGAGACTGATATGAAAACCTTAGTTTTCTTCAACTCGAAAATGTTACATAATTCATCATCAATCGAGTTGTTTTGTCTACAGTGTTTGACGTCCTGATTTTGCCTTGTCACCCATCATCCATTCAACCTTGGAAACGATTCTATTTTACAAATCCTGGTTATTATCATGCATTCAAAATTCACATTATCTAACTTAATCGCTACTGATGTAGGGTTCCTAATATGTAAGATGTTTCTGAATGGGAGTTGGAGCTAAGTAGATGTCAGAAATAAAACAGATGAAATATAGAAATTGATTGTGATCTCTAAGACATAAGACAACAGTTTGAAGGTAACCCATGGCAAAATAAATGTTAAGAGTGGGCATCTTTGAAAGATCTCTGCTATCAAAAAACAAAACAGTGCCAGTATTTCTTTACTCTACTATCGAGACTAGAATCATTTAAATTTGAAAGGTGGGTTCCATAAACCCAGGATTATGAGTGCCATGCTTAAACAAGAAATACAAACTCGTACCTGGATTCTAACTGGAAGCATAGACCAGTCTTGTGCATTTACTTCCTATTGAACTTCAGGTAATCTTTTTCAATCACATCTGATTTTCACTTTAAGCTGGTGTCTAAAGTAACCAACAAGATGCTGATATGAAAAAGATGCAACCACATGGTCCTTATCAAGATGTTTCTTTGTCACATTTCTTGCTATGGCTAGTGTGATACTCTTGTCAATTTTTACATATGAGGTTTGCCACAACACCGAAGTTGTTTGGAAAATTCACACAGATTATTTGTTTATAGTGGTGAAGGCTTTGTGCAGAACCAACAACACTTTTTGGTACAAAGGCTAATCTCAGTCAATGCAATAACTGCCACAGGATAGAGCAGACAGTAGACGTCAGGTTTTAGATCAGAGTTTTTCTTCTCCTAGATGCATATCTTTACGAAGACTGAGGGCGCATCTCTCCCAGTGGATTAAACGTGTCCTTAGATACCAAACAACAAATATCTATGTTCCGGCACAATACAGAGTGCCTAGCATTCCCAAATGGTCACCCATCTTATTGTTGCTTAACTTCATGGATTTGTAGAGAATCGGTGTATCAGTGTAATTATGCTATGGCTACAATGGTTAGTAAAAACATTCTGGTGTGACAATAACATGATTCCTACCCTATTTTTTGAGTCTAAGGTGATTTTTACCAAAGGAGTATAAAAAAAAACATACTTCTTGACACTATTTTATTTTATTCTATAAAAAATGCTGAAAAATCCATAAAACTAACTTTAAACAATCAGAATTAACTTCGGTCGTCAGTAATGCAAAATTTAATCACTAATTTAGCAAAAAATATCGATTAACAAAAACTTGTTTAATGTCGCTTAAGACTGCTACAAAGTGGTCTTGATCTCCTTTTAAAGCATGCTGGCAATGTTCATCCACGCACAACTGGAGTAGATGCTTTTTTTTTTCTTTTTTTTTTTACAAGGGAGTCACCACTAATTAAGGCCCAAAGGCTACTAGAGGATAAGGGTTAATGAATGTAAGGTGCGAGTATAATAATTGTTAATGGTGTAGATTGTATAGAATTCTATAGAATTTGGATTATTTAAGGAGACAGCTCAACAAGAAACTTGTTTACATTGGACTTGAATTATTTTTTTTTTTACACAGTGATCACCACTTATCAAGGCGCGGAAGCCACTCAGGGATAAGGGTTATTGCAAGTACATTACGTTAGTGTGGAGATTTGATGAAGTGTTTACCCAAGGGGGCGGTTCATTAGGAATTTGTTAACATTGGACTTGAAGACATCCAAGTTGTAGTCCGGTGGAAAGCAGGCAGGCGGAACAGAGCTCCACAGGCGTGCAGTTCTAAGAAAGAAGCTTTGTTCATGGAATCCGCGTTTTGATTTAGGCACAGATATATAGTGGGGGAAATTTTTCACAGTGGATTCAGCTAGACGGGTGTTTTTTGTGAAATGCTACCATATTGTAATTGGCTGGGAAGTGGGCTGGTGGAACAGGGTTCCACAAGCGGGGAATTCTAGGAAAGAAGCTTTGTTCATGGAATCTGCAATTAGCTTTATGTACAGATAGAGAGTGGGGAAAATTGTTGATAGTGGTTGTGGCTAGTCGAGTGTTTTTGTGAAAGTTAGGAGCTCAGACAAGCACTTGCCACTTGAAAATAACAATAGATTAGAGACAGGCTTGCAACGTCTCTTCTGTGGGAAAGAGGTTGTAGGGAAGAGAAAAGAGCATCACCTACTATAAAATCAATTTAATACTTTATCATGGCAAAGAAAAAAATGCTTGTACAACTTGAGACTCACTCTCTGAGGCTTCATGATTATAACTTTCAGAAATGTTAAGGCAAGATAACTAATAATCACTTTGGCTGCAGGTTTTACATCAGAGTTTCCTTCTTTTTAACCAAACTCTTCACTTTTTCTTCAAAATCTCGATCTTGCTGTCCAACCAAGTCCTCTCAATTTGTTGGATGTGCGCACCTGTATTTGGATCTACATAGTGTTCCTGGAGATTGATGGTTTTGTGATCGTACCCAGCTTGATGAAGTTGTCTAGAAGCTGGCCATTCATCAGAATGTATTGTTGAACCTGCTTCTTTTTCAATTATAGGGATTAATGTTGCTGCATCTCATTTGTGTATGTAAAAGTACCTAACATTGGTACCCTGACCCAATCCAAAAACCCATGGACCATCAATGTGTGTGCCATGGTTCCAATGATTTTGCACTGGATTTTTAATGTTTTCTTTGGCAGGTTCATCTCCAGCTAAAAGACGGTCACGATTGTATTTTTTTTTTAATCACTCATATTAAGGTAGGAAGCACGCTATAGTAGCACCAACATTCTTTTCTTGATAGGTCACAGTGAGGCTAGGCTGTAGATGATCAAGGTTACATTTAGGACCATCGGATGCTTGGCATTAATGAGAATTGATATCTTGCTGACATACTCCCAGAGTCACTGACATTTGCTGCAAGTGAAGAAGGCACATCCAACTATTTCTTGTTCATTAACTTTGCAGTGCAGGCAATAAGTATATGTCCTCACTTCATCTCTGGTCAGCTTGTCATAAAGTGGAATTGCAAGAGGAGAATATGGGGTTACTCAGGCAATTTTTAAAATTGCAGGAGTGCCCCTCCTTTAGGGGAGCCTGCGGGTATCCCACTTTCCAGGCCTGTGCCAAATATTGCCGATGTGGGCGGCAATTAAATATATACCCCATTAATAGGTCCAAAATATTGCAACAGTATTGAAATTGAGAAACTTTGTGTCTATTTTCCAATACCAAAAACAATTCCTTTAATTGTCGCTTTTTATTTGATTTTGTTTAAAACAAATTCTTCCACTAGTGGTAGCAATGATAAAATAATATTTTATTATTGAATTAATTTGGAATTATTTTGGAGATGAGTAATTTGTATAATTTATTTTATTTAATTATTTGTGGACTATTGTTCTCATCTTATAGTTGTTGTTTTCACAACATTTTGGCCAATTATTCCTCTGCCCTTCGTCAAGTTAACCGCAACGGGATAGGAATGTCAAATCCTCCAACTACATCCATAGCAATTACTGCGTTCAATAGTTGTTATTAACCTGACGATGGCCAGAGGAATAATTAGCCGAAACGTTTCGGCTTCTAAGATGAGGATAAAAGTCCAAATAATGGTACTCCTGCAGTATTTTACCCACCGATTTCACGATCTTAGCCGAGCGTTGACGAACGCTTTCGGCGTTAACGCCGACGAAAGCCGAGAATTCGGAGCTACGGTGCAAGAACGCTAAAAGTATGTGAATAGCAACAACATTACAAGGAAAAGATATTACACACACACACAACAAAATGGATAAAATTAATACAAAAAATTTGGATAAAATAAATCACAAACACTTACCGTAAGTTTTTTTAAAGTAAAATAAATTTATTTTGTTGAATATTTTTTTTTGTTTTTTGGTTCATTTTATTTTCCGATAGCTTTTTTTTTGGGGGGGGGGGGTAAGCAACAGTAATAAACACTTCAATGTTTTTTTTTTGTTGTTTGTTTTAAACAAAACGTTATTAAACAGTAAGAACAATGTTTTTTTTTGTTTTTGTTTTTTTCAGTAATGTTTGTAGGGGGGGGGGACAACAATTACTGTTTATCTTTAGTTCCGACTGGAAGATTTTCTACTGACTGTAGGGAGCAAAGGGTTTTCAGAGGAGGTGGAAAGAAGCTCCTTCCCAAACCGGGTAGCCTTCCGCGATTTGATTTATTATGGAGACAAAAGGGTTGTGTCCAAATTTTTGTCTCCACATAAATTCGTATAAATATGTTTCCAACAGCTCCCGGTTTTTTTTTTTTTTTTTTTTTTATCGCTAAATTAAATAGCTGAAATGAAAGGCTGTGTATTTTTACTTTGAACAATAAAATAACTGAAATGAAACGCTATGCGTGTAATTCCAATGAAAATTATTCGTCTGCTGCGCGTTCGTTTGAAGCGCCCTGATTGGCTGATAGAGTATCGTACCGCTCGCCATGTTCCGGCGTTTTCCGACGGATGTCGATCAACGCTCGGCTAAGATCGTGAAATCGGTGGGTAAAATACTGCAGGAGTACCCAAATAATTTAAAAAAATATTAATAAATATTTATTGATTTTAAACTGATAGTAAAATTAAAATCTATAGATCATTTCCTCCACAAGTGTATTTTTATGTTTGAGAAAATATTTGCACATTTTACATGTGTTTTTATGGTAATCAAGAAAAAAAAATAACAACTCTATGGCAAAATATTTAGAGATTTATAAGAACTGGAATCAGAATCGGTAATTGTATTGGAATCTGGAAAAATACTGGAATCGTTCCAGCTCCACTGAGAGTAGATCTCCTCCTCTGTTGCTCCCCAAGCAAACCCAAAGCAGAACCCCTCCCCCCCCATTAAATCCTAATACAGTTTCTTCCTAGACCATATAAGGGCTCTAGTCTTCGGTAACATTTTTAAGTGTGGCACTTTTTTTCTTTTTTTTTTTTTAGATAGGAGTCACCATTTATCAAGGCCCAGAGGCCACTTGAGGATAAACGTTATTAAGTGTACAGTAGTCAATGGGATAATATTGTAGTAATTATTAGTAGTGGAAATTTGGTAAATTGGATTACTTAAAGGGACAATTCATCAAGAATTTGTTTCCGTTGGACTTGAAGACTACCAAATTGTAGTCAGCCGGAAAACAGGCAAACGGAAGAGAATTCTACAGGCGTGCAGTTCTAAGAAAGAAGCTTTCTTCATGGAATCTATGTTTAGGTATAGGCACAGATAAAGAGTGGGGGAAATTATTGACAGTGGTTTCAGCTACACAAGTGTCTTTCGTGAAAGTTTGGTGAGGGAGAACCATAGATTGGAGCTTTACATTTGGTGTAGAACTTCTATTCTTCCCTCAATCTACAACGGGATTTGACTGAAAGGTCAGGTATGAGGTTGGGAAAGGCTCATGCAGTGCATGCACTGTCAAAAAATGACCCAGAAAAGCCAATCTTTTAGCATTTCTATCACGCCAGATTCGGCATTGTCCAAACATTGAGCACAAACCTGCATCTGTTCCTAAGAAGCATAAGTAAGTGCATGCAAGCCAAAAGGTGGCTCACAAGTAAGGGCAGTATAGCCAGTTGGTAAAAGATTAGAGGAAAGATGTAAGTGGCACACATTTCAGCTAGATTCTTTAAGAAAATGTTTCAAAATTTTTTAGATGAGAATTGATAATTCATATTATTTGGATTATTTGGACTGCTGTTCTCATCTTCAGTGTTATTCACGCAACGTTTCGGTCACCTAACCTCTGACCTTCTTCAGGTGTATTTTATCAAACATGGGAATCTTTCTGTTAAACTCGGGAGTCTGCATGGAATTTCAAATGAAACACTCGGTCTAAAAATAAAAAAAAGTTTGTTACTTTGTTTTGTTGTGAAAAATTGAGTTTTATGTTTTTTCTTTATTGTTGAAGAATGTTATTGCTATTTTTAGCATCGGTGGTCGTGACATGTTTTGAAGCGTGCCAATTTCTTGCAGTCCAGTATTTGGGGATTCGAGTTTGTTGACATTGTAGGAGCAGTGATTTGAAACTGTGAGAGGCTTTCCTTGTTGCTTTCAAGGATCTCTCTTCTGATGAACCATGGTTCTCAAAGGAGCTGAAGTAATTCTTCAGCAAATAAAGGAAATCAATGCGCTCTGCAAGCTGACTGATCAGTAAGTAACTGTTCGAACATGTTTTTCCTCACATATACACACCCACATGTACGCACGCACATACGCACACACACGCATGCATATACACATCCTCATACACCCACCCACATGTACGCACGCACATACACACACACACGTACATATACTCACGTTCACGTATATACACTCACATTCACGTGCATACACACACACACGCGCGCTAACGTACACACATGTACGCACACATGGGAAACGTCACTTCCCCTCAAAGGAATTCTAGACATGCGCAGTCAGAACACTCACCCCGATATAAAAGTCAACAACACTATTCAACTTCCTCTTTTCGTCCCTTTTTGCCTGGGTTCGTCAACCAGGCAAGTACGGCGTCCACAGCTCTTGGTTTGAAGACTTTTCCACGTGGACGACTGCTATCATGAACGTACGGTTTTGCTGAGGCCAACACTCCCTTTCTCTTTCCCTTTCTACATGCGGGACTGCCATTTCTCGTTCTCTACTTTATTCCTTTCTTTTCCATGTGCGTAGTCGTCAACGACTGAATGAACAGGTGTTTCACCTAAACCCTTTATTTTCGACAGAAAATAAACGACATGTTTATTTTATTCAGCAATTGAGTTTTTGTTTCCTTCATTCCATTATTTTCTTTTGTAGCGAGTTAGGGTATTTATATCCTGGTCCGCAACATAACCAAATTGTATAACAGGGACATTTCTTCAAGAGAGAAAATAAGGCTATCTATGAAACAATGATAACTGAAATTTACAATGTTCTCGTCAGCTTATCAACTTTAAACTATCGCTCTTTCTTAGCTAGCCTTTTTATTTCATTTAGACTTTAAAGATAGAGACTATATGTTTCTGATCGAGTTTTCACATGCACGACAATTCAGTATTTTGAATACTTTTTTTTTTTTTTAAATAAAAAAATAGTTACAGATAACAAAATAAAATATAATAGCGACATATATGTCCCTCTAAATAATGCAGGCGACTAAATTAGGAATTACTGCTAAATAAAAAGTAAGAATAAGGTATTATTGTAGATTAATACCCTCGCTGGAGATTTAGATTTTTTTAGGTGAGTGTGACCATACTGAACAATTTGACAGAAAGAAAAAAAACAAAAAACAAAGAAACAAAAAATAAATAATTTAGAATTTAGAGTGGAGAATTAGTTTCACATACAAATTTAACGTAAAATAACCTCCCATTATTTTCAGTATTTAATAGCGCTTTAGGGCAGTTAACCATTGGGGGTGGCTGAGTATAATTTTTTAGGTGGTCACATTATCGTTTTTAACCTTGCCACTTAAATTCAGGGTTGGTGGTAAATATTTTTAGTTAACTGCTTTAAAATATACAATGGCCAGGAGATGCGGGGGGGGGGATAATTTTACGTTAATTTATATATGTCAAAACTTATCCCTGCCTTTAAATTTAAATATATTTTTAAAAAATATTTTGTTCTTTCTGTCAAGTTTTAAAGGTGTTCACATGTAATCGCCTAAATGAGAATCTCATTGGGGAGAAGTTGTCGATAAAGGTGTCTAGTTAAATAATTTGTCGAGAATGTAATTTTTAAGTCTTTAAACTACCGAATCGAAAGTAATTTGTCGTATTTAAAAGTAACAAACATCAGTGTCGCTCTCAATCAACGATTTAAGGGAGAAAGAAAAAAAAAACTAAGTGTCATTCGTAAGAAGTTGGTAAGAATTTGAGTTTTATATTTAAATAAATAAATAAATAAAAAGAAAAAGAAAATAGAAAATGATAATTCGCCCCTTTACCCATTCCAGTGTCACATGTTGGGAATAAGGACTTATCTAAATGAAAAATACTTTCGGATTGGTTAACTTTTCAATCTATTGCCGTTTATCGACCAATGAAATTCACGATAAGAAACCATGCACCATTAAACGATCATTCAATGTTTATTATTTAAAACTACGGAAGACTAAAAGAAAAATTATACACATCTTAAAAGTAATCTTTGTGAAAGCAATAAACGCAGAAATATACAAATATTAATTTGATATAACTTAAATATATTTATTTTAGTGAATGTTTTATCATCTTTAAAATAATGGACGTATTTAATTCATTGTTATATATTGGTTAAGACATTAAAGTTGCTTTGCCTGGCCATCCGTAGTTCGGAAGCCAACTGCTGTTCAGCAACTGTTATTCTGTCACAAACCAGCTCTCATGAAGGATTATGAAATGGTGCGGCTGTGCCAGAGAAGGAGAAAGAAAATCATAAAATTATTCTCTACAGGTTTTTGATTGATTTTAAAAAGTACATTCCAATAGTTTGCAGTATCCTGGTGTATTCTAGCCATCCAGGGTGGCTTTTGCCGTGGTTATTTTGGATGGTGAAGACCAAAAATATTCAATGCGAACGACACCATTACAACAACCATCATCCTTTTTTTCCAGCTGACAGCCTCCCCCGATGTCGATGATAAGACCCCGACACTGACTCAGATTTTTGTGTCTGAAGTTAAAGGGGCAAATACTGTTTCAAACAATTGTTACTCCCTTTTAGTCGACGGAATCGTGTTGGGAAGAATAATATTTTATTCGTAAATTGCTAAAAAAAAAAAAATGGGTAACTGCTTCAGTTGCCCCGATAATTCCAAGGCCCACATCGGGGACCCGAGTGGCGCCGCAGCCCGGATTCCATTGGAACCGAACGGGTCTCTGAGCACAGATTCTCCTAAGGGGCCTCTACCCATCACGACCCCACCGCTTAATGTCGTAACACCATGTACCCCGCCGGCACCCCAGCCAGATACACCTGTGGACCATTTTGGGGGACAGATGAAAATATTTGTTGCCTTGTACGACTATGATGCCCGAACCGATGAGGACCTGAGCTTCAAAAAGGGAGAACATTTGGAGATTGTGAACGACACCCAAGGAGACTGGTGGTACGCCCGCTCTCGGACTACCAAACACGAAGGATATATACCCTCAAATTATGTCGCCAAACTTAAAAGCTTGGAATCCGAACCGTAAGTAACCTTTAGATTAAAAAAAAAAAAAAATATATATATATATTTTAATCGTCTTAAAGTATTTAATTTCTTTTTAATTTAATTTAAATGTTATTAAAATATAATACCAGAAATATGTCAATCTTGTTTGTTTGATTGCTTTCACTTAGGGGAAGGGACGAGTGAGACGAGAAATGGTGTGAGGAGGGAATATATTAAAAAAAAAAAAAATCGTCTGAAAGGTTTGAGTTCGACCCCTATAATAGGCAGTAAAGGTAAAGAATAGTTAACACCTTCCCCTCCTCGTATTCAGAATGGATCTCTAAAAAAAAAAACACCTTAACATAAGGAGGGCGATGGAGGCGCGGGTTTGTTAACTATTCTGTATTTTCCACGGAAGTACATTTTTTATTTTATCTTCAATCACACCTCAAAATGTTAGTGTTGTAGTTAAGTTATATATATGTGTGTGATGAAACTTTTCAAACAACAAAAAAGGGTATTCCTACAGAATTTGAAATAAACTGTTTAAAAAAAAAAAAAAAATTAATCGTGTTTTTTACGTTTAGTTTGGCAAATGTTGATTTGGTTCTGTTTAAATTCTGTAGGAGCACCCCAAATATTGTATATAAGGTAATAGTTAATTTCTAAAATCTAGTAATCCCTATTCTTTAAACTGCCAACAAATAAATGTAGCTTCGCCACAGATTCAGAACACTAAAATTTATAAACCAATGTTTACGGTATCGCCGTTGATCCAACGGGTCACCGATCGCCTAAATTGACATTAAAAAATAAATTTGCATCTCTTTGTTAATCTTTCACATTTATTATTGTCTTTGTATCTTTCAACAATATGAAAGTTTGAACCGAACCAAATCTAAAACTTGGGATTAAATAAAAAACAAAAACAAAACAGTCTATTCAGAACTAAAAGTATTAAAAAAAAAAAAAAAAAAAAAATGGAAGGTCTGTTGTAAAAAAAAAAAATGTTTTTGTGTTATCGGGAAATGACAATTTCCTTTAAAAAAAAAAAAAAAACTAAATAAATAAATTGCTTTGATAGGTTAGCTACAATAATATTCAAATAAAAATGGTTTTATTTTTTTTATATAAAATAATAAAAATTAATTTCGGAAATATAATTCAAAATGAGTACTTCTGCAAAATACGGACGGTGCTTTTTTTTTTTTTTTTTAAATGATTTTCAAATTAGTCAATCTTGACTGTTTATTTATTAAATCGTTCGTTAGGTGAAAGTATAGAATAGTTACAAAGCGCCCTCCCCCTCCTTGTTACTGCACTATTTAAAAAAAAAAAAATTCTGGTTAAATTCAAGTTTCATATCTTTTTTTTACAAAACACCCCTCCTCATGTTAAGAATGGCTTTCAACATAACGTTATTTCAGCACAGTGCCAAAAATGCATAAGTACCAAATATGGGTTTCCAAATAATACCATACGTAGGCGCTTTCTGCACTATTGGGACGAGAGTTCGGAAAGCGTAATACTGAATTTCACATGAAAACAATTAAATCTAGTAGATTTAAACAAGATGGCGGCAATTTTTCACCTACCATCATTAAAGCTTTTTTTTTTTTTTTTTTTAAATAATTCAGTAATATTCAGGTAATTTCGACTGCATAATTTGGAAGCTACTATTGTAATCTATTAGAATTGACAAAAAAAAAATCAGTTGAAACCATTTTTTTTAAATCTGAAAACTTCATTTATTGACTACAAAATCTCGTCCCAATAGTGTAGAAGCGCCGTAACGTTATTTCAGCACGACCCGTATTCTGCATACCTCACTGTCCCGATTATTAAGTTTATTTTATTGTAACTTTCATTAAAAAATGTCAACTGTTTGTGGAATGTTTTTTTTGTTTTTTTTTTTTTTCGATGTTGTAGAATTTTCGTATAGCAAGAAACAGGAAAGAATAATTTTAAGTTGGCGATAATGGAATTTCCGAATTAAAACGAAAGAATTCGAACGAAACGTGTCCCTCTTTTCGTAAAAGCCATTCATTCTTTGGTTTGCAACCGCCTCGTCTCACACGATTTTCTTGTGCCATTTCGTTATTTCTGTGACTACTAAATGGAATTGGAACTCGTTCGTCCATTTCCATATTTTTCTCCTCTTTGAATCAAGGAAAACCGCGATCGTTGCTGTTCGTTTTTGATGGGTGAAAGAAAACGTTTTTTGGTGCTTATTGAGATTGGCACTTATGGCGACAATTAAATCTAAAGAAAATTCAGGAAAAAAAAAATCCGTATGATGTACGTACCAGTCACGGAACGAAGATGAAATATTCCAAAAAACACGTAATTTGATGAAGTGTTTTTTTTTTTTTTTTTTTTAAGCAAATCAAATTTTACGACTAATCGAGTCGTAGTGTTATCGTGGGCCATGATTAAATTCGATGAAATTAAAAAGGGGGACAACTCAAATAGAAGTTGAGAGGTGAAAACCAAGTCCTACGTTCAATGCAGTTTAGTAGTAAAATCGCTAAAAACCATAAATTTTAATTTTCTTAGTTTTAAATAAATCTACTTAATTGATTTACGTAATTGTTGGAATATGACATATTCGTTCGTAACGAGTACGTACATCATACAGATTTTTCTGTATTTTTTTTTTTTTTTTTTTACTTTTAATTGTCGACATAAGTGCCAATCTGAATAAGCACCCGTCTTTTTTTTTGTTTTGTTTTTTTTTTAACCGTAACTTGAATAAAACAAATTGAAATCGCCGAATTAGAACTGACATATTGGATATTTGATTTATTTTCAAAACCGGTGCAGGTGCATACTGCATAACTCTGCGAGTATCGATTCATTCGATTTGTAATAAAATATTTAGTTGCTAGGGAATATGACTGATTGTGGTATTTATGCAGGATACGAACTGTGCTGAAAGAAACCCATTCTTAACATGGAGAGGATGAAGCTTTTCTTTTTTTATTTCAATTATTTCACCTAACAATTAAAATTGAATTTAATTGGAAAGTCATACCTTAAAAATAGCACGATACGTATTCTGCACAAGTACCTTAATTTTTAATAATACTGATAGCGATTCTAATATTTGTTTTATTCGGACCGAAGGTACAGAATAATTAACAAATGCGGGTTTGTTTAACTGTACACATAGATTCGAAAAAGTTGTCAAAAAACAAATAAATGTTATCAAAGGCAAGATAAGTTGCTTTTCTACCTAACTGGATATATTTTTCGTGTTTTTATTCAATGTAACATGTTTATTCAGCTCGAAAAACATAGTGTTTACCGATGTATTGGAAAATTCAAGATGGCGTCTCACACCCTCTTTAACACCGTAAGTTTGGGAAAAGGTGTTATAAATAAAAAAAACTATACAAAATACTATTAAAAACCCGCCGAATATATGTCAACCTATGTCACGGTAACATATATTGAGCGAGTTTTTAACAGTATTTTAACCGGTTTTTTATTTATAACACCTTTTCCCAAACTTGCCGTGTTAAAGAGAGAATCAGACGCCATCTTGAATGTTCCAATACATCGGTAAACACTGTATGGTTTTCGATCTGAATAAACATGTTACATTGAATAAAAACACGAAAAATATATCCAGTTTGAGTTAGGTAGAAAAGTAACTTATCTTGCCTTTGATAACATTTATTTGTTATATATTTGTTTTTTGACAACTTTTTCGAATCTGTGTACAGTAATACAAACCCGGTACCCTGTCTTGAAACACATTCTTAACACGAGGAGGACGTTGTTAACTATTCTGTTCCTCCATAATTCGGACTCTGCTAACCTTGCTAGATTGAACATATGGCTTAACAGTAAACAGCGTTGATTAACATTATGACAGTTTTTTGGCGAAGAACAACGTGTAGTATAGTATACTACACTTCACTTTTTCTGTCCTCTGTCAGTGGAGGAAAAATCCTTTTAGACGGAGACAATTTTTTTTGTTCCTATCCAGAGTGCTCATCTTTGGGGAGCTGGAATCAGCTGGATTTTTCCCACATTAAAAACTGACCTTATGTCTAGGGGAGGTAAATAGGAACATTATGACAGTCTTTCGGAGGTTGAATGTTTATTCCTTACTAGGCAATGACATAACACTTCTCGTTGGCGTGGCTGACGGAACGAGAGTAATCTACTGCCATGAATTAAATAAAAGGTCCAGGTTGAAATCCATAGTTCGAATAGTTGTCCGAATAATAGAAATAATGCAGGTTATTTTAATAAAGTAAACAAATAAATTTCGGTACTTGAATCGTGCTGGAATAATAACAACGTTATTATTTAGAAACCCATTCTTAACATGGATAGGGTCCGGCATTGTTAACTATTCTATACGTTCACATAATTAAATAAATAAAAGTTACGGTAAAAATTAAATCTATGGTCCATATGAACCGAGAATTGAAATTTCAAATTCTTGGCGTTTTTTATTTGTTTTGCTTCGTTTAAATTCAAATATTTGAAATAAATTACATTTCAAATGATTAATTAAATAAATAGATAATCTATATTTTTTTAATTTTTGTACGAATAAAATTTGGTATTTTTTCAGATTAGGTCCACCTCCACAATTTTCTTTTAAATAACTTATACAGGTTTTCGACTATGCTGAATACGAAAATCGCATTGAAATTTTACAGAAATAAGTAGTTATCGAGATATAAAAAGTTGTATTATGCATTGTATTTTTTGGCAGCCATCTTTTTTATGTGCGTGCAGTGTCATAGATGAGTAGATTTGTTTATGGCGCGCGCAGACGCGCGTAAAAAAGATGGCCGCCAAAGAATACCATGCATAATGCAACTTTTTATATCTCGATAACTACTTATTTCGGCAAAATTTCCATGCGATTTTCGTATTCAGCATAGTCGAAAACCTGCATAAGTTGTTATTTAAAAGAAAAATGTGGAGGTGGACCTAATATGAAATTTTACCCTTAATTCTACTTTTTCGTGTCTCCATATTCTTTTAGAAAAGCCGCATGACTTTGCATATAAAATTACTAAAACGATTACGCAAATGAACCAAACAATATATTTTGTATATGTTATCAAAGTATATTCCTTATAAAATATACTGACTTTTTCTGTGTGACTGTAACCTGTAGTAAGCAGTTCATAATTTTTTTTTTTTCTTCGGAATGAAAAAAAAAAAAATCTTCGAAAAACGACGAAAACCATTGAATTTTCTCCTACAATGGTGGTCGTAGTAGCCGGCTTGCTTTGAGAAAAAAAAATCTTTTTAATTTGAATTAAGGGATTATTTGAGTAAGACTTTAATCTTGTTAAATCTGTTTTTAAACCCAAGATCATTTTAATCTGTCTTGGTTTAACTGTCCGTACATAAATTCTTTTTTTTGCCCCCCTTTTAAAAATGGGTCAGCAGTTAAAAAAGGAAAAAAAAAAGAAAACCAAATTATTTTTTATTTTGATTCCCAGCTACTTTCCACGAACCCCCTCCAAAAATGAATAACCTGAAAATTTAGTGAGAAGATATACATTTTTATTATTTGGTATTTCTCAGCGAAAATTTCTTTGTTGAAAAAGGATAACCGGCTTCTTTGGACTGCTAGTATGTGTGTGCGTTATGATTAAAAGAGAGAAAGAGAGAGAGAGTCTGGCTTCTATGGAATTGTGGTGATGAAGATGCCCGCCCATGATGGCGGATTGACTCTATCGCTTCTCACATTCGTCATCTACACTTACATAAGAGAGAAAATACTTACACAATTATGTATGATAAATGAAAAAGGCCATGCTTTAAGTTTAAACTGTAATTTTACTCTTTCAAATTATTTTTGAAACGTACTATTTAAAATCATTTTATTTTAAATGACTACAGTTAGTCCTACTTTTTGACTTAAATGCACAATTATTTAGATACTATACATTAGTGTCTGTTGGGGATACCCAGGTTTCATCAATCTGGTCGATGGTGATCCTGGATTCAAGATAAATGAAGATGACCAGGCTGATAAAACCCGAATATCCCCAAAAGACACAGTAATATATAAGTATTTAAATAAAGTGTCTTTTTTTTTTTTTTTTTTTTTTTTTGTGTGTGTTTCCGCGAAATAAAATCGAAATATTGAATTTCAATTGAAACCAATGGTATTTATTTACTAAATTGTCATGTCGAAATTAGTAAAATATCCAAAAACTACGAAAAAGTAGAAAATTAATTAATGAAAATAGTTTCGAATAAAAATGCAAGTTATTCTTAAATAATAAACAGTACAAACAGGGGAGGTAATTGTAACTGCAGTCCGTCTTGTTTTACCCCCCCTCCCCCTAATAATGGCTGATGTATGAATCGTGAGAGTGCATGTTTTATGTAATGCATCGATATGTTGCTAATTGAAACAAGTAGATAAAATTGCTTTCTTTTTTTTTTTTTTAATGGGAATTCAATTTTGCGGCTTCCGATTTTCGTTCTTATTCCGAAGAAGTGCATCTTTTCTTTTTTCAAATTATGGTAGGATGTTTTCACTTAATACGTTAGTATATATTCGTTTCAATAGTGCTCAATACTAAAGCAGTTGGTACTTGTACAGTTTAATTGACCGTGCTGAAATAACATTATTTAAGGAATCCATTCTTAATACGAGGAAGAGGGAGGATTATACGTTCATCTAATAATTTAATAAAAGCAAAAGATGCCGTAAAAATTGAATTTAACAACAACAAAAAAGAAAACAGCACGATGCGTTGTTTTTGTTTTGGTACTTCTACAGAATTTTAGTACCCCCCCCCCTCCCGATCTAAATTTTAGGTTTGGTTCTTGGTTCGGTTCTGTTCAGATTCTGTAGAATTATTATTTTATCTTTGATTTGCATCGGAAAGTAGAGATTTCGGTTTGTGCAATATCCTAATTTTAAGGAGGTCGCACACAGATCCAAACTGCGACTTCTCGATGTAAGCAAAAATAAATAAATAAAAAGTTATATATATCAATCGACACAAGCTATATGAAAACGCATTTACACTTTCACAACATCGCTAATGAACATTCCAAAGCCTATTACATATATATTTTTTTAATTTATAATATTTTGTGTCTTACACGTGTTTCGTTGAATGGTGGGAAAACACCAAACAACTTATCAGAGACAGTTTATACGTTCCTCGGAGAAAAAAAAAAAAAAAAAAAAAAATGGATGAATCCTTACGATTAGCGATATTGAGAAATTATGTTACTACTTTTTTTAAGTTTGTTTTTGTAATTTTCGTTTTCTATATTTTTATTTTTATTTTATTAAGTATTCAATCAAAAACAAATAATTAGATTATCAAAGTTATGCTAACACGAGAAGTGGGTACATTTATTTTTAATATAAAGATAGATTTCGCTTAGTAAATCAATACAAACAAATATTCTCAACCTATTTTTAGTGACTTGAAGACCCGACATGGAGTGGGTGTTACCAGGTGGTGGTGGTGTTACAAGCCTAGCCTTTTGCACAATGAGTATATTAATTCTATATCTCAAACTGTCGGTAAATTAGAAAACTTTAAATCTAAAAAAATAAGATTCCCTCTCCATTCCGTGAAAAAAACAAAAAACAAAAAAAACAAAAACAAGTGTCCTCCAATGAGATGAAAAAGATAACGAAATACCAAGGCCTTGAGTACGACATGAAAAGAAACTGGAATCTTAGGAAGATCCCCATCATTCCAGTAATTATAGGAGCAAGGAGCAAAAATAATTTCAAAAACTACTTGGCAGATATATACCAAATGAACCAAGTGCAAGAGAGAAAGAGAGATTAAAACAATTGCATTTAAAGGGACTGTTAGAATTTTCAAAAGATGTCTCGGTTGGAATGTATGAGCGTGTGAATACCTGGCATTCGATAGGATGCACCATCCCCAGATTGAACAAAATAAAAATTTAAATAAAAAACAAAACAAAAAGGAATTGAATCGCATCAAAATAAGTTCTTGTATGTTTGCCTTTTTAATTCCTTTTTTATTCGTTAATTATATTGACAAATAATTGTCAAAATCGGTGATACAATCGCATGTAGGTAGCTCCCTCCAAAAAACAAAACAAAACACAACAAACTAACTTAACTATTTATTATAGACTAGCAGTTCAGCCCGGCCTTGCTCGGGCGCTATGTACTGTTCATAACTTTATGTGCATATATATATATATATATATATATATATATATATATATATATATATATATTAAAAAGTTTGACTCATGTCCAGGCATCTAAATTTTCAAGTGTTTGAACCCAAAGTTGGCGAAGGAGTTTGGTAGAGTTTGCAAAGGTCAACTATTTCAACTTTGACCTCTTGGCAGCCAAATTTTCGCCTCAAAACTAATTAAAAAGCTTGTTGCATGTCTGAATACCATTTATGTAAAATTTCAAATGTTTAGACCAAAATTGGATGAGTAATTTAGTAGAGACTGCAGAGGTCAATTTTTTTTTTTAGCTTTGACCCCAATTTTGACCCCTTAACATTTATTGTTTTGGGCTCAAATCAAATTAAAAGGTTTGACTCATGTCCAAGTAACCTACATCTAAAATTTCAAGTGTTTAGACCCAAACTTGGCAGGTGTTTGGTAAAGTTTTCAAAGGTCAAATCGTTGAACTTTGACCCTTGTCAGCCAAATTTCTGGCCGAAAAAAAAGATTTTCCCAATTCTCAATACTCCTTTATGTCAAATCTCGAGTCTGTAGACTGAAAATTGACAGTACCAGTAATTTGGTAGGGAAATGCGCGTGCGAGTACACACACACACACACACACACACACACACACACACACACACATAATTTCACTTTTCTAGATATAATATAGAAGTAACTTATGCAGAAAAGGCACCGTGCTGAAAACCCTTTCTTAACATGGGTTGAATGTTTTGTAACCATTCTGGACTTTCACATAACAATTCAATAATAATAAAAAAAAGATACTATAAAAAGTGAATGTAACTATATAAAAGAAATAGCATGGTACGTTTCTACATTAGCAGCAACTTTTGTTTTTGTAAATGGATTCTTAAATTTTAGCGTTAAGTCAATTTCTTATAGGTAGATTATTTCCGATAATAAAAAAAAATTTGATTATTATTATTTTTTTTTAATTATTATTTTTACTGTGTAATATATTTGAAACGATCGAAATTTAAGTAAAAAAATTTTTTTTTTTTTTTTTTTTTTTTTGCCACTTGACACGAGGAAAAAGTGATGAAGGCTCAGGGTTATTATTTAATTTATTTTTTATTTTTTGGAAACTACTTGAATCCACTTGATGTAAGGCTCAAAAAAAAAAAAAAATTGGTAAATTTTTACTTTCCGCCTTAACAATCATCTGTAAAATGACAACTTGTACATGTTTTCGGGTAGGTTGAAAACAAAGATTGCATTTAAAACTTGCCGCAAACAAGTATTTTTTCTGGATATTAAGCAATGTAATTCCCTATGTTATAAGTAGTGGTCATTTTTGTACACGCAAGCGCGCATATTTTTGATTTTGTTTACTGAAAATTTAAATGCGATATTTGTTTTCCCGTTTTACCCGAAAAGATTATTAAGGTGGAAAATAAGTAAAAATTTACCAAATTAAAAAAAAACAAAAAAAAAAACAAATAATCAATGTGAGATGGATATATTCTGATCGAGCAATTATTATCCTTTTGTCAGAAACATCGTTCATGGAATGTTAGGACTAACGGACAAGAGTTAGTCACAGGTTGACCAAAATTGGGAACAGCGGCTTCTAAGCCAGATAATTCCATGTTACCAATATTTTTTGTTTAGTATTACTCAAATATTTGAGATAAAAGATGCAATAGAAAACCCCCCTGAAATCTTAGAAATTAATAATTTTTTGAATAAATAAATAGAAAAACTAGGTTTGTTTTACAATAGACAGAGGTACGAAAACGTGTCAAAAAAAAAAACATATAACAAATAAATGTTACCAAAGATAAGATCGGTTACTCTTCTACCTTATTGAATAACTTTTTAGTGTTTTACTTTTTTTTTATTTATTTATTTATTTTTTTTTATACAGGCATCACCACATTATCACGGCCAAGAGGCCACTCGAGGATAAGGGTTAAAAGAGTGTACAGTAGAAATTGGACAATATAAGTAATCAATTCGATAAATTTGTTAACTTATATGGAACGGCTCATCAAGAACTTGTTTACGTTAGACTTGAAGACAACCATATTGTAGTCAACCGGAAAGCTGGAAAACGGAAGACAATTCCACATGCGTGCAGTTCTAAGAAAGGAGCTTTGTTCATGGAATCTACGTTTAGGTTTAGGCACAGATAAAGAGTGGGGGGAATTATTGATAGTGTTTACAGCTAGACGAGTGTTTCTTGTTTGCTTTGAAATGTTTATTCGGTTTGAAAAGCAAGTAGTGTGGAGCACAAAAAGTGACCGTGTGCCCGTGTGTTATCTCTTACATATTTGAAGTCTCGACAATCCTTTAAAAATAATAATTTATACAAAATACTGTTAGAAACCCACCCAATAAATGTTACCGTGACATTTATTTGGTTAGTTTCTAACACTATTTTGTTTTATTTTTATATTTAATTGTCGACACTTCAAAAATATGAGATATCACGCGGCCATTTTTTTTTTTTTTTTTTTTTTTTTTACACTCGAAACAACTTGGTTTTCGAATCTAATAAACCTTTTACATTCAATAAAAACACTAAAAACTTATCCAGTTAGGTAGAAGGATAACATTTATTTGTTATTATATTCGTTTTTAACACGTTTTCGTAACTCTGGATTACAAAACAAACCCCCAAAAAACTCCTGGACAACGCCGGGTAGGTACATAGCTAATCACATCATTTTGTTGTAGTTGAAGAATATGATTTACTTTTTCTTTTTCATAACGGAACTTAGTTTTTGTCTTTATAATATCGTCTCGGATCATAATAAATCGGGTGCTTATATAGATGTACCCCCATGGCTATCGATATTGGCTCAGTTAAATCCGACAGTGAATTAGAAACGATCGTATAAAATAAAGCTTAGGTCCCTGAAACGAAAAATAAATGAATAAAATAATAATAATAAATATAATAATAATCTATTATATAAACGGCTATATGTCTGTCTGTCTTCATATTTTCAAACTCTATCTCTTCTGAAACTAAAAGTCGCAGAGCGGCGCTAGGGGCCTCAAATGATTGGATTTTTTTACGAGCCGTTCTTTGATGCGTCTTTAGCCATTTCAAATTGTTTTTAAGAGGGCAAAAATTGGTCAAAATTGAAAAAATCGTTAAACATTTTGTACATTCATCTTAGTTTATTTTAAATGTTTAATCACTTCATATATGCGTGTCATGTTGGTAGTGGTAACGTCACCAGCTCTGAATGCTGCAGTTTCGGTTTCGATTCTAATTGATGGCATCTAAATACTTTACATTTGAAATCACGACTATAATAATATATACGAAATCTGGACAAATTAAAATATCGTATTTAAGCGTATTTTACGCCCCCCTCCCGCTAGTATAATATTAGATTAGTGCAAAAACAATGTGAAAAAACATTATTTTTGCACCAACATAATATGTAATAATAAATAATAACATTTGCTGGTTTATTTATACTGCATTTGAACTGATATATTTACATTTACTTATTAATTTTTTTATTTTTTAAGAGTACTACCTTGAACTTTTCAGCCTTAAGATGGCTGGCACTAAAACAACACTATCTTAACCAACGATTTGGTTCAATATTTTATAATTTATTGACGAGACAATGCTGTAACAATATAATAATCCTGAATTCTCCCTATATTAAAAAACAAAAATAAAGAAAAATCTTTAAGATGTGTGTACCCATGATGAAATTAAAATATCATATTCCAACAGTCGCGTAAATAGAACGTGTAGTTTTATTTTTTAATAAGAAATCGAAGTTTATGAGTATCCGAGAAGCGACTGATTCGCGTCACTTTTTTTTATTTTTTATTTATTTATTTATTTATTTATTTTTTTTATTTATAAACAACAAAGGGAGATAACTCAGTTCATACTTAATTTATGTTATAATGCCTACAAATTCCAATTCATCGCTTAAAAATGATTTTCTTTATAAAAAATAAAACAACTTAATTTATGATTTTTGGAATATATTTTCTTTCCGTCACGCTACACACATCATACAGACGCCCCCCCCTTTTATAATATACGGAGAATTCTAGACAAGAACCTAATCTAAGCAATAAAATTAATTCGTTGTTTTAGTGGCAGCCATCTTAAAGCTGAAAAATTCAAAATAACCTTTATTAAGAGTACCTATTTACAATGTCTCCCCACGGGACAGAGTTAGACACCAGGGTCGTTTTTTAGTGTGGAGAAAAGGTACAAAAATAAAAATTGTTATTAAGAGTATAAGTTGGTATGATATGGAGATGTGTCGGTCTAATTTTTTGTGCCTGTGTGACATTGTTTCTCAATGCCGCTGCTGATGCAACAATGTCGGTCAAAAATATAAAATGCAATATGAATAGATTTATTTTTATTTTATTTCTTTTTTTTTTTTTTTTGAACGGAAATCAAAACGCGACAAATTGAATAAAAGCAATCTTAATTGTCATGGCGCAATTAGTTAAATATTTATTACATAAAACATGGAACGTAACTTATAATTTGGAATTTGTTTGTTAGCACTTGCAATTACTTCAAGAACTATTTTCGGTGCTTCTTTCGGGACAAGATCAAAGTGTAGTATCTGTTCTTCAGAATGCTGCACTTCTATTTCTTGTTCTCTTTCGGTGGAGGAGAAATCCTTCACGACTGAGACAATTTTTATTTTTGTACCTTTTCTCCACGTTAAAAAACGACCCTGGTGTTGGTGTACTGTCTAACTCTGTCCCGTGGGGAGGCATAGTAAATAGTTACATTATTGAGACGAAATTTTGTAGTTGATAAATGGAGTTTTCAGATAAAAAAAAAAAAAATAATGATTTCAACTGATTTTTTTTTTTTCAATTCTAATAAGTTACAATGGTAGCTTCCAAATTATGCAGTCGAAATTACCTGAATATTACTGAATTATTAAAAAAAATTGCAGAAATAATTAGTTATCGAGATATAAAAAGTTGTATTATGCATTGTATTCTTTGGCGGCCATCTTTTTTTACGCGTGTGCAGTGTCAGTCATAGATGAGTAGATTTGTTTATAGTGCGCGCACACGCGTAAAAAAGATGGCCGCCAAAGAATACAATGAATAATATAACTTTTTATATCTCGATAACTAATTATTTCTGCAAAATTTCAATGCGATTTTCGTATTCGGCATAATCGAAAACCTTTAAAAGTCGTCATTTAAAAGAAAATTATGGGGGTGGAGATGGACCTCTGAAAATTTACCAAACTTTAATCGCGTTAGCCGGTGAAAAATTGCCGCCGTCTTTGTTTAATTCGAACGGAAAATTACCTTCCTTTTGGACTCTCCTGTGTCTTACGATCGTTTTCATATAATTCTATTTTATTTTCTTTAATAAATTTTTTTTTGTACCTTATCAATTTTTGTAATTTTTTGGATATGATCATTTTAAAAATACGAGGAATACGTAGCTACCATTGTTTTCATGTGAAATTCAGTTTTACGATTTCCGAAAATCTCGTGCCAATTCTGTAGAAGCGCTCTATTTTCATTAATAATTAATTTTCTACCCTATCGTTTTTCCTAATTTTGACATGACAATTAAGTAGATACAATTGGTTTTAATTGAAATTCAATATTTCGATTTTTGTTCTTATTCCAAACAAGTGGCCACCCCCATCCCCCAAGAAAATAAAAGACATTTCATTTAATGCGCTTTTCCGTTCAGTTCTAAAATTCGTTGTCGGATTTTGCGGGCAACTATGGGGGTTGATCTCTTCAACCATCAAATTATTTATACATCGTTTACTAATTAAAAAAAAAAAATCTGTTTAAAATGTAATTTATTCGAAAAGTAAAACGAAGTCATTGGAGAGAAAGAAACTTGTCTATTTTTTTTTTTTTTTTTTTTTTATCCGATAATCCTGTCCCACAAATTACATACATCACGAGTTTTCTTTTGGCTCTGCTCCTCCGTATGTCATGAAGACTGCAGTCCCTTTTCTATCCATTTATAACGCTCTATTGTTGTTTCTTACTGTTATTGATTGCTTATATAAATAAGTTCTGCTTAATGATGATAAGAACTTAAAATAAATGCAAGCTTTGAAGAAAAAAAAAGTGATGTGTTAGTGATGATGATCATGATGATCGCTTCTTCTCACGGGATTTTCTCACGGGACGACTCGGCTCCCCTCACTCACTCAACGATCAACAGAAAAAAAAAAATGACGCGTTTATTACGGACTTTTCAGCTTTTGCATCTTTTTTTTGTAAGCAAAGAAATACTAATCCAAACTTAAACTCTATATTGGTATTTAATTGCTTTCCCACGAGAGCAATATGTCGTCACACAAGATTGTTTTTAATGTGAGTGTGTGTGTGGAGGGGGAGTTTCCTTAAAAGGGGCACCCCCTAGCAGCAGACAAAAATAACGACAAATTAACTTAAGTGTAACATCAGAACAAGTACTACACTTAGATCGGTACTAACCCGAAGGCAGGCCATACGTAAACTCTATATTGATAAAATTGCGGAGCATGTTTTACTATAGACAACAAAGTGAAAAAGTGACAAAGAAACAAATAAATGTTACCAAAGGCAAGATAAGTTACTCTTCTACCTCGCTGGATAAATTTATGTTTTCACTTATTTTAACGCGCTTTTCTTTTCTTTTTTTTTCTAGTTTGAAACACAGGTAATATCGATTTTACTGAGTTAGAACGCGAACAAGATGACTGATATGAGACGGCCCTCTTTGGAGACTCGATAATCGCTAAAAAGTAGAAAATTAAAAATTAAAAAAAAAAAAAAACCTGATAGAAATCCACCCAATAAATGTCACTGTGATAGTTATTGAGTGGATTTCTATCGGTGTTTTGTTTCCTTTTGAGTTTTTGAGCGATTATCGAGACTCTGAAGATGGGATCTTCATTTCCACCATCCTGTGATCGTTTAAACTTAGCAACTCTGTACTAATTGCGTTAAATATCCAGATCCGCTACTACAGAACACCGACCACTCTAATTTGTTTTTTTATAGGTAATTGAGGTCGCTGACAACGAATCTGATAGTCAAACTTGGGGCCAATTTGCATGGTATTTACCCCTGAACCCACGAACTACTTTCCACCATTTTGCAGCTTCCGTTTACGCTACGCGCATGCACGCTGTAGCATAATCGACGGCTTCACCAAGCAAACTACGTTGGGGGAGGGGATTTTTTTCTTCCAGGACATAGAATTTTCTAATTTTCAAAAATACATTATAGTACTTTTTGGGTGGAAAATTTAAAATTAGCTGAAAAAGAAATAAAACAAGAAAAGGAAAGCACTCCAAGTTGGAGTAGGGGGGGGGTAATTTATCTGTTTTTTTTTTTTTTTTTCCCCTGGAACATAGAATTTTCAAATTTTCAAAAAGTAACGCACCGACATTTACCAATTAGAACACCATTTGACATTTTCCGAAGATTTTACTGTTTACATTGGGGGCGCGCGCCCCAACATCACATCCGCCCCCCCCCCCGCAATGTAAACAATAAACTCTTCGGAAAATGTTAAATGGTGTTCTGATTGGTAAATGTCGGTGCGTTACTTACGGAAAAACGTTTAACTAAACTGCAAAAGCACCTATTAAGCCACATAAGTTCTATAATTGAACCCCCCTCCCGCAAAAAAAGAATGAAAAACATAAAGATGTTTGGTGCTTATGTTTTTGTAAACCACATTAAAAAAAATCGTGAGACAAAAAAAAAAAAAAGTCCCCCAATTTGTTGTACTTTTCTTTAACTGTAAATCATTAAAAAAAATGTCAGTCCATAATTTTTTGATTGGTACGCCATGTGAGAAGGCAGTTTGCTAGGTGAAGTAAGCCGTCGTTCATGCTGCAGCGCATGCGCGTAGCGTAAACGGAATCTGCAAAATGGTGGAAAGTTATTCGTAGGTTCGGGGGTTAATACCATGCAAACGGTAAATTTGCCCCAAGTTTGACTATCAGATTCGTTATCAGCGACCTCAATTACCTATAAAAAAATAAATTAGAGTGGTCAGTGTTCTGTAGTAGCGGATCTGGATATTTACCCTAATTGCTTCAAACTAAAAATAAAAACGATTTAAAATAAGTTAAAATTACAAAAAAAAAATTAAAATAAATAAAAAATAATACCAAAAAGTCCAGGTAGGTAGAAGAGTAACTTATCTTGCCTTTGGTCACATTTATTTGTTATATATTTATTTCCTTACCACTTTCGTGGTTTGTTGTCTGTAATAAAGCATGTCGAACTTGTGTCACCCTTATCTCGTGTTTTTCGCCTTTGCAATACGAACCGTGCTGAAATAATAAACGTTATTATTTCGAAACAAATTTTGGTCTTTAAGTTCAATGTAAACAAATTTCTGTTGCCGTCTCCTTAATCAAACTCTATCCAATTTTATCACTACGTTTTTGTCTCTGTGACTACCACACACTCAATACTCTTATCCTCGAGTGGCCTTCGGGTCTTGATAAGGGGGCGTGTCTATTCTGTAAAGTTGAATTAACTTGAAATAGGTCATATTAACTTTACTGTTTGTGAAAAATAAGCCCAACTTACGTATTTATTCATTTCTACAGCAAATAAATAACCCTTTTTTGTATTGCAAAAATAAAGAAAGTTAAAAAATGTATACATTGATGCTTAGGATGTCTAGGATTTTTATCTACTCGGAGGTGGGGGGGGATCACCGTTTATCAAAGCTTGAGGACCACTTGAGGATAAGGGTTAATGAGGGTCACGTGGCCAGTGAGACAACACTGTGATGATAAGTAATGGAGGAACTTGGATAGTGTTTGCTTATTCAACGGGAATTTGTTCACATTATACTTGAAAACGGCCATATTATAGTCACCTGAGAATTAACCCCCTTCTCCTGTAGTATTGTGTTCTGCAGGCGGGCAATTTTAACTAAGAAACTTTGTACATGAAATTTAATCAACAATCGGATCACACTTAAGTCCGTAATGTTTTACTAGACCGCAAGTAACCCGTTGGGTCAGTATTTAAGTGTATTTAAATATCTATGAAAATTTTTGTGAATTTCCAAAACATTTTCTACTTGCTTTAATTTTCTGTACATATCCATTCATAAAAATCAATGTCTTGAACGTTGAGGAAATATATCTGAATTATATTTCTTGTAAATAAATACCAGATTTATCATTACGGAAATCTTTAAAATGTGGCGCTGGATGTCTGGAATTGCACTGCTCGACCATGTCTGAAATGAGGATATCCGAAGGCATTACGACAACGCAACGATTGAGGACAAGATGAAGTGTCAGCTCAGATGGTTTGGATATATGCTGATGACAAACAATGGCGCCGTTATTAAACTTTCCTTTGCATTAGAAGTCGCTGGGAAGCGACCAAGAGGAAGGCCGATAAGATGTGCAGACATCTTACACAAAGATTTTTCTAAAACCAGCCTTCACCCGAACCAAGCCTGTGATCGCGTCAAGTGAAGGCAAAAAAAAATCCATCATAGTAGACCCTTTCCGCGCCATAGATCGGAATTAATGCATAAAAAGAAAAAGTACATACATGCATTTAGGCATAGAGCTATTAAATCAGGATTGGGGGAAGGGGTAGTTGAACTTTGTCTTTCGCTTGGTTATTTTAATCAACTTAGCTAATCTCACTTGAATCAACTTTAACGATACGTTTCCTGCCTTGCTTGTGATGAACAAGACTTACCATGCTTGAGAGCAATCAAAGTATACCATCGTCTTTAATCTGAAACCAGATCCACAGTGCCCGTCCAGTTTCTTCCGGTTCTGATCAAATCTTTCTTGATTTGTCTGAGTTGAGTTCATTTTTGATCTTTCCTTTTCTTTTTCTATCAGAGGTCCATTGGAGGGCAATTCACTTTAGGGCCAATCTTAGAGCATGTCCAAGTCAGCCTAGACTTCATTTGCAGATTATTTACGATACTACCTGTTGGTTAGTGCAGTTTCTAACTTCTTGGTTGGTAGTTTCATTATTCCATTTGATTCCTAGAATTTTTCTAAAACACTTGGAATCAAACGCGTCTAATTTCCTATCTTCGTTGATTTTAGAGATGTCAAATTTTACTTCCAGACAGCAGTGTAGACAAAACGTTACTGTTGTTTGAAAATGGAAAACGTCATAAAGGATGAATAATAGCTTTATGACGTCATTCATTCTTTCTCTCTTTTAATTATTTCTGTGAGCCCCTTCATTCCACTATTTTTCTTATTATTCATCCTTTATATACCTTTTTTGTGATGTCATCCAGCATACATGATTATCAGCTACTTGGCCTTTTGGCTAGAAGGAAACTGTGGTATCTGTTTGTTTGTTTTTTCTGTTCTGATAATACATTTCATCTTTTCTCTTTGCCTAAGTCAGTAAAGTAAAAATTCTTATAGACTGAGGCAATTTTTATTTTTATTCCATTCCAGTGTTCCTTTTTAACCAATCTTGTGTCTAGTTCTGCCCTCATGGGGAAGCAACTAAATAGACAAGATAACAAGTAAAGTTCAGCTTTAGTAGTATACTATACCCTCTCCTCTCTTTATTAGACGGTGTGATTATTAAAGAATCTCCCCCTTCTCTCTCTTTCTGGTTTAATAGATGTCATCATTTGATGACGACATCCACTGTGCTTGGTTATTGCTCATCGTTTTAATGAAAGGCGTCATCATTTTGCTGACGTATCAAGTGTGCATAGATGGGCAAACAAACTTTGGCCTTTTGGGTAGGAAAAAGTGTAGTATCTGTTCTGATGCTATACTTAGTTAATTCTATCCTCAGTCAGTGAAGGGAAGTCCTAACTAAGACAATTTAAAAATTTTGTTCCAATTCAGAGTGCTCTTTTCTTTTTTTTTTTTTTTTTTTTTTTTTTTTTTTTTTTTAAAGCTGGATGTTCCCCACATTAGAAGCGACCTTATGTGTCATTTTGCCCTCGTGGGGAGGCAAATAAATAGGAACAAAGAAGCAAGATCCATCCATGCTTAGACTTTTTATAAATACCAAGCTCAAGCACAAAACCCCACAATATTATTATGAATAAATTAAAAGTAAAACGTATTTTCCTTTTTATAAATCTTTACCCCACAATATTATTGGTATAAGCGTGATTCTCATTTATTAATTTACATTATTATACAATATTTTTCATTTGTTTAAACAAGTTTATATATTTGTTTACCAAAAATCCAAAATATGGACAGGCATATAAACAGCGACACTTATAGACTACCAGGGAGACCCGACAATGTCCAGGATTGAGTGAGGATTAACAGATGTTCCACCCTCCCATACTTTTATTTTCATCGCAGTCGGTGGAATCGCCAATTTTTTTAATCAAATCGATTGTTTGCTCTAGTTAGAGACCCTCTGCCGCAGTATACCGGGAGGAAGCTTCACATACCTCCCTGCAGTGATTTAGTCTACAATTCATTGTTGTCTACATTGCATTGTAGAGAACCTACTGTTAATTTAATAAAATTCTGTAAATAATAATTTCACTTAAAGTTTATACTGCAAAAGTCAACTATCATGGTTTAATTGTGCTCTAAAAAGAAACAGTCATTTTGAACATGTTCGTCTTACAAAAGAATCTACAATTGATTTTATATGCTGGTCCTTTCTGCTTGTGTGGTGAGAAAACTTCTCAAATGCATTTGTGATGTTAGGTTGTATAAAAGTGTTAACTTTGGTCAAAATCTGACTGTTCCTTCTTTAATTGGACTTTTCGATTTTTCGATCAGATGTATTCCAATATAAAACCTACATAAGAACACTTCCAGACACATCAAGTACCTTCATGTGGAATTTAAAAAAAATCGGCCCAGCCGTTTCCAAGTCCATAGAGGATGAACACACACATACAGTTCCTTTTTATATAATAGTGGAGATAGAGATTGATAATATTGAGGAAAAGATGACGTCTGGATTGCCGTTTTGTAGTAGGAGTTGCTGCATTTATGTACGTCCTTTTGACCTTGTTGAATATGTAGAAAATGGGTTAACAAGTTTTGATTAAAAGGACAAACTTCTTCCTCTGCAATTTAAATCCATTTTATTCAAACAGTTTCATGACTGCAACAAACATGGTCTTGAAAAAAAAGTTACAGAAAATATTAATACAAAATATGCTGAGTAATGAGACCTCCGTATAACAGTGCAAGTAAGATTTAGTTCATGATTTTTTTTTTTTTTTCGCTTCTAGTCCAAGTCATGGGGAGAGGCAAGATAGGATTTTGTCACTACAACACTTAAAGCCTGATTGTTCATAAGTTGTAGAAAAGGGGTTGCTCTGCGAGAGAGAACCTGCAAATATATATATATATATTTATAAAAAGTAGCGTTCATGTGTGAGTTTGTGTGTCACCTCTCCAACAGCCCTCACCGCTGGACCAATCATTGTGAACACCTTCCCTAGAAACCAATGACCTCCTCTCCATAACGTTTCAACTCTGAGTGTTCATAAAAGACCAGATAAATAAGGTTTGGGTGAAAGCAGAAGCTTTCTTTCCTGAAATTTATTGAGACTGCATCTTTGTTCCTTAAAATGTTCAAAAGTTCTGCAATTTATATGCTATATATCTTGAAACCTAGAAAAATATTCTGCAAAAATTCATGGACTTTTAGTTTCAAATTTGGTTAGAAACCTTGCATTTTGATTGAAAGTTTTGAAAAACACTGGAATTATGAAGCAAAACCACTAAACTATACTGGAAAATTCCAGAATTTAAATGCTTTAATTACAAAGTATTTTTTTCTTTATATCTTTTGCAATTCAGTTAATGATTGTCACGTGACTATTCCCATTTCCCTGGATTTATAATTTCTCCAATGATCCGTATAGTCTTTCCTATAATATTTGACATTTACTTTATTCATCCATCCAAACAAAGATTTTACTCGTTGTAAACCATCCTTAACCTATTTCTTGTTAATTTTAGTATTATGTGACAGGTAGTTTAAAAAGTTATTGTTTAAATATTTTCACACATACATACAGCTACTGTTTTATTTAAATAGATTTTTTTTTCTTTATATCATTAACAATTCCGTTAATGATTGTCACATGACTGTTTCCCTTTCTCATCTGGTCGAATTTATCATGTCTAAATGTTAGTTAAATGTAGTTTCCCTATAATAGTTAACATTTAGTTTGCCATTTTTATTTATAAAAATTATGCGAAATTTGTAATTAAAAAAAAAAAATAGAAATATTTTTGCTATTATAATTTTTTTGTGTGAAAATATTAAATAAACAATGCTTAATTCAATGATAATATTTATAGTTCGAGAAATTCATTTTTCTTAGAGTTATATCGAATTCATTAATACGGACTTTAAGGGCTTTTTTCATAATGTTCCAGTAAAAATTAAATAGTTTTTTAAAAATTGTTATAATTTACGATACTTTATTTTCATAAAAAAAACAAAAATAAATTCTTGCATTTTTTTTTTACTGCAGAAAACCATAACTTTAAAAGTATTTTTTGTTTAAACAACATAATACATTTCCACTAAGATTTAAATAAAAATAATGGGTTCATTATATTCCGTGATCATTATTTCCTTATTCGTTTAAAGGTGAATAAAATTGTTTTATTTTCTTATAGAAAAGAAATAAAAAATAACATGCTTAAAAACAAGTGCGGATTTTTGTGTAATTTAAGATTTCCAGCATTTTATTGATGAATTTGTCAGCCACTTTTATATTGTTGATTTGTTTAGTTATATCATGTGCCCGAAAAATTAATCTGAAATCGGCTGCCATTTTGGATTAATATATTCGATTTACAACTATTTTTGGTCCCCCGACAAAAGGAGGGTGGACCTGTAAATTCACCCTTGTCTGTTTGCACTTTTCTCAATAACTAGGCCTTGAAATTTTTTAAATTTTGCACAAACATTAAACATGATATAAGTAAAAAAGTAACAGAAGGGATTTTTCTGGTAAAACTCCGGTTGCCCTTTAAAATGGCTAAAATTGACACTTTCGTGCTTATTAAAAAAAATTGATTCCTTGGATTTTATAAAACTTTCTGAAAAGTTGCAACTAACTCATTTCTATATAATTTTGTTTGTCTATATTTCGTGATAACTCTTGGGTTTGTTCCAGGGGCTCTTTTAGGACTAATAAAAACAATTTGGTTTTTGGGGCTATTTTACCATATTTGTCCCAAATTTTCTGTGTATGTCTATTTAACAGTTTTGCATGGTGCTGAACTCAAATTTAAATATGTTAAGGCTTTGGGGACTTTTGGGGCTAAATGTGGGGGGGGGGGTGCAAATGATGGACTGAGTCATTTCTTTCTTTGCATGATGCAGAACTCAAATTTACATATGTTAAGGCCTAAAACTGCACCGTTTGTTCATTTTCACCAGGATTTGACGTCTTCTGGGAACTTTTGAGGCTAAAGGGGTGGAAGCAAATGCTGAACTTAGTCATTTTTTTTTATGCCTCGTTCACTGTGTACGCATGGGGAACATGCATGCTTCACTTGTTAAGTGTACATGCACACAAACAATCATTAATATACATAACTTGGCATCATCTAATGATTATGAGATTAAAATATACCATAATTCTGTAAAAATATTAAATGGTTTGCACTGATTTTGTTGATAAACATACATAGCTTCCCACCTTTTACCATAAAATCAATTGAGGAAGAAATTTGAGGTTTGCTACTTTTTGTGCCACCCTTCCGACGAGGCAACACGTCAGCAGTATTTTATTGATGACTTTGCTATTTACGTTTATTTTGTTGATTTGTTTGTTTAGTTGACCACTTGATATAAATATAGTCAAGGGAGCACTCCGGTCACCCTTCTCATTAACTGTTCCATTAAGGTGTAGGGGAAGATGCCACTTCATTCCCAGGATTACCCCACTTGCCCTCGATTCTTTCCTAATAATGCTGAGTGTTTAGTAAGAAAACATCAAGTACTATTTATTTAAGTCTTTGGTATAACTCTACTGAGGATTGAACCCCAATTTCTTGGCATATTAGCAAACATTCTTACCATTATGCTGAATGGGTCTGTTAATTATATTATCTGCCATATTAATTGATATTGCAACCTTGTTCCTTAAAATGTAATATCCTAGAATTTATGTGGTATGAATCCTGGAAGATGTGCAAAAATGCCCTGGAAAATCCTGGATGGTCTTAGAATTTTAGTTTCAAATTTGGCTGTCAACCTTGGAAGTCCGGTATCAGTAAGTAATTGAGATTGAATATTTTGATATATTTAACAAAATCAGTCTTGAGTATTTTAGTAAACATTGAATATTTTATAGAAATCGTTTCTCTGATGTTCTCCTTGTTATTTTATTTTTTTATCGAAATTGCTCCAGACAAAACATGAAGCCACTTGATGTAAGAATCTAAAAATAAAATGACTTCAAAGTCTCTAACTTACTAATTGTAAGTTAGATCGAATAGATTCTGACCTAGAAAACAGCATTTCTTCCCTCTTTGTCAGGAACATTGCTTCTGGAATGCGAGGACTAAAGAACAAAACAAGGAAAACGAGAGTTTTGTTTGTTGCTGCAAGTAAACCCAAGCAGGAGTCTCACAAGATTTCGATTGAGATTATAATAAAAACCAATTCAATGAACAAGAAATGAACAGTCGTTAAACTTAGACAATTGATCACTGTCTGTAGTCTATGTCTGCCTATAAAACCTCAGATTTTCTGCATCGTTTGTTCAGCACTTAAGTTTGAGCACCTTTTTTAAAGAAGATATTGGAGATCAATTGTGTTGAGTGTTCAGCAGACTTGACACTGAAGTTTACTGCTTGACTAACTCAACACATCATCTTTCTGTGTTAGAATTTGAGCCTTTGAGCAATGGCTGTCCGATCATATTCGGTGATCATTTATTATTGCAAATCATGTCTGTACAAATTACAAATGGCTTTTAGGAGTATTTGGAGTTTTCAGACTACTGTTCTCATCTTGGGTGTTATTTTCATAATGTTTCAGTCGATGTAACTTCTGAATTTGTTTGGATGTATTTTGTCTAACTCTGGGAATCTGCATAGAATTTCGAACGGAACCCTTTATTTAATCCATGGAGGTAGCATGTTCTCGCTCTGTCAACTGTGACTGGTAGAAGTCATAATTTGCAGTTGTATTTTGAGTGTCATTCGCATTTTAGATTGAACCACCAACCACCAGCTCTTTTCACTTCAGAATTCTTCACAAATTTTCGTAATTAAAGATGCTATTTTTAGAATGGTTAAAATTTCTTATGGTTGGCTGATAAAAGTTAAATTTGAAAATTTGAATTATTAAAAATAATTAACCGTTAGAATGGCATAAAATGTGATTTAGTTTTATTATGATTTTTTTTTTTTTTTTTTCAATTTAATTTTCAAAGATAATCCTCCATTATCAGAATTTCACATAAAGATACTGTAAAATCTCCTCACCCTTTTTTTTTCATTTTTTTTTTGGGGGGGGGGGGATTTGTCTGGTGTTGAAACTAAGATAGGAAGAAAGTTTCATTAGCCAAGAACCTAGCATGTATTTTATTCATATATTTTTTTATTATTAAATATATCTTACGTGTTTCGATGAATAGTGGAAGGCCACCAAATAACTCATCAGAGACAAAAGTATATTCATCAGAAAATATTTATAAAATTTTGTTCTTTTTTCTTTGGAATGGAAATATATTTATTGGAAATTTGAATTATTATAAATAATAATCTGTTAGAAAGTTATACAATGATATTGAGGTGTTTTTATTTTATTTATTTATTTTTTGGATTTAATTTTGAAGATATACTCTTTCATCAGAATTTCAAATAAAAATGCAGTCAAATACTTCTTTTTTTAGCAATTCGAAGAAAAATGTATTAGCCAAGAACATAGCATGCAACATTTCCAAGTGAATAAGAACTAATCTTCTTGTTTTAGAAAGCAAAAGCATTATTATCTTAGGAAATTTGAATTACAAATAATAAACCATTAATACAATTGAGTTTAATTAATTTTTTTTTTCTCAATTTAATTTTTAAAGATAATTTTTTATTTTATCAACCAAAAACAAGTTCTCTTGATTGAAATTTTTTTAAATCGCCAAAAATCAGAATTATATGATCTAAATTAAATCAATATTTATTAATAAATGATATATAAAGTATTTATTTTATTGAAAAAATTATTTTTTGTCACTTGTTATCCTATCATTGTGCCCCCCCCCATCTTCCATGTTGATATTCATTTGGTTTGCTGGCAGCCATTTCAACCATATTTAAAAATGAACAATACTATGACTACTTTGTTGTCTATAGATTTTCTCTAACTACTTTTCTCTATTGACTTTAAAAGCAGACAGTAACTTTTGCAGACATAACGATTTGCTATTTATCTCGCATCGATAATATTTTATTTGTCATGAAACTATAGCAACAATTGATTTCATCAACATTGCTCTGTGTTTCGAAAACCACAATAACTTGTTCAATAAAAGAATAAGCGAATTGAAATAATGTAGAAATTGGAGTTGATTAAGTATGAACAACAACGAAAAAAGATCGGTACTAGTGCATTTTGCGAACCGGCGAAGTTTGCTCGGCACTAGACGTAAACCGCCGGAATATACCGAGCGGCACAGAGTAAATCTTAAAAACGTTAGGAAACAGAAAACAACGTTCAAACTGCGTTTGAACTGAACAAAAATGGAAATGCAATAAAATAAAATATAACCTACTGTAAGTTTTATGAATTTATTTTTGTTTGTTAGAAACATATTTTTCTCTCGTGTGATTAAAAATTAATTGTATATGTATGGGAGAGGGTAGTTCCTCCAATCGGTAACGGTATGTTCCGAACCCACCTCGCATTTTCTTCAGATTTTTTTTTTTTTTTTTTTGGAGCCATGTCCTGCCCTACACCTAATTTCACGTGCTATTAGTTTGATCTGTTGACAGTACTCTACAACTTGCTCCGTTGTCTGTACTAACTTGTCCAGCATAGTTAAATTAATAGCCATGTGCTGCTCCATGGTTTAAAATTTAATAACTAAAGTTTTTTTTTTTTTTTTTTCCCTTTTCTTACAATTTATCAGAAGTCGTCTGTAACTTCTCATGGGGGTTGTTTTAAAGTTCTTTTGTGAATTAACTTGACTTAGTAGAAAGAAATCTGTATTGGTGACAATTCCAAAGAATTTTTTTTGTCGCTTTCTGATTGGTTGATCAATTTCACCAGCAATCGGCATATTCCGGCGGTTTGCATAAGTTTCCGGTCCAGCCCTACCGGACATTTACGAGAATCCTGTTAGCAAAATGTACTAGTACCAAAAGATTTAAAGAAAGACCGTTCTTTTTTTTTTTTTTTTTTTTTTTAACCTTGTCTTTGTAGTACACTTATTGATCCGTGCTGAAATAATAACGTTATTATTTAAAAAGCCATTCTTAACATGAGGAGGGTGTTTTGTACCTATTCTGTACTTTAACCTTACAATTGAATAAAAAACATATAAAACTTTAAGTAAACTTGGAAATACAATTTAAAAAATAGCGCGGATCAGTAAGTGCATTAGCTACGATATTTTTTTTAGAAATTTGTCAAAGATCACCGGACGAACAACTTTACAGGCATTTTGCCGTACAGAGTATAGACACTGGCATATACAGCTTGTTCTATGCGCTGTTTTGATATCAAAATAGGATAGGTGAAAAAAAAATTATTTAGATAACGGGCATGTCACAAAATCTCTTTTCTTCAACTACATATACAGACATACTTTTGAAAGGCAGCCCTTCTTGTCAAACATTTCCTTTTGTTTAAAGGTTAAAAATGTTTTATCGTGTAAAAGAATGTTTCCTTTGCATTAGGTTTACTTTTGCCACAACATTTAGTGGTCATGAGTTTGATATTATTATTTATTTTTTAGAGAGAATTCTATCGATTTGTTTCGATTAAAAAGAAAAACTCATTTCCTCTATGATTCGTAACATTACGAATATAGGTTGGCTAGCGCTGGTCACGTGTACTCTAATCGAGGAAGATTAGCTTTTATGTTCTTTGTCTAATTCATACTCAAGAATAAAAATGTCCACCTTTTCTTATAACAGAATCTACAGATCTCTCTGTTTATATGTATGTGCGTGTATCTCTTTCTTTCACTCTTTCTTTTTCTCTCTCTTTCACTCTTTCTCTCTTTCTTTCTCTTTCTTTCACTCTTTCTTTCACTCTTTCTTTCACTCTTTCTCCCTCTTTCTTTCACTCTTTCTCCCTCTTTCTTTCACTCTTTCTCCCTCTTTCTTTCACTCTTTCTCCCTCTTTCTTTCAC